>NW_006769677.1:4853544-4857929 GCF_000442215.2 Lipotes vexillifer
CGACCTGCTGAATATGAATGAGTAAGCCCACAGCCCAGGGACCTGTTCACACCCATCTTGGAACCACCCAGGTTGTTGAGCAGAGACTAGACAAAAAGAAACTAGGTACTTAGTGACATTGTTGAGTTGCTGAACCAAGTGTCACATGAAGCTTCTGGACTTTAAAGCTATATGAGCCTACAGATTTCTTTATTTGTGCAAGTCAAAGTGGGTTGGGTTTTCTATCACTTGCAACTGAAAGATTTCTAGCTTTTGCACAGGACAATTGAACAATCACAGGGCAGAAAGAACCAAGAGACCAAAGAGTCGGTATTAGTGTGTATTTCATGCCAACTGGCTGTGAAACCTTCAATGAGTCTTTATGCTCTCCACTTGGGGCCTCAGTTTTGTCTCTGAAATATTGGTACATAGAGGAAGTAGAAAGTTGGGCTTGGTGTCTTCTTTAAGATCTGTCCCAGCTTTAAGATTCTTTGAGTTCAACCCTCTTCTTAATTCATTGCCAACTGGCTCCTACTCCTGGTTTGCTGTTTCTGTCAATGATTGCATCACACTCCCAGCTCTCTGGATAGAAACCTTGATGTCATCCCTGTCTCCCATCCACCTCTCTTCTTTTTTATTTTTTAAAAAATATTTATTTATTTATGTGGTTGCACTGGGTCTTAGTTGCGGCAGGAGGGTTCCTTAGTTGTGGCTCATGGGCTCCTTAGTTGCGGCTTGAGGGCTCCTTAGTTGTGACATGTGAACTCTCAGCTGTGGCATGTGTGTGGGATCTAGTTCCCTGGCCAGGGATCGAACCTGGGCCCCCTGCATTGGGAGCACAAAGTCTTAACCACTGAGCCACCAGGGAAGTCCTTCCACCTCTCTTCGTTATGCTCTATATCTGCTCAGTTATCAGGGCTTCTCAGTTCTTCTTCCTAAGCATCCCTTCTGCCTTGATCTGCTGCCTACATCTCCCCAGAGCGTCTACTCCCTTGAATCCATCTTCCTACTCTTGCTGGATTAATAGCCTCAAACAGACTTTTAGAACTTTACTGGATGCCCCATTAATGGAAATACGAAGTCTATATCGCTCAGCATGGCGTTCCATGTGGTCCATTCACTGCAGCCATTTTAGCTCTTTAACTTGGATTAACTACAGGTTCAACTGAAATACAAGAATAGAAAGTCCTTTTGAGGGTGAAAAGTTTATGCATGAACTGTGTTGATAGTCCCTTCCAAGGACGTTTTCAAGAAGTGTTGGAATCTGAGAGTAAATCTGTGGCTGGACCCAAGCTGTGGGGCATATATGCTGGTGAATACCAGACCTATCACCCTTGGAGCTAACAACTCCGGGCCTTTATAAACTCGCTCAGAACTGTGCGTCCTAGGGAAATGTGAATCCCTTTCAGAGGTTAAATGTATTTATTAAGGCAATATGTATCTTGCATGTGGTCCACTCTGAAATGGTGACTTTTTAAAATATGTGTGACTTTAGCATAACCAAAACAGATATTAATTAATGTCTAACTGCTCTACTCTTTAAAACATATATTAATATATTAATATACTAAGTATATACTTTGTTGAGACACTCTGTAGTAGGAAGCCATAGGAACAGTGACTGTTGACTTATTGTAACCTTGGAATTAGTGCTGGATTGAGAGGAGAGAGTCTCTATTTGACTTTTTTTTTTTTTAATAACAGAAACCCTGGCCCATGAAGGCCTGGGAATGTGCTGAGGCGGCCTTGTTTTTCTCGTATTTCCCGTGACAGGGCACTCCTCCCCACGAATCCTTGCCAAGCCCTTATGAATGTTGAGTCAAAACATTTTGAATATGAGCTCATCACATATGAAAAGGGTTTAAACAACAGCTCAACATGTAAATGAACTATGGGCTTTTTTAGTCCATGTTTCAGTTCAAATTTCCTGAAGCTTGGAAAACTGCATGTAGTTTGTACAATATCTCAGCATTCCCCCTCTGAACTGAAGTAAGGCAGTTGGCTTTCTGCTATAGACTAAACAAATGAATAAAGGTTCATTTGAAGGAGTCATGTAGATAGTGTATCTATAGCTCTAGGCATTGTCTATTTAACTGACTGACTTTGGGTGGATTTATATATACAGTGGCCTGTTGTGCTGATTTGGTGGTCAAAATAAGAATTAACATTTCCTTAAAACCACCTCATCTGGCCAGTTTTAATTTCAGCCGGAAATCAAGTCAGTTTGACATCTTAAAGAAGAACTAGATACAGTTATTGTCTCGTCCTTTATTTTCATGGAGGGAAGCAGGATCTACAAGTGAATTAGGCTTCTTTTAGGACTTAGGGTCAGGGGAAACCAGGTGAGGGTGTATGAAGAAGACAAGAATGGCTTGGGAAGGGAGGATGGGGAGCTGAATTGTGAGTGGGTGAAAATGGAACTTGACTGCTTTGTCATGTCATAGACTGGATATCAGCACCTACTTGGCATTCTCTCTTATTGTTTTCTCTGAGGGGTGTTTAGTCCAGAACCTAATGACCATCCCAGTCAGAAGGTCCTCTTGCTGTCATGTACTTGGTGCTCAAATAACTGAATTTGATTTTCCTTTGAGCTGCCCTAACTGCAATCCCTGAGATATTGATGGTGGGACTGTGAAGTACCCCTGGAGGTGACACTTATTCCAAGAGTAGAGTGAAAAGGAAAGGAAGAGGGCTGTTGAAGATCGGAGCAAGTGATTCACTGACCAAGGACGTATAAACCATATTAAATTTTTTCAACTAAACTCAATTTAATTTGGTGACTATTCTATGTGTATTCTGTGATAAAGCATGTAAATCGCTTAGTACATTTACTGGCACATAGTACATATGCAGGAAATATTTGTTATCATTAGTTTCCTAGCACAGAAAATTAAGAGAGAGACAGGAATGAGAGGTCAGGAGGAGAGAGATTTAGAGAGAAGGAAAAAAAATTCTGGCCTTAGAAACACTTAAAAAATAATCGGGGCAGGGGGAAAGGAGAGCCATATGTACTAAAACAAAACTTACTGTGTGATCTAGTATTAAAGAAGGCGTTATAGTAATTAGTGATACTAAGAAAGAGAAAAAGGGGAGAGGCTTGTGGGCAAGGATTTGTGGGAAAGATTCCCGAAGGAATTGAACTTGTAGTGGGACCTTAAATGAGAAACAGGGTGGAAATTCCAGGCAAAGAAATCAGCATGAACAGAGGCACAGGGATAGGAATGAACATAATATAATCTAGTAGGTTCTTATAACCTCTCCACTCTCCAAGAGCCAAGAACAGGCTGACACACTCAACACAGCCTGCAGCCTGTTTATTAAACCACATTACTTTTAATAGTAGAAAATACACAGAGGCCAATTTCCTCCTCTGAATCAGGCACGTGTATCAGTTTTATGTAGATATTAATTGCCTTTGCCATATCTAAAATTTTATGCTTTTATGGGACTTCTCTTAAAAATGTCTCTCAGTCAGGGCTTCCCTGGTGGCGCAGCGGTTGAGAGTCCGCCTGCCGATGCAGGGGACACGGGTTCGTGCCCCGGTCCGGGAAGATCCCACATGCCGCGGAGCGGCTGGGCCCGTGAGCCATGGCCGCTGGGCCTGCGCGTCCGGAGCCTGTGCTCCGCAACGGGAGAGGCCACAGCGGTGAGAGGCCCGCGTACCGCAAAAAAAAAAAAAAAAAAAAAAAAAAAAAATGTCTCTCAGTCAAAGTTGAACAAGTTACTGAGTTGAATTTGGGATATAAAGTGATAAGCCTTCCGGAGGGCAGACGTGACCTCAGTGGAATGTAGAGTCACACATGAAAAGGCTCTAAAAAAATGTGAGACCCCTGGAAAATACTATATGTCTTTCTTTTTGTCTTCGCCTTCTCTTTCACCTGCCCAGTTTGCAAAGCAGAAAAAAAAAAAAAAAAAGCATATCTTTCTTTAGATGACTCTGAAACAATGCTTACCACCAAGGGTAGAGACAAGAGGTCTATCTCTCCTTGATAACTTGGGGTTCTCCCCAAAACCCTAAAGTGTAGGGCTCTTTGGGAGCCTGGTGTGGCTGGTGCCTTTCCAAATACATGCTGGTGGGGATTAAACAAGGAGAAAGAAACACCCAATATTAGATAAACATACTTCTTCCTGCCTTGTTATATAGTTTTGTAAAAGATAGTAAAACCTCGCTTATTCAGACTTACAATGATTGAAGGGCAGAGCAGGTTAGCGAGTGACCCGAAATATTGAAAATTACAAAAAGGATGCATTGTTATAACTAATATGTATATGTAATGACATGAATTAGTGGCTAAGAAAGTGTCCTCAGCATTCCCAGGTTAAGGTCTTTGCTGATTTGCTTTAATGCACTGAGAAATCCCATTTGCATTTAGCATGTTTCTTGTTGGTATCAAATATTTCCTGCT
>NW_006769677.1:4857939-4890077 GCF_000442215.2 Lipotes vexillifer
CTGAACTATTTGAAGATAGCTTATCCTCCTGAGTAGTTTAGAATTCCTCTTTTTTACATTGTTGCTGACATTAAAGAACATGTTATAAAATCTTTTGATGGTATAAACTTTAGACCACTTTTTATCCAACTAATGGTTAGCACATTATTGAGGACTGGATTAATTAGGCTTTAGCATGGATATTGTTTGGGGAAGTTGCTAAGCCTCTGCTGAGGAATGATTAAGAGAAGGAGCAAAGCAGAGTCAAGGCATTCAACAAATGTTTGTTGAGTCTTTCTCTTTCCTGCCCAAACGGGACTTACGTGGTAAATTGGGCTAATATGGGTACAGTAGCTAAAAACAAAAATAAACAACACCCACATGTTCTACAAACCGCAATTTAGCCACAAGCACCTCTTCACCCCTCATATCTCTTAGCCAAAAGGCCAATGGATAAAATATAGTGATTTGAATTTCACTTCCTCTCCCTTATTCAGCCCAAACTCTGGGAATCAGGAATACACAGTAGGAGGTAGTAAGAAGAGAAACAAAATCTGAATAACCACAAAAGCAAATGGCTTGTGGGTGAATTCTAAAGTAGACCACAGGAAAGGGAAATCATTAAAATATTTTATCTGTGTGTGAGTGCGTGTGTACCTTTATTTGAGTCCCACGTCTTTTTCAAATAACATCTAGTCTCTTTTTGCAGGTATTTCCCTGCTCATCACTCCTCCACATCTTGAATGGGCCCTATGTTCATCTTTTTTTTTTTTTGCCGTACGCCGGCCTCTCACTGCCGTGGCCTCTCCCCTTGTGGAGCACAGGCTCCGGACGCGCAGGCCCAGCGGCCATGGCTCACGGGCCCAGCCGCTCCGCGGCATGTGGGATCTTCCCGGACCGGGGCACGAACCCGTGTTCCCTGCATCGGCAGGCGGACTCTCAATCGCTACGCCACCAGGGAAGCCCGTATGTTCATCTTTGAACATTATTTTCATTTGAAGTTCAATGTTTTTTCCTCATCTTAGCTAAAATAGCAACTACTTGTGAATTTCTTTACATTCTCTACTCCAGCTTCAATTTTTTTGCCAGCTTTTGAGAAGTTGGTCATAATAAAATTTCTGAACTCCGTTTTCCCTATCTCCCCAATTTCTCTTTCTCACAGTTCAGATTTTGGTCTACTGCTCTGACCCATTCTGTATACACAGAGGCTTTACTTTTTATTTTTCCTCTTTAACAAGTCCTCTGACCCAAAGGCTACACTATGCTCATCTGAAACCAACAAAGAGAGCCAGCAGAGAGCAAAGCACCATTCAACATGGTGACATTTTGGGTGAGGACAAGAGATCCTGACTCATCCACAGAACATCAACACTATACCTGTGGATGAAAAATTGTCACATGCCATCTTGCCTCTATAAGGATGAACTCACTAGGCACTGCAGTCACTGATCTTCAATACACTCTGAAAGGACTTCAAGGCGGAGATCAGGAATGAGGCACTCTGTGCTCTGGGAAAAACTGGGAGAATGGGGCTATAGATAGTTATTTTCAGGAGAAGATTTTATGAGCCCAAATTCTTGCATCTTCTCATACCTAGAAAAGCACTAAAATCGTTAACAGAGACCTCTGCCCCTTATGACTAGCAGTAATCTTCTGCCAAAAATGTGTGCTTGACTGCATGTATCCACCTTCACCCAAATCATATATATACTGACCTCCCCCCTTATCTCTTCGGAATAGTTCCTCAGAATTATCTGAGAAGCTGTCTCTCGGGCTATAGTCCTCATTTTGCCCCAAATAAAACTTAACTCGCTACTCTCACGTTGTGCATTTTTTTCAGTCGACATACCAAGCCCAAATTCAGAGAATCCAGCTGGCATAAATAGCTTTCAGCATAAAGGACTCATGGATAGGGAAAGTCAGGGAGGTAAGACCTTCTGGTCATGCCTTCCTAGACCTCCTCATTGCTCCCCCTCTCCCGCTTTTCAGGGTCTCTGAGGATTCTGAGGGGCACACCTGTCATTTCTGTTGTTGAGAATGAAACACGAGCAGCAGATTCCCTTGTTAACTTTGGTATCAGGATCAAGAATATTGCCCCAATGGCCCCTATCTTCCTAGGAGCTACCTCTTTGAAGCTGGGAGATTGTGCTGATACCAACGGATGACTTGGTGGGTGGGTGGTAGGGCCCCAGTCTTTAACAGCTTTTAAAAAACCACTCACAGGGCTTCCCTGGTGGCGCAGTGGTTGGGAGTCCGCCTGCTGATGCAGGGGACATGGGTTCGTGCCCCGGTCTGGGAAGATCCCACATGCTGCAGAGCGGCTGGGCCTGTGAGCCATGGCCGCTGAGCCTGCACGTCCGGAGCCTGTGCTCCACAACGGGAGAGGCCACAACAGCGAGAGGCCCACGTACCGCAAACGCAGCTAGAGAAAAGCCCTCGCACAGAAACGAAGACCCAACACAGCCAAAAATAAATAAATAAAATTAAAAGTCCAGAAAAAAAAAAAAAAAAAAAAACCACTCACAGCAAGCATGTAGCAAAGCATGTGGTCAAAATCATCATATGAACAAACACATAAAATAATTGCCTAAGCATGTGGCTAAGATGCATCCCACTGTAATTTGTAGAAGGAAGACACTAAGAAAGTGCTGTACTTTCCTGTTGGAAACATTGATTGTTTAAAAGGGGGAAATATCCTGGATTTTGATCCTATCAAGTGCATTTAAGAAACGCTCTAGGTGGATCTGTAGCTGGTGGTGTTGGCTGGCAAGTGGGCCAGCTAGTGATCACATCCACCAGGTAAGTTCAGCTGTACCTTGATTCTCTCAGCAGTTGCCTACACCTCCCCCATGCCAGTCTCATTGCCTCCCCAAGTGTCCGCCAAAAAAGTAATGCAGGAGGCTGAAAATAAGAAAATAATTTATTTGGGGTCCTAAGAATTGCAATTTGGGAGACACAGATTCGGGTAATCCCGAAAGGGTGTTCCAGGGAAGAGAAAGAGTCAGGGGCTTATTAAGACAAAAGGCCACAGGTTTTTAAAAGTTGCCTGGTAAGAATTGTGAACAACTCTGACGCGAGTCAGAAAATATTTGTCCTTAAGGAATCATGAGTTTTTTTTAGGATAAGATCCAATTAGTAGATAAACTGTCATGAGTTATTTTAGGGTAAGAGTCCGATAAGTAGATAGGCTGTCATGAGTTTCTGGCAGATGTTCTGGATAACTTCATCAGGTCCAAAGGTCAGATTCCATCCAGGCTGAGATGTGCATAAGTCACATTTCCTTAATGCCCCCCGGCTCCATTTTAGAGAGCTCTTAGCAATACCGACTCCATTTTGCTTTTCCTGTCACACAAGCTTCAACAATGCTAGAGCTTCCACCGGCTGTGTGTGAGGAGCACAGGTGTGTGGACCAGGACTGTGGGACACTTAAGGCAGAGAAGGACTCTGTGATGGGCAGAGTCTGAGAACTTGGGAGTCAGCTTTCATTTCTACTCCTGCTGCTGCTACTGACATTTGTTCGAAATTTCCTGTGCGCCAGGAACTTCATATACTTCATCTGTAGTCCTTACAACAACCTTGATGGGAGGGGTTTCTTTACTCTCCATTTTCTTGAGCTAAACCCATGGAACAGACAAGTTAAAACACATTGAACGTTGCACAGCTAGCAAGAGACAAAGATCCCACAAAAATGTCTGACCGTAAACCTGACCCTTTTACCTTGTACCCATGTCTCTCCAAGGATCATGGATTGACCTGCAGTATATAGAAACCCCTGCAATTGTGAGATGGCTTATGAAAAAATTTAGCCTGATTTTATGCACAATTCCATCTGATTATTCAGAGATAAACCCTCATTTCCCTTTGCAGGCACAATAGGCCCTCTGCGCAGCCCAAAACAACATTGTAAGCTCCTATCCAATTTCCTGTCCATATATCTTTTGGAGTAATTACGGCTCATTTCTCTAGGTTTTCCATTGATATCTATGTTTTGTTGATTCTTCTCCAGATGCATTGGAGGCACATGTCCAAATTAAATATCATTTATTTCCTGCCTCTTATTTTTAAGTTTCCTTTATCCTTTACTCTCTATGGGTTTTATGTTCTATTCCAGTTAGTATCTTACAAATCTGGGCTGCAGGTTATTAACTACACATTCATATTACTAGACAATAAACTGAAAGGATTCAATTCTACCTGTTATTTAATCTTGGACTCCTCACGATCAGACCCTGACCGAAAGTAATGCTTGGAAGACCACAGCTGACCTTTAACTTGAACACCCAGTTCACACCTCTCATCCTCCTCAGCCCCCCAGGCCACTAGGCAGGGCATAGTTATCTATAGCTCATAAGTAAAAGTCAAGGCCAGCAAAATTGTAAGGCTTGCCCAGGCTCATGCAACGATACAACCAGGAGCAGGACTGAAAACTCTTGTGTCATGACTATAAAAGGTCAAAAAAACCATTCATGCTTCACATGTGTTTTCTATAAGAGTGATTGACAATTATTTATTAAATTGCACTTTGTTGGCATAAAGAACAGCTTTCAGGTTTTGATGTTAAGTGAGTTATGCTCACCTTGGAGTGACTCTGGGCAAAGTTCTGATATCAATGAAGCATGTTTTCAACCTCTGCAGCTTCCACTTTTAGTTCCTATCTCATGTTCAGTTCCTACCACCTCACTTCTCTGGTGGGTTATCCTCCGCCTGCCAACTCCACCTTCTAGGTCCCAACTTTGAAGCTCTGGCCTCTTGATGCTCTTCAAATCTCAATCTGATCATGAGGGTCCTTTGCCCCTCAAGTCAGAGGTCCAGCTTTTGGTGGATTCTCCGTCTGCGACACTTAAGCTCAAAGTTCCTTTAACAGAGAACAAAGCTTTTCATTCCTAAAGCCTAGCTGAGATGCAGGCATGGGCGAGAGGTGATACTTTGATTTACCGCCACATGAAGAGGTGACTGACTCATGTCATATCTGCTCTTATGCTGGTTTTAATGAGCACAGAGAAGGGAGGGCAAGGTCATGAATATCTGAGGGGGGCGGTGCCAAAGGGATGCCCCTGAGAGAATGGATGAGGGACATAGCAGGGAGCCTGGGAATGTTCGCTTCAGAACGAGTGGCAATGGGTGGGTTTAAAAATGTTGCTGACTTCACCTTGGCACTGAGGGTGGGCCACCACTTCTCCCACTGATCATTCTTCCCAAGAATTCTTGGTTGTGACCAAAAAAAAAAAAAAAAAAAAAATCAAGTATATTATTCATCACTGGAGAGCGTGTGGCAAAATAGATGGTAGAAATTAGTGCATCCTTTAGAAAAAAATTGTACTTTTGGCCAAGAGTCATAAAAATGTTCATGCCCTTTAATTAGTAATTCCTTTCCTGGGAATATAGCCCAAGGAAAGGGTCCCATATGTAACCTGCAAGTCTGCTCCACACTGTGGAGTTCCTAGTTGTTGCCTGAACTTCTGATGCTCTATTAGCAGGAAGTTAAGTGTTGATTTTTTGAAGGTCCTCTTACCCCTCATCTTTATTGCTCAAGAATACTGGGTGCTTATTCAGTCCCAAGAGGAACAGAGAAGAAGAAAATTGGACTGGTCCACAGCAGATCCTCCAGTGTCAGTTACTGTTGGTTCTGTCACTACCATCTGCTTCACTATTGGAGACAGACTAGGGCATCCACGTCCAGTGTTGTACTGGAGTCCCTGTTAGCTCCGGCACAGACCACAGGAGTTCTTTGAAGCATGATAATCTCGTGCCTCAGGGCTGGGCTTATTAATAGTCTCCACAGTTTGGCTCCCAAGGTTCCAGCTCGGAGGCCTTCGTTGCCAAGTTCAGTCATCCTTCCCAGAACAAGACACTGCAATAGGGCGGCTGGGTCCAGAGGAGTTTCTAGCCTCAGCTGAACGCTGAGTCCAAGCATCCACCATGTTACATCTTCAGTGATCAGCTTTGTGCTCTGATAGCTCTCAGAGAGTAACTGTTTTAAAAGAGTTCTATGATACCTGAACACCAGAATAATGGGAATGTGTTTCCCCATTATTGCACAACTAAGGCAACCACTCAGTGATCTTTTATGGAATAAAAAATGTCAGCTTTTCTATTTTAAAAATAAAAATAAAATACCTATATGTGCGTGCAGATATTCATTGCACACTTGTTTATAGAAGTCAAATATGAAAAGAATCTGAGGGTGCAACATCAGGCAGCTTGTAAAGTAAATTAGGATGTTTCTACTCCATAAGACAAGGTACAGCTATAAATGGTAATTAAGGAGGTTATGAGAAAATATGGGTGTTTTCCCTCCGATTTTCCAAACTTTCTTTTAATGCGTCAGGTTAAAAAGAATAAAAGACTCTTCTAATTAACTACTGACATGCAGCTGTTGCCAACAGGACTCGACAATGATTCATTTGGTAAAGACAGGGACACAGGACTTAAAGATGACTTCTAAATGCTTGCCTTCAACAATAGGGTGAATATTGGGGCTGTTTATTGAGATGGGGGAGGCAAAGTGGGGGACTGGGAAACCAAGAGCTTTGTTTGTCTATACTAACTTTGAGATGCCTCTTAGATGTCCATGTGGTGATACAGAGCAGGTGATACAGTGGCCTGTATCGGAAACAGTGGCCTGTATTGGAAACTAGTAGGGACTTGAGCTCAGGGGAGAGGTCAGCAATATCAAGACTAGAAATTTAAAATCCGAGAGTCATCAGTATGTAGATGGCATTTAAAACATGAGATTAGGTATAGGGTATAGATGGATGATAGTATAAGAAGATCTAAGACAGAGCCTCCAGTCATTACAACATTTAGAAACCAGACAGAGAAGGGAAAACCAGCAAAAAAAAGCCCTGAGGCAATGCAGCCAGTTAGGCAGGAGGAAAAGGGAAGAACATAGCATCCTGGAGGCTGGGAGAGAAGAGGATTTTAAGAAGGAAGGAGTGGTCAACTGCGTCAAGTTCTACTGGGAATTTGAGTAAGATGAAGACACTGAAGCGACCTTTGGATTGGCAAAGGAGGTTGTTCATGACCTTGAGCAGATTCACTAGCACAGAGAGGAGGAAGGCCTGGCTGGAGTCTGCTGAGCTAAGACTAGGAGATGAGGAAGTGGGCACTGACTATAGACAACTTTTCAGGAAGTTGTGTTATAAAAGAGCTAAGAAATGGGATTGTACCCGGAGGGCGATATGAGATCAAGAGATTTTTATTTTTTAAAGGAAGCACTAGAACATGTCTGACTGCTCGTGGAAATGATTCAGGAGGGAGAGAGAAATTAATCGTGAAGGGGAGAGAGGTTAATTGCAGGAGGAAAGTCCTTGGGAAGGATGAGGATATGGAATCCTGAGCAGAAGTGGAGAGATTGGTCTTTAATGAAGTAGGCACACACACAGAGTCCTTGGCATAGTACCTGGCACATGTAGCAAGAGCTCAGTAGGTACTTGCCACTGTTATTACAAGTGTCTGTCTCCTTGAATAATGAAGGGAAAAAACAGTTGGCTGGTCCAACTTATAGCTCAAAAGTTAGGCAGCGAATAATTGCATCAGCAGTCTATATAGTCTGGCCAAATAGGAAAAGGATGAAAAGATGGAGTGGCCCATTCTTCTCTTCTATAGCCCTGCTCAGACAGGGTAGACTCCCACAAGAGGGATGTTTATGTATGCTTGCGAAATGGAAAGATCCTAGTAGTTGATGAATTGAATAACTGATATGACTGTCTTTTTTTTTTTTTTTTTTTCCTCGCCGCCGTCCATGACTGTCTTTTAATTTAGTCTGTCATTTTCTTTTTCACTGGATGGTGTTTGCCGAGTAACGATGTTCTTGAGTTCCTGAGAGTGATAACCAGGGCAATGGGAAATGTGGGAAAAACCACAGCCTCAAAACCTCTGTTCTTGTGCAATCAAGATGTAAACCACCCTAACTGTTGAGACACATACCCAGAAGTGGTCATTTCATTGGCTCCTGCAGAGAAAACCTAACCAACTTGCATAGCAACCCAAGAGACCCCAAGTTATAGCTGTTATTCCAGAAAGTACTGTATTTGAGCCAGGAATTCAGAGCTTTATCTACACAGAATGTTGTTTTTGATCGTGTGAGCTCACTGTTGAAACAGAGTGTGTTGATGTTCCTTGCCAAATAGCTGATGAAGAAAATGTCCGTATCTTCCAAAGCATTGTTAAAAAGGAAGAATTTCTACAAAAGAACACAACTCTCTGGTTACTTTCTCACTCAATAAAAATTTAGAATTAAAACAAAAGGGTATTAGGCAGCATTCATTGGAAACTAGCTAACAAATTTAAGCAGAAAAACAACTTATTAAAAGAGTAGTGGAGGGCTTCCCTGGTGGCGCAGTGGTTGAGAGTCCACCTGCCAATGAAGGGGACACAGGTTCGTGCCCCGGTCCGGGAAGATCCCACATGCCACGGAGCGGCTAGGCCCGTGAGCCATGGCTGCTGAGCCTGCGCGTCCGGAGCCTGTGCTCCGCAACGGGAGAAGCCACAATAGTGAGAGGCCCGTGTACCACAAAAAAAAAACCTCCAACAAACAAAAGCCCAGGACCAGAGGGCTTCACAGGTGAATTCTATCAAATATTTAGAGAAGAACTAACACCTATCCTTTTCAAACTCTTCCAAAATACAGCAGAGGGTAGTGGAAATTACCCTGATGTCCATTTAAATAGAATGGATAAATGAATAGTGATATAGTCGTACAATGAAATATACAATGAAAAAAGAACAGACCATCAATACACAGAACAGTATGACTATCTCACAGACATAATATTGAAAAAAAGAAGCCAGATATTGTGTACTGAGTATGTACCATATATTTTCATTTATATAAAGTCCAGAAACAGGCAAAATAAATCTATGGTGTTAGTGTCATGACAGTGGTTAATCTTTTGTTGTGGTGTAACTGAACAGGACCCTATGAGACCTTCTTGGGACAGAGTCCCCCCATATCCTCTGTGTGCCTCTTGTTTGTAGAAAATCTTTAGCCTCCTAGACCTGCCCTGGGTTCCAAAGAACAAATTTAATTAGAAAAGTGAGAATGCAGAAACAAAGGAAAACAGTAAAGCAAGACAAAAATAATAGTTTAAGCATTAAACGAAAGTCAAGAACCTTTAGTTCCTCCTCAGGGGCTATAGATAATATTCTAAGCCATATCCTTGAGCTGTTTTGCAGATACTGAAACCCCCACCATGGGAAGAAGTCAACTGCTTGTTGACCACAAGCACATAGACCCTAGACCAATTAGTAGAACCAGAAAGTTGATGATGCTGACTTCAGATTACCTCACCACCAACCAGTCAGAAGAATGTCCACAAGCTGATCACACATCCTGCAATCCTCTCCCTCACCCTGTCTTCAAAAACCTTTCCCTGAAAGCCACCGGGAAGTTCGGGTCTTTTAAGCATTAGCCACCTGTACTCCTTGCTTGGCGCCCTGCAATAAATGCTGCACTTTCCTTCGCAACAGCTGCATGTCAGTAGACTGGCTTTACTACGTGCTGGTGGAGCGGGGGGAGCAGAGCCAAGTTTGGTTCAGTAACAGTAGAGAGGCTGAACAGGGACATGAGGAGGGATTCAGGGTGCTGGCTACACAGGTGTGCACAGTTTGGAAAATTCATTGAGCTGTATACTTTTGATATGTACTCTTTTCTCCATGTATGTTTTCATGAAAGTTGCACAGGAGGAAATCAAAAGAAGGGCTATTAGCAGGTTAAAATGTCACTAGTAAATGTTGGAGACACAGGTCTGGACCTGTAGGTCCAAGCATACTTCCTAAATCTGGCACAGACCTTGAAGGAGCCCACCTCTGCTGCTGCGGCTGAACACTAGACTCTGTTGTTTGCTCTGAGGACCCTCTCTGTAGGACATGTATGTAGCGCTGCCTGACATTTGATTATACATGCATTTATTTTCTGTCTCCCCAACTAGAATGTGAGCTGATTGCTGCCACATAGTAGGTACTCAGCAAATATTTATTTAATGCAGTTCTCTTGTTGATAACTGAGCAGAGCTCCCCTTCTCATGGATGCATGTTTCTTCTTTAGATACATGAATCTCATCAATCAATGTCCAGTCAAGTCTTGCTGTTTGAAGGACACATTTGCTCTTTAAAGTGGTTTCCCATATTTCTTCTCTGATTCATCAGCATTGAGTTGAAAGTTTTAGTCTCATCAGGCGGTCTTATTTCCCGTAGTTCCAAGTTCGTAGCAGGGGAGTCATGTCACTGTGACCCCTACTTACCCCCAGTAGAAACATGCAATATCCTTCTGAACATGCAATTTGACCCCAAAATTGCTGAGGCAAGTTGTGAGGAAGATGGTAAACTAAGAGATGAGAAGCTGTCCATCAGCAGGAGAGTGATGAGGTGACTTCCTTCACTTATGTGGGACTGCACAAACTCCTATGTTTACTGTTTCACTTTCACCCCATTGACACCAAGTCATTCATTTGTTGGGCCTTCTGGGGAATTCACCAGTGGAATCTTGCCCCTCCACTACACTTACTATGTTTAGGATGTTTTAGGAAAGAACTGACTCTTTAGATGGAGAATCTCAGGGGATGCAGGGCATATCCTACCAGCTTTAAGCCTCATCTTGCCTCCCAAAACAAGGCACATGTGCTGCCTGACCTGTGTTAGCCCCTCCAAGCCTGCCCTGTACAGCAATGCACAGTGGCTCCCTGGGACACTGACCAGGACTTCAGGTCTGAAGATGGATGCCCTTGTCTTATCCTGCTGGAAAACAAATTAAAGAGAGAATGGATTGCCCCTTATACTCTTATTTAGAATCCTCACGCTTCTACTAAGCTGCCTCTATTCTTCCCCCAAAATGGAAAGCCAGCGAATTATTCCATATTTTGTCCTACATTTCTCCATTTCATTCCTGAATGGGGGTGGTGGTGGATGGGTAGATAGCTTGGGAGGGAATGGCTGAGAAAATTCAAAAGGCATCTCTATTCTCAGCTGAGAGAGTAGAAAAAAACAAAACCAAGAGCAAAACCCTGGGATGATTTCCTTCCACCACCCTCCTTTACCTGTTGACCTCTCCACTGCTTCCTCATGGCGTCTCAATTTCTCTTTCTAGCTCCATCTCCTCCCTTTAGCTACCAAACTATGTTTTCAACTGCCTCATAGGCATTTTCACTGGCATTTACTAATGGCATCTCAGATTCAACATAGCTAAAAGCAAATTAGTCATCTTTTATCCCATGGCAGGTTTTTCTTCTGGTTTCTTTATTTAGGTCAGTGATGGTATTGCCCTTCCCTTCACCCAGACTCATTATCAAGCGCTTCTGAAGGCTATTGTTTACTAATTCTTGCCAATCCTGCTTCTCAAGAGTTTGATCCCTCTTTTTGGTTACTATCACCACCTTCTTAATTCAGGTCCTCCTTACCTCCCATCCATTCTAGCCTCCGTAAGAAACAGTCACACATAGTGATTAAGAGTAGGTAAGAATACTGCCTCTACTGCTTGGTAACTGCATGGCTCAGGTAAGTTGCTTAAACACTCTAAGCCTCAATTTCTGCATCTATAAAATGGGATAATAATACCTCTTGCTATGAGTACTCAATTGGAGTATATATGTGTATAAAGTGGTACCAGCAAAGTACTCAGTAACAGTAGTGATTATCACTATCTGTTCTCTCAGTACTCCAATTCATTTTACTCACCACTGTTAGATTTACCCTCAACAAGGCAGCGCTGACTATTTTTAAAAAACTCTCAGTGCCCGCATTCATTATCTACCTAATACCTCACATTCCCATCCTGACATTCCAGAATTTTCCATAAAGTACTTGTTCCATCTTCTGACCTCTTAGTCCCTTCTATTTTCCCTGTGTTCCAGTCAAATGGACCTTCTTGCCCTTCCCCACACCATCTCTATACTACAGCCTGTGTGTATTTGCTTGTGCTATATCTTCTATTTTATTCCTTCCTTATCCTTCAAGGTTTAACACAAAAGAAGTTTCTTTCTTATGTTTGAATGTCTTTTTCTCTCCCTTTAAAGTCTCAGCATATAATCACACCTTTCTACAGGATGGTTCACTTTCTTCCTGGTCCTGTAGTTGCCTGTGTGTTCATCTTAACCTCTCCAGCTGGAGGAACCTCCATTCCCCCGACCTCAAGTCTCTACATGTCAGGGTGAAAACTGGAACATTCAAGCATTCATTTCCCCCTTCTGCCAACAAGATGCAAAATAACCAATTTGAACAAATTCTCCACCACATCAGTTGGCTAGATAAATGTTTGATGAACAAGGTCTTGCTCAAATAAGAGCCAAGGCTGGGAAAATAACTGAGACTATGAGAAAGGGAAATGATCCGACTGTTCTAGCTTAAGCAAAGTTCTGTTCACCCCATTTCATTCCCTGTTATTCCCCTGCTTCTAAGCTCTCTTCTTTAGTGATTAGGAATGCAAGATTCCATGCAGGATGGGGTAGGTCAATTCCTATTTCTTGAATGTTTTTCACATGAAACTTGTGCTTTTAGCAACAATGGATATAAATGTCAGTTCTCTTTAAACTCTTTTAGGACTCTCAGAAAATATTTGTTTTTCCAGTGACTGCTTCTTTCAGAATCCACGCTAGTTTCTTTAAAACCCTTAAATTTACAATAAAATCCTTAAAATTATGAGTAGCAGTACTTTCTTCCAGACACTGACCACAGATGGGAGGGTGTAGGAGGAAAAGTATGAATCCTGCCAGAGAGCAATGCTTTAAAAATATGAGGTTAAATTTCATTTTGAAAAGTTTTAACACAAATTCCCTTCCCCCCAGAGCCCTACCTCACTTCATATTATTTTTTGCTCAATTCAAGAGTGTTTTAAAAAAATCTGTTTAAAAAAATTTAAACAAAGAAATCAAGAAGATATTTTCAGTTTTAAGAGGAATATAAATTTAGGAAATATTTTATGAATGAGTCTAGGCCATTCAGGCTTAAAAGAATTATAAAAGCTTAAAATGTTTGTGTGTATGATCCTGCTTTTATAATTTTAATTTTTTCCATTGAAATATACCACACTGCACTGTTGACCCACAGTTCCACGAATGGCACTCAGACATGTCAGGTTTGCTTGATGGACTTATCTGTCTACAAAATACTTAAAAAAATTTTTTTTATTTATTTATTTTTGGCGGCGTTGGGTCTTCGTTGCTGTGCGTGGGCTTTCTCTAGTTGCGGCAAGAAGGGGCTAATCTTTGTTGTGGTGCACGGGCTTCTCATTGAGGTGGATTTTCTCGTTGCGGAGCACGGGCTCTAGGCACGCGGGCTTCAGTAATTGTGGTATGTGGGCTCAGTAGTTGTGGCTCGTGGGCTCTAGAGTGCAAGCTCAGTAGCTGTGATGCATGGGCTTAGTTGCTCCGTGACATGTGGGATCTTCCCGGACAAGGGATCGAATCTGTGTTCCCTGCATTGGCAGGTGGATTCTTAACCACTGTGCCACCAGGAAAGTCCCAATACTTCCTTTATTATTGTTTTGAAATTCATTTCTCTGATTTATTTTTACCTTTGCTTATGATGTTCTGAGTATATTTGTATTTGCTTTCCTCTTTCTCTTTTTTAAAAATAATTTTCTTAGGAAAAATTTCAAGCATACATAAAAGTAGAGAAAACAGAATAATGAACTTCAAATATCAATCACTCATATTCTAGAATTATCAGTATTTCCTCACTTTTCCTTCATCTATACCTTTATCTTTCTTCTCCCTTTCTTTTGGCTGAAGTATGTTAAAGCAAATCCCAAAATCATGTCATTTCACCCCTATGTATTTATATGTGTGTTGCAAAAATATCGGTGGTTTCTTACATACCACCATACTATTATTACACCTATCAAAACCAACAAGAGTTTATTGGTATCGTCTAGCACACAGTCTGAAATCAAATTTCCCTTATTGTCTTTAATGTGTTGCATTACACTTGGTTTGCTCATATCAGGATCTAAGCAAGGTCCATGCATTTTATTGTGTTGTTCGGGACTCGAGAAGAGTTTTAGGGTTTGGTAAGGGAGGGCAGGTGAAGTAGGTGAAGGGTGGGAGAGTACTGTGAACTGGGGGACAGGCTTTTGAATCATGATCTTCAAGAGGCACAAGTAAAGGTTGAAACTATTCAGCTGCTAGACAGTAGTTACATTACTTTAAATGTAACTCCCTGCACAGACTGAAATTTGAGGGAATCCAGGATTTGTTCTGTTCATGGACATGACTTCCAGAAGAACTAGTCTACCTCCTCCATCCCATCTTATTCCAGTTAATATCATAGAATTCCCTTCCCAGACAGAAAAAATATTTAGAGTCTTCCAGAGTAGGCATTGCTGGCCATCCATTGCAAAATTAGTTATTCCTGTTTCTGAGACATATTATGTGTAATCTCAATCTCTTTACCTACTACTCCATTCTTGGTAAAATAGACATTGTGTTTGATAAGTCTGAATGTGCTCTGTGTTGATTTTAATGGCTTCTGGGTCTGCTAACCATAGCAGGATATATGTCAGCACCTCTAGTGTTAACAGTTTAGCCTATAAAAATCAATTCTAATGCAATCTGGGAGTATTGTGCAACCCACCTGTTCGTTAATATTTCACCAGCTGTGGATCCTAGTGAAAAATAGGTCTAATTCAAAGGGTTCACTTCAAATATATTTTCTTTGGCTCTGGAGACAAAAGTAATTGGCAGTAAACAGTGGTAGGGGCAGCTTCTGTCAATGCACAGTGGCAGTCAGGGAAGAACTCCCAACTCCTACAGCTCTTCCCAGCAGACTTCAAACACATATTTTTCATCCAACAGGGAGCCCTCCAGCCTCCTAATCACCAACCCAGTGGGATCCCAAGTTGCTGGGAATTTCATAAAGCAAAATTCCCCAGGGAGTTTCAACAGAGGTGCTCAGGAAGCCAAAACCCCATTAGCTCTTTGGCCCAACTTAAAAGCCCAGCTGCAGAATAGCCTCCCACACTCCAGGCCCCAGTCACTCTCATAGAGCAGCTGCATTGTTCTCCTCAGTGTCAACTGCTGCCCATAGCAGGGTAACTCCTGAAAGTGAGAGTGGTCTAGATGGGACAGGGTTGGGGAGAAAACACCATCATACCCACTGTCATTATCATGCCATATGTTTCTATAGTATTCTATGGTTGCAAATTATGTTCATGAACATGGTACTCTTGATCCTCATAGTGACTCTGTAAGGTAGAGAATGTAAGAGCATCTTTAACTTTGTTTTATATGTAAGCCAACTGAGGCACACTGAGGTTAAGGGCAGTGTCCAAGTCCTACACGTGGCAGAGCTAGAACCAAAGTATTGGTCTTTGGCCTTCATTCCAGTGCCTTGTCCTCCTCCCCATGTGGGCTCAGTCTAGGCTTGGTCCAGTCTTTGACTGAGTTTCCTAACTGGTGGACCCAGCTCACTTGTGCGAAAGAGAGGTCTTCCTCAATCTTTGGGAACTTGAGTGGACCTGGGGTGACACAGGTCAGTAACCTCTGCCTCAAATGACTTAATCTTTTTACCTTAGTACCATAAAATTGTTGTCATTGTCTGTGTGCACAATGACATGGAAAATGCTGTAAATCACTATCTTAAAGGAAAATTTAAATGTTCCCTCTTTCCGCTGAATTTTATATCTGACAGCCAATTTGTATGCCTAGCCCTAAAGAGTCAGGTCCATCAATCAGAACTAGAAAATAAAAGTTAACTGACTACTTGTCAGTGATTCTTTAAAATCTACAATATTTCCCCCAGTGAGCCTCTTGGAACATACATTGTGGGTTGAAGTGCTATTTGAATGTTTCTTTTTGAACACTTTATGGTCAGTTGCCATGGAAAAACTTTTTGTTTCTTTTCTCTCTCTCCTCCAATGGAGTAATTAGTCTCCATCTCCCCCACCTCTGTATATTTAGGCCAGGTTCCCTATCTACCCTCTACTTCCTGGTATTTAGTTCTGACACAAAATGAGTCAGCCCCATTGCGTGGAGTAATTTCTTTGTCTATACAAACTGGATTAGCTCATGTCATTACTTTCACTTGGGCTATTGTGAAAAAATTTCTTTTCTCCGTGGGTTTTGTTTTTATTAGGTTTTTCAGTTCTGCTCTTGATTTGGGTGGAAAGGCCAATTAATGGAAACATGGCCTCAGGCAACATTAAGCTGTTCATTTTATTAATTAAAATTTTTTCTTAACTTTTAAATTTATTTTATGTCCAATTTTGAAAGGTTACTTTCCATTTACAGTTATTACAAAATATTGGCTATATTCCCCATCCTTGAGCCTATCTTACCCCCCATAGTTTGTACCTTCCACTCCCCTGTCCTTATACTGCACCTCCCTGCCCCGTTACCACTAGTTTGTTTTCTATATCTGTGAGTCTGCCTCTTTTTTGTTATATTCAGTAGTTTGTTGTAATTTGTAGATTCCACGTATAAGTGATATCATACAGTATATTTGTCTTTCTCTGTCTGACTAATTTCACTTAGCATAATGCCCTCCAGGTCCACCCATGTTGCTGCAGATGGCAAAATTTCATTCTTTTTTATGGATGAGCAGTATTCCATCTTCTTTATCCATTCATCTGTAGATGGACACTTAGGTTGCTTCCATGTCTTGGCAATTGTAAATAATGCTGCTAGGAACATTGGGGTGCATGTATCTTTTTGAATTAGTGTTTTTGGTTTTTTTGATACATACCCAGAAGTAGAATTGCTGGGTTATACGGTAGTTCTAATGTTAGTTTTTTGAGAAACTTCCATACTGTTTTCCAGAGTGGCTGCACCAATTTACATTCCCATCAACAGTGTACGAGGGTTCCCTTTTCTCCACATCCTTGCCAACATTTGTTAGTTGTGCCCTTTTTGATCATAGCCCTTCTGACAGGTGTGAGGTGGTATCTCATTGTGATTTTGATTTGCATTTCCCTGATGATTAGTGATGTTCAGCATCTTTCCATGTGCCTGTTGGCCAAGATGTTCATTTTCAATGCATATCAATTCCTCTATCTTCACCTATTCCGGCCTCTTCCCTTAATCATTCTAGTATACGTCAGGACCCTGTACCCAGAGCCTTACATATTTTCTATCCTCTCGCCGTTAACTCTCATATTGAGAAAGTCAATTCACACTGAGGTATATGAATATTACCTCTTAATGGTGCTCATTCTACTATTTACAAAGCTGTTTCTCACAGGCTTCTGGGTGTAGGGGTGATTTCTAGTGAAGAGGTGTTTTTGTGTTGATCTGTCCCAGAAGAGCATCTGGACTATCTTTTGCATGAGGAACCAACCAATGATCCATGGGAAGACTGTTGTACTGGCTGTGAACCTTTTCATTCAAGTGACAGAAATTCAACTCAACTAGCTTAAACAAAAAGATAATGTATTTTCTCATGTAACTGAAAAGTCCATTGGTATGTTTCAGTTATGCCTGGATCCGCAGTCTCGGACAATATCATAAGGGCCCAGTCTCTTTCCAACTCTTGGTTCTGCTTTATCCTCTGTGGACTCTCTTTTCACATAGACTCTCCCTTCCTGATGGACCAGTGGCCGTCAGCAACTTCACAATTACATCCTTGCGGCTACGAGTCCAGAAGTAAAGAGTTGGAATCTTATCCAGTTCTCTAAAGACGAGTCTAGAATTAATTCTGATTGGCTCTGTTTGGTTCCTGCCTACATCTCTGAGCCAGTCCTTTGGCCCAGGAGAGGGAATGTTCTGAGTGGCAAAGTCTGGGTAACATGTCCACCCCTGGAGTCATAGACTGATTGAGTATGGACTAAAAGTGGAGTAAGAATGGTCCCCTAAAGCACAATCAGGGTGACAGGAAGGCACAAAACAATTGTCCACTTCAACTGGTAATGAAAGCATTTAGATGGCCATTCTAAGAACAGTGTGGACAGACAAGTAACTCACCTTGAGGTGGGAGAGAATCCAGGTGTGTGGCAGACCTACCATTTTTTAATGTTCTTGGTACCAAAAAAAAAAATTCTTCTGACCGAACCTCTAGAGAATTTGTTCTAAGTTTGTGGTTGGAGAAACAAGTTCAGAGAAGCGGAGCAAAGGGGCACCTGTAAGAGATCTGGAAGCTTAGCTTCTACATACACAGAATACCAGGGTGCCATAAAAAGACTAGAGCACAAAGACACCATGTTAGGAACCTAGTTAGAGAACCATGAGATTGGTTGGCAAAGACCTCTCTTATCTCAGAGAGAGCTGAACCAAGGCTATTAGAGTGATAGGGTCAACAGATATGAGGATAGAATTAATGAAAGCACAGAAAAATAGTAAGGCCAGGTTCCAGTGTCACAGCAAGGTCAGCCAGTATAGCAGCAGCCGCCAATGCATAAAGCACAGCAGTTAATGGCAAGTAGTTCTGGACCCAGACACACCTTGACTCATATCCTCACACTTCCTGACTGTGTAAACCTGGGCATATTTCCTCCTCTAAGTGGGAATAATGATATTGTGCCTCCCTCTTTGGGTTGTGTGAGGACTGAATAATATCTCAGATGTAAAAGAGCTTAGCGCAACACTCAGTAAATAGTAGCTGGTGGGAACTAGATGTTAAAATTTTTGAAGTTGTCATTCTAAGTTCTCAGAGGCCATTTTGGGTGAATAATGTCTGGAATTCTGGGAAGAATTAAGTGAGTGGTCCCTTTGGGGTTTGCAGTTGTAAGGCAATTATCTACCTCTTGGAGGAACTTTTGATTTGGGGTTGAGATGCTGTCGTCATACATCGTCAGGCTGTGCTCTTTCCTCTCTAAGCCCATATCTATTTGCTAACATAAGTTTAAAGAAGAAGGGATCCTTCGTAGGAAGAAGAATTTGCGGTTCAAATTTATTAAACTACCTGATGATCAGAGCTGGACCTAAGGGAGGGCACACAGCAGGGAAACACTACTGATAGAGACGGGAGGGTACTGTGGACTAATGACTCCCAACTAACACTAGGGTCCACCAGCCCAATGCAAATGATGCGTCTTAGACAAGTGTGTGTGTGTGTGTGTGTGTGTGTGTGTGTGTGTGTGTGTGTGCGCGCGCACGCACATGCATATACTGAAGGAATTTAACACTTGGAGTCAGAGCACTCCAGATGTCCACAGTTTTACTCTGAACACCTGGGACCTAGCCTGGCACAGAAAGAACAACCTTCCCTTCCAGCAAGATTGGGCTGGAGCTGTTGGAAGTGGGGTTACAGGCAGCCCCCGCTTTGACATGACTGTGGAACACATCAAAGCAGCGGCAGCTCTGTCTGGAATTTCATCCTTCCCTTCTACCTTCAGCAGCTGAGGTTAGATTGAACATTTCTTTAAAAAGGGGGGCACATCCGACCTTCTAACTCATCCGAAGGCAAATTTGGGGGTCATTACTCAATGACACTGAATAGGACAAATGTCTTTGATGAGCTTTTAACTGCAGTGACGACATATTAACAACCCTTACCAGTTATGAAATCGGACTTGAGGACCAATGACAGTCATTAACATTCCTGGAGCTGTGCTGGCCTGTTACTGGTAAATAATTTCAACCACTGATATGTCTGCTAATTAGAAGAGAATGGCTGCCAACTTTCCATTGCTTCTTTGACCCCACATGCCACATAAATAAAATGTCGGGAAAGAATAAAAGTTGAAATGCCTAACCTGGAATAATATTTAGAAACCTCAGGGAAGGTCAAGATTCAAAAAAAAAAGAGCTTGATGCTGGTCCAAGAATCTTCCTCTTGGAAATATATAACAACAGGTCTAGAGGTTTCTCCATTGCCCTTTAACTACTCCCAGAGTGCTGGTTAAGTGATGGCCCGGAATTAAGTGGCAAAGAGAAACAGGTTGAATCTCGCCCTTTATCCCTTAATTAGCCTCACCCTAAACCCCACCCTACAAGCTCTTTTGAACTAGGAGGTTAGAGGAGAAGTAAAAGTCAAGAGCAGAGAATTATGGGAGAAGACAGGCAAATATCCTGAATCATTGATTCTTAAAGCTGGCTGCACTTTGGAGTCACCTGGGGAGCCTTAAAAATACTGATGCCTGAATCCTGTCCCCAAAGATTCTGCTTTCAACGGTATAGGGTATGACCTAGGCATCAGGATTTTATAAAGCTCCCGAGGGGGATGCAGCCAAGGTTGAAAACCATTGTTTTAATGTAACTCAGAATAGAGAATCAGGAAATGAATTTATGATCACCTCGTATCTGGCAAGACCCCTTAATGGTAGTGTTTCTTAACCCTGGCTGAATATCAGAATCATCTAGGCAGCTTTTAAAACATCCAATGCCAGGATCCCACTGCAGTCAAATTAATTCAGGGTCTCTAGCAGTTGGATATGAGCAGTAGCGTTATAAAATATTGATTCTCCTTTGAGCCACGATCAAGAACTACTAAGGCATGGTTCTCAAAGTTTTAGCATACGTAGAAATCACCCAGTGAGACTATTAAAAATATATATTCTTGCATTCTATCCCCAGAGGGTGGGCCTATAACAGACCCCGCAGGTGATTTTGAGGAAGGTGATCATTAAGGCCACTCTTGTCCATTGCTTTCTCATGCTGACCAAGATGTGCTTTGCTCAATAAAAATGCACCTCTGCCATCTGGTCTTTGGTGGTTCTCGATTGAAGGGGTGGGGACGGGAAGCGGTACCACCTTCCTGGGGGCATTTGGAAGTGTCTAGGCTTATCTTCTAACGATCATGGTTGAAGCTGCAGCAGATATTTAGTGAATGAAGGCCATGGATGCCAAACAGCCTGTCCTACGAAAAGAATTGTCCTGGCCAAATATCAATAGTGCTTCCAGTGAGAGACACTAGAAGGTGAAATGGTTTGGATTGTATGTGACCTGCAGTATCAAGGTAGAGAATTTAGCACCAGGTAGGCATCAAGGTCAGTGGTCATTAGATTTGAGGAAAGGTCTCGAAGTTCAGGAAGCCAAGATATGTGAAAAAGCATCTTTCCCAGATATCTACATTTCTCTCTTCTCCTTGTCTCTCCAAGGAGGCAATTCTAACTCTTTCACCCTAACCCTGGCCCCAGTCTCTATTAGGGACTCAGATATGGACCTCAAAGTCCTCTGCTCATTTTTGGTGAAGTCACAACACAGGCGGTTCTTCCACTCGCCCCCAGACTGTCTTCCTAGCTAGGTGACCTTGGGCGATTCACATAATCAAGCAGGGCTTGTGTTCTCCATCTGCAAGATCAGTAGGTTGAGCTGTGTGGTTTCTACAGCCCCATTTATTTCCAGCATTTAATGGTTCTATTCCAGGTTAGGAAGTCTTGGTCTCAGTAGAGAACTGTCTCAAGATATCATTCCTATCTGTTCAGTTGACACCTGAAATACCGTTACTGGAGCCAAATTTTGAATCCACAACGAGAGATCAGGCTTAAACTAAATTGTCCTGAAAGAAGGATTACATTAACTTGAATTCCATCTCAGGGCCTAGTAACTATCACATGGACCTTATTTGAGAGCAGAGTTTGATTCAGTGACATATATTCACTTTTTTTTCCCCATTAAACATTAATGATGTACTCTTTGTCCTAGGTCCGGGTTTCTATTGACATTTTGGGGTCTGGTAACGTTTGGTTGTGGGAGGGCTATCCCGTGCATTGGAGGATGTTTATCAGTATCCCTGGCCTCTATTCACTGGGAGTTAGTAGGACTGCCCTCCAGTCATGTAAACCAAAAAAGTCTACAGACATTGCCAAATATCCCCTGGGGAAAAAAAGCCACTCCCAGCACTGTCCTAGATGTTGGGGATGTGATGACTAAGATTCATTCCCTGCTCTCAAGTATCTCATGGTCCAGAAGTGAGGAGAGACACATTGAACAGGTATGATACCTCAAGGGGGTGCTCTGATGAAGTATGCAGGGTATTTAGGGAGCAGAAAGGGCGCTAGGTCAAGGAACAGTCTCCTGGGCTGAGTCTTCATGGATTGGTAGGAGTTGGCCAAGTAAAGGCCAAGGTGAGGTGGTGTAGCACAGGTGACAGCAGAAATACAGACAGAGAAATAGCTTGGGGTGGGTGATGGATGTCTTGCTCAACCGTAAGCCAGAGGGCAGGTAGAGGTGACACTGAAGAGGCAGGCAAGGCTTTGTAAGCCTTCTCAGATGTTGTTTTTCTAGGAAACAGGAGGCGGGGGACAAACATGCTCAGCTTTACATTGTAAATAGGTCCACTACACCTCTCTGAAAAGTCTGGATTGCAGCAGACACATTCCAAGGATGTTGAAACAGGAAATCCATGCAAGAGAAGGTGAAGGCCTGAGCCCAGGCAAGGGGTGAGGTGCTGGAGAGGAGGCAGGAGTAGGGTGCTGAGGAGGCAGTATCCCAGGAGCAGCAAGGGAGGCCCCTTTGCACCTAGGGCCAGGGCCCACATTCAAGGGAAGGTACACAAAGCATCAATATCGAACAAAACCATCATCTATCTATCTATCTATCAATCATCTATCTATCTTTGTAACTAACCCATTGGCCAGCCAAGCTTTTGACTAGTTTTAAATATGTCAGGAAAGACAAGCCTTCCTTCGTTTGCAGCTCTGCAGCCAGTGGGTGGTGTTGCTGACAGCCAACTGTGCTCGGTAAGAGAGCTTGCCTTTACATTTCCACATGCTCCTCAGCAGATCCAAACCATAGTGGGCCACCCTGGGGAATTTCTGGAGTCAGGAGGGCTTCAACCATTACCAGCTGCTAATGCTGCTGCCATAATTTCAGCCAAATGGACACTGAGAGCTAGGCTGACGAAGATTGCAGGGAAGGAACAAGGGGCACATACTGGGCTGACAGGCAGTTTGGCACAGGTGTGATGGCTAGTTGGGGAGCTGCGTGTTTTCCCAGAGCCCCTGAAATCTTTCCTTGGTGGTAACTAAATTGTGCCACGAGTTATATTCGAGTTCCTTTAAGTCAGAGATCAAGCTGGACAAACAGCAGGGATGTAATAAGTATGTGTGAAATCGAACCAACAAGAGAGCAAAACCTTTTCCTCAGCTTCAATAAAGCTCCCAAGAGGGAAGCGGGAGTGACGACTGAAATCTTGGAGTCCAGGTGGAGACAGGACAAGTGTTTGTAACCTGGAGGACGGGGGTTATTTTGACATGCAGAGCTGACCTGAGACAAACCCAAGAATTAGACAAACTCTATTTTTCTACCTTTGTTTTCATGCCATCCCTGGCTTCCCAGGGCTCCTCACTTAGGCTGTTAGGTAGGACCGTGCCAGATGGCACTCTGGTTCTAGATTTTTCCTTCAGTCCTCCACCTCATGCAAACTCATCTCCTCTAGGACCTATGCTGACATGCTCTGCTCTCTGATCTTGGGGGATGTCGTTCATGAATGTTCAATAACAGCAGAGGTCCTCCATATTCCGTAAGTGAAAGTTTTTTTTCTGCTTGGCTCTGTAAGGGTATAGATTTCCAGTTGCAAAATTTGGGTAGGTGAGGAGAGGCTTGATGGGCTTTGAACTGATGACACAACGATGGGCAAGAAGAGACAGGAAGTCTCTTCCTCAAATATCTACCTTCTTGGTAGACCATTTAGAGATTTATTGGCATTGAGCTCTGTGTTTAAAATGAATTGCTTTACATTGGAACATAATATCCTCCGCTGATTGAGATAAAATTCTGGGAATAGAAATTTTGCCTGGGCTTGAGAGAAGAAAGGAGGAATGTTGAGTTTTGCAGTAGATTTAAGGGACTAAATCCCTTGGTGAGGCAGGGAGTCTTCTGAAAGCAAGGCAGGGGAGAGTTGCGAAGGGGTTCCAAAACGGAGGTAGCAGTCAACAAGGGAAAGTTTGCCTTACATTGTGATGCCAATTAGTTTGTCTAGAGCTTTGTGGTTGAATTCCAAATGTCACACAAACCCTTTTGTTCCGGAATGCTGAATCAAGGAGAGGCTGTCTCTATAGATCAGCACCTTTGCCATCCTCGCCCCTGGTCTAGGGCAAGGTGGAGAAAGCGGAAAGGAAACTAACAATAAGCAGAGAAAAAAATATTTCCTGAAATTCCTTCATGATGTACTTAGAATTCTAGGAAGTGAAAGCTGTGAGGGACCTGAGCGATCCCCTCATTTAATGCTTCTTTTTTATAGCTGAGGCCCAGAAAGAGTAAGAGTCAACTCTAGAACCCAGGCATGGTAGTTCAAAGACTAGGATCTGCCTAGCATCCAGTGGGATGGTGCTTAGCATGGGAGAAAAATGGTTTTTCTTATGAAACACGAATACCTGAGTTGGGACTTCCCTGGTGGCGCAGTGGTTGAGAATCTGCCTGCCAATGCAGGGGACACGGGTTCGATCCCTGGTCCAGGAAGATCCCATGGAGCAACTAAGCCCATGCACCACAACTACTGAGCCTGAGCTCTAGAGCCTGCGAGCCACAACTACTGAGCCCGAGTGCCACAACTACTGAAGTCCACGTGCCTAGAGCCCAAGCTCTGCAACAAGAGAAGCCACCACAATAAGAAGCCCGCGCACTGCAACGAAGAGTAGCCCCGCTCGCTGCAACTAGAGAAAGCCTGTGCACAGCAACGAAGACCCAATGCAGCCAAAAATAAATAAATAAATACATTTATTAAAAAAAACAAAACAAGAATACCTGAGCAGAAAGGATATTCCACAGTGGCTGCATGGCTTTGGTTAAACCTCTTGCAATTACCCATCCCATAGCTGAGATCCGGAATTTCTGCTTCTTGATGGTGCTTGCCATTAGGCTTATTAAAGGGTCTGTCTCATGTCAAGCTGACGGTGACCTCACGGTCAAGGGAGGCAGAAGCGGCTCAAGCTGCCTGAAGAAAAGAGCCTCAGAAGAGCAGCTCTGCCAAACACGAGGCCATCGCCAGGTGAAGCTGTGTGTTCACAGCATATCTGCATTGGCTTCCTTATAGAAATGTGCACCGGGTTTATCCTGTAGCTTTGTGTTCCCTCTGACTGCAAAACTCCCAGGGTGGCTGCATCTCAGTTTAAGCTATGAGGCCTTAGACTAAGTACAAGTATGTTCCTCTCCAAGTATCAACCCAGATTCTCAGAGAAACTAAGTAGACAGAATTGTTTTATGAACAACCTCACCTTCCCTTCTGAGCTGAAGATGGGCTGCAATCTTCCTTTTTTAAAATTTTTATAAATTTATTTATTTATTTAACTTATTTTTGGCTGTGTTGGCTGCGCGTGGCTTTTCTCTAGTTGCGGCGAGCGGGGGCTACTCTTCGTTGCGGTGCGCAGGCTTCTCATTGCGGTGGCTTCTCTTGTTGCGGAGCACAGGCTCTAGGCATGCAGGCTTCAGTAGTTGCGGCACGTGGGCTCAGTAGTTGTGGCTCGCGGGCTCTAGAGCGCAGGCTCAGTAGTTGTGGCACACGGGCTTAGTTGCTCCGTGGCATGTGGGATCTTCCCGGACCAGGGCTTGAACCCGTGTCCCCTGCGTTGGCAGGCGGATTCTTAACCACTGCGCCACCAGGGAAGTCCTGCAATGTTCTTGCGTAGAATTTTTAAAGAATAGACTTCCGTGGATTGTGAGGTATGGTATACCAAACCATAAAGATTATAACCAAATACCTCAGGCATGAAAGACTTGTGACCTACAAGTACAAGGACAGGAAGTGTGAAAAATATACTCAGTTTTCTGCATCCTGAATGCCATGAGCGAAAACTAAAATGACTTAAATCCTGTTTCGAAGCAAAAGTTTAGAAGGATAGCTTAGAGGTGTGTCTCCTAGAATCACTGAGAAGAGACAGAGTCTCAAGCTTGGGCAGGGCAGAGAGAGCAACAGAAACATGCCCAGGAACGAGCATTACACAATGCTGTGCTTTACCAACAAGTCCTCTAACCCTTACTCCCAACTGCAAGGGGTCTTTCTCTACAGCATCTTCCTAATATGAGCAGCCTCCTGGCATTTCCAGTTTACACAGCTGTGTGTATAATTCAGTGGCTCATGGGGAAGTTGAATATAGGCAATTCATATTAAATCGTCATACGAAACTATCAACAGAAATCCACCCAACTGTATTTCTCTTATTGGGCACAGATGAGAAATTATCCCCCAATGTAAGAGTCATTCTCTACCTTGGTTTTTCAATTTATCAACTTTATCAATGGAGGGACATCCATAACTTCCATGTCCCTCCTCTAAGTTATCGCTCAAGACCACCTCAACTGTCTCAGGATGAGCCCCCAGAAGCCCTGTTGGCTATCTCATCAAACGTGGGTTCAGATAGTTTGTTCTGGCACATGTGGTCTACTTTAAAAACCTGTGCTTGGATTTAAAACAAAGGGAAAGTATTCAATGAACGCTTTCAACTCCATCATCCCCGCTTTGTGTCCACAAGAGAATACTTTGGGTTCAAAACCAGGGACCAGTGGGGGATCCAATTTACCTTACACCTTAGCCCCAAGGCCAATTCAGTTTTAGTATAAATAGCTTAGAGGTGATGGTCTAGTCCAGGTCAGGTTTAGGGAGTGAGATCTCTTCTGCCCAGAGATCATCTCCCCAAAAATCCGTGCATTAAATTCTACACTTTCTCCTCTAGTCTGTTTCATTTTCTGCTTCACTCTGAATGCTTAGGACTCAGCCCCCTCATGAGTTGTGAGACCACCTGCCTTGGCCAAAGTCACAGCTAGAGTTTCTATTTTACAGTGTTCTTCAGAGACAGACCACTTAGGAAAACACAGGATGTTTTCTCAACAAGGGTCACTTCTAAGAAAGGGCTAGTCTTCACAGCTGGTATTTGACTTGCTTCACTGCCAATAAAATGGGGTTGGAGCGAGCAGCATTTGGCAGTCTCAGCCCTATTAGCTTATTTAAAAAGGCCTTCATTTCCAGCCTTACTGAATCTTTATTTGTTTGGCTTCCCCCCGCAACCCCAGTTATTTTTCTGGTCTGCCCACCATCCTCTGAGAAGAGTGACCAAAAGCAAAGTTGGAGTGACCCCCCGGCCCCCAATCCCAGTTCCTGTTCTCAGCCTCTGCTCCACACACTAGGCCCCCCTGGGGTTTGATCTGCCCTTCAAACAATGAAGCTCCAATATCGTGATAGGTATGTTTGTGTTGGGGTTTCTAACCCCTCACCGGAGTTAATACAATATAAACCATCTCTGGATTTATAGCTTGCATTTGGCTTGGTCAGTGCAATCATTATCTGCCAAGGGAAACACCAGTAGGGGACAGAGACTAGTGAGAGAATCAAACAAACATAATTTACTCCTTACTAAACCAGAAAGCAAACCTGCCACCTGTGTCCACATATCCTTTTGCAGGAGGCTTGGAAGCAAATTCTCCTGACTTCAAAGTGGCAGCTCCATACGCTCGGCACAGGTTCCTGTAGCTTCCTTTGAGGTAAGACGCTCTCTGAAACCTTTCAGAATTGGAAGTTACCCTCTGAATAACCTATGCATTCTCTCCAGCTCTCAGTGTTTTAGGAGGAGTTCATTCTAAAGAATTCCCCACCCCCTCTTTTATTTTCCTGCAGAAGTTCACTGCGTGGTTGGCTCAGCTTCACTCACTAACATCCTCTTCATCTCAGGTTTTTCTGCCCGAAGTTCTTGTTATCAGGCGCTGGCTGGTCCCTGGGCCAGCTGCAGTCGCTGAAGCTATTATGTCAACTTTTCTCCCCCTCCTGCACTTTGCTTCACTTGGCTTCATTTTCTGAATACATTTTTGTCTGAGATGGAATGAGAGGACTGGGAGGGGCAAAGCTGTTCTCTCAAAGCTGTGCCCACTCCTGAAAAATTGACCAGTTAGCTGAGTTCCTTAGGCCTAAAGGCAGTTTTATCCCCAAATAATAAAAAACTGAGCAAAATATATGACTCCAAGGGGTCTGTCTCCCGTTGCCTTTTTCTTCAAAGAAAGCTTCCTCCAATGGGTTCTCCATCCAAATGAACTCTTTTACACACAACTTTTGTTCAGAATGTGAGGGGAGGCCAAGGGGAGGCCGGAGGCATCCCTGCAGTGAAACCCAGGAGGTTTCATAAAGACACTGTGATTTTCTGCCTGATAAACATCCTATAACATCTTGCCACATAAACCAAAAGATTCCACCAATCCTCTGTCCATCAGGCTTCTGTCACTTCTCTAAATGAGAAGCTTCCTTCCCCAGGAAATGGCAAAAGCCTATGTAGGCGGGTCGTGGTCTATGTAAAGGTGACGCAGCTTTCCCCCTTTGGCAAGTCCCTGACCTATGTCTGGATCTCTGAGCAGCCAGATTCCTGTGAATCTTCTTTAGTCTGTTATTGGTGTCCATGGCTTCCTTCTGGTAGAACTTCTTGGAGGTCTCCATGTTAAAAACTCTGCTGCACTCTTGGGAACATCACCAACCAGAAGCTGAGGGACACAGTCTCATTTCTCTTCCCTTTACGGTCACTCCCAACAATGTATGCTCCCTTCCAGCACTGGGAGTCAGCCTTCTTCTTTGATGGACAGATGGATCCATTCATGCTTGTAGCTTTGGTACACAGCTCATAGGTCCTTAGTAGGTCCTCAGTAAGTGGCTCTATGGAATTCAGTAAATGGTCCCTTTTTGTCCCTGAAGGGCCAACACGAAAAGAAATAGACATAGCATGATTCATTCTCATTCCTCATCAACTCCATTATAGTTCTCTCCTCAATTCTTTGCAAGGGCCCAGCATTCCCATATAGTTTCCCTAAGCTCTAGAATTTTCTCTCCTTTCTCACTCCACAACTCATCACCAGAGAGGTGCTTCCCTCAGAGCTGATATGTCAATAGCTGGTGATGGTTTAATTCTACTAAAGCAGTTGCATTTTACCTGATGCCTGCATTTAAAGACAAAACTAACAGGGAAAGTTTAGGTACCACTAGGAGCCACTGAGAAAGTTCCTTTTGACCAACAGTAGTCATCACCAAAAATATCAGTATTATGTCTTGGAAGCTTATCTCCTCAGCTTGTACACAACTGGATGACTCAATACTCTCTGATATTTGAGGACACGTATTCCAGGAACTCTGTCTACACAGATCAAACCTGCCCAAACAGTTGTTCCCATCAACAAAAACCAGTCAAACCAGAAAGCTGAGGAAACCGAACGGAAGTTAGCAGCTCTGAGGTAAACTTCGTAGTCAGTAATGAGCCAGTCAGGATCGGACCAAGATCAGAAGTCCAGGACTTGCCAGAAGCAGCGGACAGAGCATCATCCCCTTTTCCTGGGAATGCCATCTTCAGTCAGCTTCAGGGACCAAACTTATCAATCTTCTTTTTCTTTACTTCTTCCCTCATGTGTCTGTGAAAAATGCTCTTCTCTGAAGAGTCTATACTAGCCTCCTAGGGCTGCCATAACAAATTACCACAACCCAGTGGCTTAAGTCAGCAAAAATTTATTTTCTCAAAGTTCTGGAGGCCAGAAGTTCAAAATCCAGGTGCCAGCAGGGTTGGCTCCTTTCAGAGGCTCTGAGGAAGAATCCGTTTCATGCCTCTCTCCTAGCTTCTGGAGGCTGTTGGCAGTTCTTGGTATTCCTTAGCTTAGAGCTGCATTAATTCCAGTCTGCACTGTTTGTGGTTATAGGGTATGTGCCTTTTGCCTTTTCATTGTCGGAATGTGTTCTCTTTAAAAGTTAGCATGAGCCTGGGCTGCGGAGACCATGACATCCTCCTCTGGTCCCAGGTGCTTCCAGCAAGGCGCTTGGGCTGCCCCCAATAAAGAATGTTGGCCGAGGGCTTCGCCGGTGGCGCAGTGGTTAAGAATCCGCCTGCCAACGCAGAGGACACGGGTTCGAGCCCTGGTCCGGGAAGATCCCACATGCCGCAGAGCAACAAAGCCCGTGTGCCACAACTACTGAGCCCGCGTGCCACACTACTGAAGCCCACACGCCTAGAGCGCGTGAGCCACGAGTACTGAGCCCCCGTGCCACAAGTACTGAAACCCGCGCGCCTAGAGTCCGTGCTCCATGGCAAGAGAAGCCACTGCAATGAGAAGCCCGCGCGCCGCAACGAAGAGTAGCCCCCGCTCGCCTCAACTAGAGAAAGCCCGCATGCAGCAACAAAGACCCAACGCAGCCAAAAATAAATAAATTAAATAAATAAATTAAAAAAAATTCTGCATTCAGTGGCATCACATTAATAGCTTGAAATCAGTTATGAGTATTTTCAACATGGAGATTAGCAAACTCTACAGAGCAGGGCTCCCCCCTCCCCCCAACGCCTCCAGAGAGCCAGCACATCACCGTTATGTTGCTAAATTCAACCGTCAGTTCTCAGTCCTTATCCTACCTGACATCTGGACATGACAACACAGTTGATCACTCTCTCGTTTTGAGAGCACTGTCTTCACTCAGCTCCCAGGAGACCCTACTTCTCAATCTGCCTTGCTCATTCCTTCTCTTTTCTCTGATCTCTTAACATTGAGTGACCCAGGGATTTCAGTCCTGAACCTCTTCTCTTCCCTTCCCTACCTTCACTCATTCTTTGGTGGTCTCGTTCAGTTTCATGCCTCTAAACTCCATCTGTGTGCTGACGACTTCAAAATGTATATTATTACCAGTTTGGACTTCTCTGAATTACAGTCCTGCATACCAAGTTGCCTATACTGTATCTCTACTTGGATATTTAATAGACATCTCAATTCGAAATGGACATCTCAATTCAATTGAAGCCCTGAGATTCCCTCCAAAACCTGCTCCATCTACAGCTTTTTTCCATCTCAGTTAATGGCAACTTCACCCTTGTAGCTGCTCAGGCCAAAACCCTTGAAGTCATGTTTGACTGCATTATGTCTTTCACAACCTCACACCTAATCCACCAGCAAATCCTAATGGCTCTGCTTTCAGAATCTGTATATCTGGAATCTGACCACTTCTTATAACTGACCGTAACCACGCTCCAGGTCTAGATTTCTGCAATATTCTTCTAATCGCTCTGCTGTTTCCACCTTGCCTGCTTACAGTCTCTCAGGGAGAGTGAAAGTTCCATTCATTACCACGGGCTACTGGGCCTTACTGAGCTGACCCTTCCCGCGTGCCACACTACTGAAGCCCACACGCCTAGAGCGCGTGAGCCACGAGTACTGAGCCCCCGTGCCACAAGTACTGAAACCCGCGCGCCTAGAGTCCGTGCTCCATGGCAAGAGAAGCCACTGCAATGAGAAGCCCGCGCGCCGCAACGAAGAGTAGCCCCCGCTCGCCTCAACTAGAGAAAGCCCGCATGCAGCAACAAAGACCCAACGCAGCCAAAAATAAATAAATTAAATAAATAAATTAAAAAAAATTCTGCATTCAGTGGCATCACATTAATAGCTTGAAATCAGTTATGAGTATTTTCAACATGGAGATTAGCAAACTCTACAGAGCAGGGCTCCCCCCTCCCCCCAACGCCTCCAGAGAGCCAGCACATCACCGTTATGTTGCTAAATTCAACCGTCAGTTCTCAGTCCTTATCCTACCTGACATCTGGACATGACAACACAGTTGATCACTCTCTCGTTTTGAGAGCACTGTCTTCACTCAGCTCCCAGGAGACCCTACTTCTCAATCTGCCTTGCTCATTCCTTCTCTTTTCTCTGATCTCTTAACATTGAGTGACCCAGGGATTTCAGTCCTGAACCTCTTCTCTTCCCTTCCCTACCTTCACTCATTCTTTGGTGGTCTCGTTCAGTTTCATGCCTCTAAACTCCATCTGTGTGCTGACGACTTCAAAATGTATATTATTACCAGTTTGGACTTCTCTGAATTACAGTCCTGCATACCAAGTTGCCTATACTGTATCTCTACTTGGATATTTAATAGACATCTCAATTCGAAATGGACATCTCAATTCAATTGAAGCCCTGAGATTCCCTCCAAAACCTGCTCCATCTACAGCTTTTTTCCATCTCAGTTAATGGCAACTTCACCCTTGTAGCTGCTCAGGCCAAAACCCTTGAAGTCATGTTTGACTGCATTATGTCTTTCACAACCTCACACCTAATCCACCAGCAAATCCTAATGGCTCTGCTTTCAGAATCTGTATATCTGGAATCTGACCACTTCTTATAACTGACCGTAACCACGCTCCAGGTCTAGATTTCTGCAATATTCTTCTAATCGCTCTGCTGTTTCCACCTTGCCTGCTTACAGTCTCTCAGGGAGAGTGAAAGTTCCATTCATTACCACGGGCTACTGGGCCTTACTGAGCTGACCCTTCCAGCCTCTCTGACCTGACCTCATCTCCTACTGACTCACTGCAGGTGCATGGGCCCCTCCTGGTTTCTACCACACGTCAGGAATGC
>NW_006769677.1:4890092-4895318 GCF_000442215.2 Lipotes vexillifer
GCACTGCTATCTTTCTGCCCTCCCCGTGAAGTTGCTAAGTTTGCTCCCTCACCTCTTTCATGAACATTCTCAAGCATCATTTGATTCTTAGTTAGGACTATATTGATCACTGCATTTTGGGAAAAAACCCAGAAAAACAACAGTAACAACAAAAAGCTGGGTCTACCCAGGATACTCTCCATCTCCCATTCCCTGCTTTATTTTTTCCATTGTGCTTATCATCTTCTAACATTACTGTATCAGCGACTTATTTATTTCGCTTATGTTTTCTTCTCACTTCTAGAATGTAAACTCCATGAGGGCAGGACTTTTTGTCCATTTTGTTCACTATTGCATCTCCAGGGCTTACAACAGTCCTGGTACAGTGCATACTCATTATTCGTGACAGCTATGCTTTATAAAGCTGCCACAAATACTGAATTAGCAAATCCTAGATGATTGCTTCTAAAAGAAATACAAGCTTAGGTTCCTGTGAACCTCTGGTCACAACATTTTTGCCAACTGATCAAAATATAACCTTGTCTTATGTGTGTGTCTGTTAAAAGACACCCTACTTAACATGTATCATTGATTCATTAGCATTGTACTCACACCAACAGCACTATAACTCAGGCCCAAACAAAGCTTAAGTAACACAGGTATTTTCTCTGTAAGAGACATCATCAACTTATTGTTCTTAGGAACACCAGACAGCGCTTCAGCGCTACACTTGGGGGCCATTCTAAAGCGTGAAATCATCAACAGAAAGTACAAAAATGTGAAAACATGCTCTAAATGGACCTGAAAGGACACTTGTTTACAGTATTAGAGGATGCAAAAGGTGAGGAAGGCAAAGCATTGCCTTGTTCAACCTCAGCTGTCAATGTGCAAATCAAGTGACTGAAATTTTTCGCTGCTCTGTGCATGTCTATAAATGACTGTGAAAGCAATGTGAATATTGATCTGGGGGTTACAAATAAATTTTAGTGAGTAGGCAAATCTGCAAATGTAGAATTCATGAATTATGAGGTTTGGCTGTATATGCTTAGCATGTTTTTTTTGTTTGTTTGTTTTTTTGCGGTATGCGGGCCTCTCACTGTTGTGGCCTCTCCCGTTGCGGAGCACAGGCTCCGGACGCGCAGGCTCAGTGGCCATGGCTCACGGGCCCAGCCGCTCCGCGGCTTGTGGGATCTTCCCGGACCGGGGCACGAACCCGTGTCCCCTGCATCAGCAGGCGGACTCTCGACCACTGCGCCACCAGGGAAGCCCGCATGTATTTTTTTGAGAGTATAAACTTGACCTTCTGACATCATCAGACGTGTGGCCTCTAGAAATCTTGGTTAAAGATCTATAGGGCCTCTCTACCCGGTGTATTTTGGGTAGCTCCTTAGAGCTGCATGTCTTAAAGTCTTTTCCTATTTCTCTTTAGCCTGGTGTGAAAAGTCCACCAGAGGATTCACTCCCTGGGGATTCAAATCATCCTTGTTATACTGAACATATGTTGTCAGGAAGGCCGGGAGAGCTAAGGAGGAGGGAAGAGCAAACAGCACTTCCTCGTTTGAACAATAGCATGTGATGGGTAGCAGACTGCATTTCCCAAAGATGGCCAGTGTCTCCCATCCCACATATCCTTCCACAGTGTGACCTTGCCCTTTTCTCATCAAGATGGAGAGTCTATTTTCTTCTCCCTTGAATCCGAGTGGGTTTGTGATGATTTAAACAGTAAAGTAGGCGAAAATGAAACTGTTTGATTTCTGGATGATAAAAAGTGATGCACTTTCCTCTTTATTTGTTAGAATATTAGCTCTTGGAGCCCTGCGTCTGACTACCCTGAGGTCACCATATTGTGAGCAAGCCACCCCATGTGGAGAGGCCATGGAAAAGGGCTTGGTTATCAGTCCTAGTCGTTGAGTTATTTTAGCTTAGGAACAAGGCATGTGAGGGAGGGAGCCAAGAGATGCTTTTAACTCTCAGCCATTGAGTAATTGCCAGTCTTTAAATCTTTCCAGTTGAAGTTCAAGACATTGTAGAGCAGAGACAGACATTGCTACTGTGTCCTGGTTGAATACGCCTAACTTACAGGATCCCTGAGCATGATAAAATGGTTGTTTTAAGACGCTACATGTTTGGGGGGGTAGTTTGTTTTACAGTAAGTGAACAGAACAGATGGTTATTAAATTCACTGGTAGTGCTAAGCCAGACTTTGAGAGAAGGGAACACAGGACATGCATATTTTGATGGAGGGCATAGTCTGGTATGCTACAATCAACTACAGTTTTGCATATACTACAATTAACTACTAGAACCATTCAGGTTGCTGCAAGATTGCTGCTTCTCTCTAGCTTGTAGCATTCATCAACACTTGCTTGATAAATTTTTATTGAGCACCTACTATAGGACAATTTTAAGAACAGGACTTACAGTAATAACAAGAAAGTCTGGTGGGCAAGAAAGATGATAAATCCTATAACAAACAAACAAACAAACAAATCTTGTCATGTTTAAGGCCACAGAATCTGGTGGAAGGGAACGTGTGCATGAGATGAGGCTGAAGAGGTGAGCAGAAGCAAGACTGTGAAGGGTCTTTAGGCCGTGGGAAGAAGTCTGAACTCTCCTGAATTCATGGGAATCCACTGAATGGATGCTGTGATCATCCACCTCTTGATAAAGTACTCTGGATGAACTGGATGAAGCCAGAAAAGCTATAAGGAGACTCATCCAGGCAAAAGATGATAGTGACTTGGAACAGGAAAGTGTCACAGAGGACAGAAAGAAATGGCCAGTTTTGAGACTATTTTGGAAGTAGAATTGACCAAACTTGGGTCGGATGTCTGGGTTGAGAAATAGGTAAGTGGGCATATGCCATTTATTGAGGTGGATTAGATAAGGGGGGGGGGGACACAGATATTTTAGAGGGAAGTGCGAGAGAGATTTGTGCATTTCATGTTTACAATGCCCGTGAGACATTCAAGTGGAGATGGACAGAGGTCGCTGGGACGAATGATTCTGGAGCTCAGACCTCAAGCCTGAGATTTGAGAGGCTATTAAAACCATAGGAATGATCTAGAGGGAAGGACAGAAAGAGAAGAGATAGAAGAGCAGCGGAGGAGGAGGAGAAAGAGGAGGAGGAGGTAGAAGGGAAGGAAGAGGAAGGCGAAGGAGCAGAAGAGCTCCAAAGTTTAGGAGGAGTTTGCCAAGGGCCCCGTTCAGGGCAGCCCTGCCAAGACTTGTCTCCCCAGCAGAGGATGTATAGAGGCACCATAGAGGGAGCCACCCCCCATCCTTGGACCAAAGTCCACTGTACCGCTTGTTCAGACACGCCAGTACATGCGAGGATGTCATTCACGCCTCTGGTATGGCAGCCACTGCCCACCTGTTCTTTCCTTGTTTATTTGGTTCTTCTGACACCAACCCCAATCTATTTGTTTAGGATGTCCTGATGGTCTGTTGCCTCCAGTTTTGCTTGATTCTTTGGACCCCAACTGTTAAGAAGGCATCCTTCCTGCCAGGCCATACATTTGTCCCCAGAGTAGTATTTTTTAACCCCATCCTTTTATCTGTACTATGCCTTGAGAACTGCTGAACACCCTGACCAGTTCCACTCCTGGGCCTCTGCTAAGTGGGCTATAGAAAAGGAAAGTGAGAAATTGAGGGAAACCATTTGCTCACCATAAGCCTTTCTTGGAAGTGGGATTAGTTATCCAATCTGTAACAAAGTAGACAATGTTCTATCATATTGAATAATGACTCAGGAAACTACTAAAATATGGCCACTCCTCCTCAGTCTGCTTGTCCAGTTTTTAATGATCCAGATAGCTTTTTTCCACTTGCCCTGCATACTGAATGTTAGAAAAGCCCAGATCAAGAGAAAGAACGGGAGACAAAACTGAAATTCACTCAACAACTGTTTCTTGCTCAATTTGTCTACTTTGCACCTTAAAAGTGAATTTTTGTTGTTGCTGTTGTTCTTGAACAAGAAGACCTGATTCAGGGACTTTTGGATGACTAGACCTTTTATTCATCCATTAGTAACAAGGATGCCAAACTGTCTCTTTTCCACTTTCTATCCTGAATTTCAGTCTGTGTGATTATAGTACCGAGTGATTAGCCTTCAAGAGAAACAGCCTGATTGTAGCTTGTGACATCATTGATCAACTTTTCTTCATAAACAGTCTCACTGGACTGGGGGGGGAAGCCTGGGGAAGGACAAAGAATTCTTCAGGCAAAGACTTTCTGGGAAATTCTCAGAGCAGTCAGTCTAGATGAGAAAAACTCCAGGCCAAAGCCACCTGGTGCTAGTTCTAGGTCAATGTTGGGAGTTTGTGTCTGGGACAGGGGCCTGCACAGACCAGGGAGGACTTGTTGGTCTTGCTAGGCCTCTAAGAGGCTGAAGCGGGCCACGGCTTACCCAGAGGTGTGAGTCCAGGGGAGCTCTGGTCCTTTCCTGGCGCCTCAGAGGGAAACACCTATTGTTGGCTCAGCTTAGACCCCCACATGAGTCCATTGGGTCAGCTCTGGATCTGACAGGCTCAAGGTGGGGGGGCTGGTGGTGGGCATCTTTGGGAGTAGGAAATGATCAGGACCCTGACCAGGCCAGCTGAGTCCTCTTTAGGAAGATAAGTGGAAAACAATTTATTTTTTTGGTCATTTTCGCCTTGATGTGACACATAACTACGCCAGGCCTTCTGAAGTATATATGGGCCAGGTCATTTGAAAATTCTCTTTTCTATAATTTTTAATCATGACTTGGTACAAGGCAAGATGGTCCACTCTTCAGTAGCAAAGGTGGGCAAGAGAAGAGGCTGGAATCCAGCATGAGATTGAATCACTCCAGAGGGGCATCTGGGTTGGCTCTGAAGGGAGAGGCCATTCTGTTTGAGCAGCAGACAGGAGTCTGGTGGGGTTCCCATCAGCTGATACTGGGAAAGGGTTTTGGAGCAGCATGGGCTGCTGCTGGGCTGGGTTAGGGGACAAGGGAGGAAGCACCGAACAGCAAGGCAGAAGGGTCTCTAGAATCAGGCCGAGGATCAGGGCAGGGCTGCCGTCCTGAAGGGGCTACGGAATAGTTTGGGTTAATGGGCCAGAGCAAAAGAATAGGCACCCAGGCAGAGGATAACATGGGTTTAGGGAATGGGAGAGAATAACATCACCAATAGTTCATTTAACATGGATTTAATGCACAATCAAGTTATTTGTTTACCATCCAGAGTAAATTATCCCAGGCACAGGGAACAGTGAAGCAGGAAT
>NW_006769677.1:4895520-4908045 GCF_000442215.2 Lipotes vexillifer
CAGGAATGTTTCTTTTGGTGCCTCCCATGTCTACTTTCATAGACTACATTTAGCTCCACATTCATCTATCTTACCCCCTCTTCTTTTGCCCTCTCTTCCAACCCTTTCCCTCTCCCTTCCTCCTTTCCCTCCCTCCTTCCTTCCTTCCTTCCTTCCTTCCTTTCTCAAATGTCTATTGAACCCCTACTATGTGCCGAGGGTATAGCAGAAAGCTCTCTTGTGGATCTCTTATTCTATTCAGGTGAGCCATACTACAAACAAATACATAACCATTAAACATATCAAGTGGTAAAAAAGTGCTATGAAAAAAAATAAAGTAGGATAAGGGTATGAGCACAGTGGCCAGGAAAGACCTGTCTGCCAAGATGACATCTGAGCAAAGCCCCAGATGAAGCAAGGGAGCAAGCCATAGAGATATGTGGGCGCGACCAGGGTGGGCAAAGGCCGTGAGGTAGGACAGCATTTGGCTGATTGATCATCAGTCAGGAGGCTTGTGTGGCCGCAGCCAAGTCAGGCAGGGAGGGGAGTGTAGGAGGTGAAGTCAGAGGTGACTCAAAGTCAGTTCTTGTGGTAATAGCTAGCTGTATGCGTTCAAGAATTTGTCTTTCCAGGGTAAATTCTCTTAGCGGCTTCTTAAATACCGAAGAAATAGCAAAGTGAAAATGAATGAATCTAGAGTGTCCTTTCAAGGTCTGGGGGAAAGTGCTTTAAACCCCACCGTGGATATCTGCCTTTCACAGCCTTGCTTCCCTTCTCCTCTCTAAGCGTTGTTTGCAGGCTGAGGATGTGGCGGGTGGCAGGGGAAGGGGGACTTCCTGCAGCAGGAACAGAAAACATCAGACTGTGTTCTCTGGCAGTGGGCCTCCTCCCACCCAGGGGATGTCTCCCGGGAGCGGGGGATGGCCGCAAGGCAGGCGGGAGACCGGCCGAATGTGACTTGGGCCCAGCTGCCCCTGCCCTTCTCATGGTGGGCCTCATCTTCTAGGGGCTCAAAACCTTGCAGCTGTCCACTGGTTATTCTTCCTCAAAAAGGCTAAGCCTTGGGATCCTGCAAGCTTTGAAGAAAGTCACAGACTTTTGGTAAACTCACGGCTTCCACTTGCTCTATGGAACCCTTTCGCCTTACATCTGTGGGCTTGAATCACCAAGAGCTTTTCAGCTAAATTTGAATGTTGAAATGAATTACTGACCATTTTGTTTCTCTACTGAGAACAGGGGAACCAAGGGGCCAAATTGCATTTAAAAAAAATATGCATTTAATATGTGCAAAGAGAGGAAGTTTCTAGTTCCAAACAGCATCAGTTGGCAGTATTTAGTCAAAAAAGGGATAGAGTTCATGCTTTCTTTTCTGTTTTTTTTTTTAAAGGACCAAATCCTTGACTGAAAGTTCCATTTTTGTGAGGAATGAGGTCTTTGTGAAAGGAAAGATCAATTTCTTCCAGTTCTTTGCTTCTTTACTAATAAGCTGTCTAAGAACTTACTTCTGTTTGTCTTTCTACTTAAATGTGTCTAAGATGACAAAAATCACATAAGAATCAAGGAAAGAACATCAAATGAGGAGCAAGCATTGATGAAAATACCTCAAATCTATCTAGTTTAATAGTCAACAAAGCCAACTTACCAACATCTTGTGTTCCAGACTAGCACACCTTGGCCTTACTTGCCCCATGACACCTTTCTGCTCTTTAACATCCACCAGGTCGACTCCATCTAATTCTGGATCATCCCTTGCACCTTCCCTCACCTTTATTTTTTTATATATTTTTATTTTATTCATTTACTTTTGGCTGTGTTGGGTCTTCGTTGCTGCGCGTGGGCTTTCTCTAGTTGCGGTGAGCGGGGGCTACTCTTCGTTGCGGTGCGCGGGTTCTCATTGCGGTGGCTTCTCTTGTTGCGGAGCATGGGCTCTAGGCACATGGGCTTCAGTAGTTGTGGCTCGCGGGCTCTAGAGCGCAGGCTCAGTAGTTGTGGCGCATGGGCTTTAGGTGCTCCGTGGCATGTGGGATCTTCCCGGACCAGGGCTGGAACCCGTGTCCCCTGCACTGGCAGGTGGATTCTTAAACCACTGTGCCACCAGGGAAGACCCTCACCCTTAGTTTTTATACCTGGACCATGTACTAGATTCCCACCTTTAGAAGCTACCACCATCTCTGTAGTAATCATTGACATCAACTCATTCCTGGCCACCAGGCATGGTTCCATACTTGGCTTAATAATCACCTTTACTTCCCCAGGATTACCCTCTTCAGCATAATCCCAAACCATATCCTGCTCTTAGAAACACTGACCCTGTTCCACCAAGACAACTACAGCCCAGCCCAGCCAGAGGCTTGACAATATAGGGATCAATGCCTTGAAACGGAAACTTCTCATGCTTTAAGTAAAACAGTAAAGAACAGGTGAAGACCCGGGGCTTGTGATTCCCTGGATGATAGAGCCGTTTTGATGGCTTCTCATGGTTTAGAGGTAGGAAGGTCAAAGTGAGTCACCAGTCTCAACAATAGACATTTTTTTTTTGGCCCTGCCACAGGGCTTGTGGGATCTTAGTTCCCTGACCAGGGATTGAATCTGAGGCCACAGCAGTGAAAGTGCTGAATCCTAACCACTGGACCACCAGGGAACTTCCAACAATAGACATTTTCGATGATGATTTATAGTTCATCTTCCTGGCACCAAAATATCAATTTTAATATTCCAGTTTCATCTTCAAGGAAGAAGCAAAGAATTCTTCTTAGAAGCCTAATTGCAATGAACCAATTTACTTTGTTTCCATGGGACTTGATTTTCTTGCTGCCTTACCATTCCCTTCAGCATCCTCCTCTGCTTACATAAGTTGTTAGACAGGTAGAGATAGACCTAAGCATGATTAGAAAAGAGAAGCATGAAAGAGTAATTTTTATTCATTTATTCACTTTAATAAATATTTATTAAACACCTACACTATGCTTGATGCTAGAGATGTAAGAGTGAGCAAAAACAGACACAATTTTTTATTTCATGGAGCTTAAAACTTGGCAGAGGTATCATACATGAATGAAATAATCATGGAAGCTATTGTAAAATTACAACTGCTATAAGCACTACAAATGAGAGATACATTGTGCCAATGTGAACACAGCAGAGTGACACTTACTTGGTCAAGGGGTTCAGGGAAGGTTTCCTCCAGAAAAGGACAATTGATTTCAGATCTGGAGGAAGAGAAGGAGTTAACCAGGTAATGAGGAGAGAAAAGAGCATTTCATACAGATGGAAGAGCACAGGCAAAGCCCAGAGGCAGGATGAAAGCTAAAGGGCTGAGACAGGACCAGGATGACAGAAAAGCAGAGAGCAAGGAAAGCATGGTAAGATAAGTCAAGAGAGGGCCAGTCCATGTTGATAATTTTTGTTTACATCCTAAGCCTTCTTTTAAGCTGTGTGTGTGTGTGTGTGTGTGTGTGTGTGTGTGTGTGTGTGTGAGAGAGAGAGAGAGAGACAGAGAGACAGAGAGACAGAGAGACAGAGAGACAGAGAATGAGAAGGAGAGAACTAAATTTGCATGATTAGATTTGCAGATTCACATTTCAAAAATATCATCCTGGCCATGGTGTGAATGGACTCTTGCAGGGACAGACTAGATGTGCACAGATGAATTTTGAGCTATTTCAGTAATGCAGGTAAGAGAAGATGGGAGCTAAAAGCTGGGTGTAGTGAAAGGAATGGCAATAGAGGGAAGTGGGAGGATAATATCAACAGAATTTGGAGATGGGGTGTATATAGGAGGTGGGGGGCAGAGAGGTGTTGAGGTGCCTATATTTTAAATATGCATAATTGAGGGGCTTCCCAGGTGGCGCAGTGGTTGAGAGTCCGCCTGCCGATGCAGGGGACACGGGTTCGTGCCCCGGTCCGGGAAGATCCCACATGCCGCAGAGCAGCTGGGCCCGTGAGCCATGGCCGCTGAGCCTGCGCGTCCGGAGCCTGTGCTCCGCAACGGGAGAGGCCACAACAGTGAGAGGCCTGCATACAGCAAAAAAATAAATAAATAAATAAATAAATAAATAAATATGCACAATTGAATTGATGGTGGTATCAGTCATTAAAATTTATATGAGCTTCATTCTGGACATATTGAGTTTGCCATTGAAAGAGGTAGTAATTACTCTGGAGCTCAGAGAACAGGTCTCAACTAAATTTGCATGGTTTTAAATCAACAGTGTATAGATGCTGATTGAAGAGACAGTGTAGATGAGATTGCCTAGGGAGAAAACGTAATGTGAGAAAAAACATGGAATAGGATTGAGCCATGAAGATTTCTAACATTTAAGGGTCAGGTAGAGGATAATGAGTGTTAAAGAAGATGGACAGGGTGCCAGAGAAGTAGGAGAAAACCCCAGAGATGATTGAGTCACAGAGGCCAAGAGAAGAAAGCTTTTTTTCTTCCAGTTTTATTGAGATATAATTGACATGTAGCACTGTATAAGTTTGTGTACAGCATAATGATCTGCCTTACATATATCATGAAATGATTATCACAGAGAGTTTAGTGAACATCCAACATCTCATACAGGTACAAAATTAAAGAAATAGGAAAAATTTTAGGTTTTACTCTTTTAACAACTTTCATATGTAACATACAGCAGCATTAATTATATTTACCATGTTGTACATTATATCCCTAGTACTTATTTATTTTATAACTGGAAGTTTGTACCTGTTGACTACCTTCATCCAATTATTCCCCCCACACCCTGCCTCTGGTAACTACAAATCTGGTCTCTTTTTCTACGAGTTAGTTTGTTTTTTAACATCTTTATTGGAGTATAATTGCTTTACAATGTTATGTTAGTTTCTGCTGTATAACACAGTGAATCAGCTGTATGTATACATATATCCCCATATCCCCTCCCTCTTGCGTCTCCCTCCCACCCTCACTAACCCACCCCTCTAGGTGTTCACAAAGCACCAAGCTGATCTCCCTGTGCTATGCAGCTGCTACTCTCTCACTTTGTCCCAGCTTACCCTTCCCCCTCCCCACGTCCTCAAGTCCATTCTCTACGTCTGTGTCTTTATTTCTGTCCTGCCTCTAGGTTCATCAGAACCATTTTTTTTTTCTTAGATTCCATATATATGTGTTAGCATATGGTATTCGTTTTTCTCTTTCTGATTTACTTCACTCTGTATGACAGACTCTAGGTCCTTCCATCTCACTACAAATAACTCAGTTTCATTTCTATTTATGGCTGAGTAATTGTTTGTTTGTTTTTGAAGTATATTGACCTACAACACTATGTTAGTTCCTGGTGCACAACAGTGATTGGATATTTCTATACATTTCAAAATGATCACCACGATGAGTCTAGTTACCATCTGCCACCATACAAAGACATTACACAATTATTGACTATATTCCCCATGCTGTACATTTCATACCTGTGACTCATTTATTTTGTAACTGCAAGTTTGTACCTCTTAATCTCCCTCACCTATTTCTCTCCTCCCCACACCTCTCTCCCCTCTGGCAACCACCTATGACTCTGTATCTATTTTTTTAAATGTTTGGGCATTTGTTTTAGTTTTTAGATTCCACATGTAAGTAAAATCATGCAGTATTTGTCTTTCTCTGTCTGACGTATTTCACTTAGCATGATATCCTCTAGGTCCATCCATGTTGTCGAAAGTGGCAAGATTTCATTCTTTTTTATGGATGAGTAATATATATATTCTCTATCCACTTGTCTATTGATAGGCACTCAGGTTGCTTCCATATCTTGGCTGCTGCAGTGAACATAGGGGTGCATATATCTTTTTGAATTAGCGTTTTCATTTTCTTTGGATAAATACCCAGAAGTGAAATCGCTGAATTGTATGGTAGTTTTATTTTTTGAGGAGCCTCCATACTGTTTTCTATAGTGGCTGCGCCAATTTACATTCCCACACGCAGTGCACAAGTGTTGCCTTTTCTTCACATCTTCACCAACACTTGTTATTTGTTGTCACTGTGATAATAGCCATTCTGACAGGTTTTACACTGCTATCTCATTGTGGTTTTGATTTGCATTTTCCTGATGATTAGTGATATTTAGCATCGTTTCATGTGCCTGTTAGCCATCTGTATGTCTTCTTTGGAAAAATGTGTACTCAGGCCCTCTTCCCATTTTTTTCTTTATGTTGAGTTGTATGAATTCTTTATATATTTTGGATATTAACCCCTTATCAGATATATCATTTGCAAATGTCTTTTCAGTTCACTAGGTGGCTTCTTTGTTTTGATGATAGTTTCCTTCACTATGCAAAAGCTTTTTAGTTTGATGTAGTCCCATTTGTTTATTTATTTATTTTTTTGCGGTACGCGGGCCTCTCACTGTTGTGGCCTCTCCCGTTGCAGAGCACAGGCTCTGGACACGCAGGCTCAGCGGCCATGGCTCACGGGCCCAGCTGCTCCGTGGCATGTGGGATCTTCCCGGACCGGGGCACGAACCCGTGTCCCCTGCATCGGCAGGTGGACTCCCAACCACTGCGCCACCAGGGAAGCCCCACCATACTGTTTTGACTGCTGTCTTTGTAGTATAGTTTGAAATCCAGAAGTGTGAAACCTCCAGCTCTGTTCTTGCTCAAGATTGTTTTGGCTTTTCAGGGTCTCTCGTGTTTCCATACAAATCTTAGAGTTATTTGTTCTAGTTGTATGAAAAATGCCACTGGTATTTTGATAAGGACTGCACTGAATCCGCAGATTGCCTTGGGTAGTATAGTCATTTTAACAATATTAATTCTGATAGCAGCTACTCTTCATTAGTCACTTACTACGTCTGGCTGCCCGCTGGTTACTTTATAGTAAGTCCGCATGGCAACTCAGAAGGAGGCACGATTTTTATAGATGAGCAAATTGAGCCACAGTGCAGTTAACAATTAGCACAAGGTCACTTCAATATAAGCGGAGGAACCAAGCTCTAAGTGTGTTTGACACCAACACAGCGTATCTGTGCTACTCTGTGGTGATACACCATTTTCCTTCATCAGCCTAAGGCCCAGAATAGTGGCCATTTTTGAGTTACTCAACTCCACAAATATTCACCACATTGAGTGAGATTGTAAATTTGCCTGTATCTAACTTTCTGGAAAAGTTTAGTCAATCTACGCTGAGGAAATCAAGATTCCCAAAAGAGCTAAAGCTCTCTTGCCTCCCACTTCCCCAAACACCCATCAAATAAGAGACCTCACTGGAGAATCAGGAAGGACAGAGGTAGAGCTCTCTGAAATCCCTGTCGGCAACTCCAGGCTTCAACATCTGCAGCCAATGAGAGACAGCAAAGGACATCCTGGGCCTCTGACTGCCCCCCTGCTGCAACATCGCACTGTGGTTAATCAGATACAATTAATTTAGGGTGGGAGCAATTTGAAAGGGGTTCTTCTGCCATAACTTGGGGAGTGGAGGTGGGAAAGAGCGTTGGACCTCTGGTAGGAAGACAACACAGCCTGAGTTATGGAATCCAGCTCCATTCTGCCTTCCAAATGTTTCTGGGGTGTCATATCTATGGTAGAGTTAAGGGCATATTCTTGGAATCATTTCCCCCTCCCTGTAATCTCTGAGTTCTTCTAGCTTCTTGCTGACATTATACTAAGAGACTATTAGCATCCCCTTAGAGCCAATGCTGCAGTTTAAAAAAAGTGCAGGTATAAACCCCTGTTCCCTTGCAAACCAAGAGAAGGGAGCAGGGAAAGGCATTAAAAGGTAGGTCTTCAAAAGAGGTTTGACAATTGCACCATTAAAAGGACCTCAGGGAAGTCTCATGCCATGCTTGTCCTGGGACAAGGCACCTGACTCATGCTATAGTGAACTGCATTTCTTTGAGCCTCTCTGCCTGAAATCTTGAGAGGCTCAGCCTAGGACAACCTGTCAAATTTTGTAGGAAGAATGGCATTCTTGGCCGCTCTCTGCTGACATCACTCCGCTTCTTGGGGACTTCAGGCCCTTAGCTGGAGAGGACTCTTAGTGCAGACACGCACTGCTCTGCATGCAATGTTCTGCTGAATGAACTCCAAAACCCCTGTGGAGTTTTGTCTCGTTCCCCTGAACCCAGGCCACTGTGTCCTGCCCTGGCCTCCGCCTGTCCCCGATGGAGGCCCCAACATATGTGCCACAGACCAGACAGGTCCCCAGAGATTAGCAGAGCGTCCGCGCACACCACCTTCTGCGTCAGTGGCGCCCGCCCACGCCCAGCATCTGCAGTGTCTGGGAACTTACTAACGAACTAATGCATCTTACATATTCAGGATCCTGGCGCACTCATGGTCTCAAGGAAGCTTATTTTTTGTCTTTTCCAATTCGTGCTTCCACCAGGCGGTTTACCAGTACTCCGGGCGTTTACATTTACCATCAGCAGGAGGGCAGCCAGCCGGAGGAAGGATGGGTCAGTACGTTCCTGTCCTTGGGTTCTGCACAAACAGTACTTTAAAAGTAAATAATGAGCTTTAAAAAATGAACTTAGAGGGTAATTTCCACCCTGTCTCATCTCTGCTCTGATACTCTAGGGGTTTGCTGTGTTTTTTTTGTATCTCTGGGCATGTTCCCATACTACCTGCCTGGACTCTGTTTCTTCAACCTGTTTGGGCAAAGGAAACACCTTAAAGGAGGCCTCTGTCTGAGTTCCTTTGTAACCCCAGCCTTAGTTTCAGAGCCTTCCCTGCAGCAATAGTTAAAACAATTCAATGAAAACTTGCTGAAAATGTTTTGAAACATGGAAGCTTCAAGAACATTCTTTAAATGGATATCTGCCAAGCTGGCCTATATACTGGCTTTTGTTGCTTTCCTGAACTGAGTGGGAATGTGAGTCCCTGGAAGAGAGGTCCCAAAGAGGGGTGCTCCCTCAGCCCTCGGAGGAAGGATGGGGGAAGCCTGGGTGTGGGTCCTGGGCAAAGCCAAGTGGACAGGCCATAAGTCTCCTGGAGATAAGTGGTCAGGGGAGCACAGGTTATGTCGGGGCAGGGCCAGGGTCAGGAAGGTTGAAGGAGAGATAGCAAAAGGACAGCTGTTAGTGTGCCATAATGCCAAGATCACGCGTCTGAAAACTTTTGTCTTCCTGTGTCAGGAAGAGGCTCATATTGTTTCTTTTTAAGAGAGGGCGCTAATACACATCTGGTGACACAGTTAAGAGACACAACATGAGGGAGGGAGACGCAAGAGGGAAGAGATAGGGGAACATATGTCTATGTATAACTGATTCACTTTGTTATAAAGCAGAAACTAACACACCATTGTAAAGCAATTATACCCCAATAAAGATGTTAAAAAAAAACAGAGACACAACATTTGAAAGTTGCTGATTGAGTGCCACCTAGCACTCCTTCCTTGTACTAGACCCTAGTTAGCAACCACAGGGCCTACCCACCACTCACTGCTACTACAGCCCCACCCCAGAGCCGGGCCCAGCCTGGCAGGGTATCTGTGGTTCCCATGCTTCAAGCCAGAGAACTTAGGAGACTGTGATCTGTTGTGCCAGTCTGGAGGGTGAGGGCTCTGGAGGGCTAGGTACCCACCTTCTGACCGTCACTCCAAAGCCCTTTTATTCTTGGGCCAATATGTAGCTTGAGTCCAAGACCTTCCTGGGGACCAAGAGTGACACAAGTCATTTAGGAGGCACTCGATATCAGCTGTATGGAGCTAGCCTTCCCTTACTATCTGGACCAATTTTCTAGCATAGAACTCTCTAGTTCATAAAGGGCTTGACTCTTGCAGGGGCCAGCAAACTATGTCCTGTGGGTTGCAGGTGAACTCTGATGACCATGTCCATTCACATAAATATATTGTCTAATGACTGTTTGTAAATGGCACAGTTGAGTAACAAAGACGGAAAAGTCCACGAAGGCAAAAATATGTAGTATCTGGCCCTTTCCAGAAGCCCTTTGCTGGCCCTGAGTCAGAATAAGACCAATTTTTCTGGAGGCAAGGAGTTATCCTTGCTCTTGGTCAATGTCCCTAGTAAAGGAAGGAGAGGGAGTCCCTTTTGTCCAGTTGATTCCGATGAGAATACCAGGGTGGTCCAAGTGGGGTGTCGTAGCCTTTAATGTTTGGGGCCAAGTGTCTCCATCTTGCCCACCCAGTCATTCCATGGAGCTGGAATAGACAGTCCTCACAGTAGGGAATCTTAACTATTTGGGGACCACACACACAAAAAAGTAAAAACAACAAGGGAACACGTTTGTGTTTCATGTAAAATGAATCCAGTTACCAATACTGCTAAGTGATTGATTGCCAGTCCCTCTGAGGTAGATACAGCTATGATCACATTTGGGCAAGTGTGATTTAGAACTTCCCTGAAACAGGCCTGTTCCTTCCATCAGAGGTATAGCCCAAACGACAACACTGCAAATCCTTTCCATCTACAGTGGCTCAGGAGATGTCAAATAACCTTAAACGTTGTTAAGCTCCTGCATATTTACCATGCCCGAACCTTGAGGCAAAAGTCTAAATCCAAATCATTGCAAGTAATTGCCATTTGTTGTGTCATACTTTTCCAAAAGAATCATGTGTTAGAAGAGGATGACTGATTTCTCAAAAGCCATCAGTGCTTATTTCCATGTCAGCAACAGCAGTCTGGGTCAATGCTTAAAACTTGCATGGGAAGATGTATTCAAACCCAGCTCTGTGCCTTTGTGGTGGTTCTATAACAGCCTCCATATGGAGAATCAACGGACGCATTTCTCTCATGCTGAGGCGGCATTTTATACTCTGGGGGACTATCCTGGAGGAATAGTCTGGGTAAAGACAGGCAAAGTGAAGAAGAGAGATATTTTAACAACATTTTAATATTGATTTGGTGTCAACATGTAGCCGCCATGACTTTTTGTCCACAGAGCATTTTAGCAATGAATATTTTTTTGGTGTGCTAAAAAGTGGTATGCTGATTAAATTATTTGTACGTTATAAATCACTCTAATGTAAGATAATGACATTATTTTAGAGTTTAGTGGGACCTCAAAAGATCCTCCATCACCAGGCAAATTGTTTCCTCGTTTACAGGTAAGGAAATAGAGCATCACGGAGGCTGTGTAACCAGTCAAGGCCCCTCCATATCCTTTCTTTCTAGCTACCCCCAAATCCTTAGTCTGCTTGCAGAAATGAAAAAGATTTCTCTTCTCAGGCGTCAGCTCCTTTAGACTATATTGGCTCTCTGAAGAGAATTCCAGAAGCAACTCCTGGATTCAACTTTTTCTGTGTATTGCCACCACCACACTCCACCAGCCACATGACAAGAGTAATGTGCAGTAGGAAGAAAAACCAGACATGGACAACAACAGCCTTTCCATACCTTCCTCCGCTCACCCTCAGTGGTGGCCTGCACGGTGGGGAGTGGCCGCACTAAACCGTTGCCCTGTGGCCAGGGCTGCTGGAATTACTTATCCTGCTCCATCTGCAGCCCAGGGGTTTTTTCCCCTTTCCCTAACATCCACAAGAATGCAACTGTAGATCAGAACTTCCCCTAATGGACAGGACCACAATCCATCCCCGAAGGGTCCTGAATCTGATATAAATCCTGCTATGGGCAAAACGCAAATCCACTCAGAGACAATTAACGGCAAACGTGAAGGGGAACAGACGTCCCAGAGCAACATGGGGATGGTAACTGGACTAGTTACACCAGTCATTTCCTCCCTGCCACATCCCCTTCTTCAAGAGCCTGACCTTGCCCTCTGTCTCTGAGGGGCAACGACATGACCGATGCTCCCGGCCATCAGTAATTGAACCAGGGGTGGACATCTGACCCACTTGGAGTCAATCAGATCTTTTCATATAGAGCTTGGAGTTGGGACACTGAGACCCTGAGGCTGTTAGTTTTCTGGACCCATCTGATCCTGTGGCAGGACCCTGTGAGGCGCGTAGTAGTCTTAATTCATGTGCAAATGAAGGACACTGGATTACAGGGAGGAGATGGAGCAGATGCTCAGAGACAAAGAAAACTGAGAGAAAGGGAAGAGGAAGGGTAGCTGCCTGGGACTCTTCAGGGCCCCAGGAGTAATTCTCAACACTGGGTTTCATAACATTCCCTTATAAATGCACAAGCAAGCTCCATCTCCTTAAGTTAGTCTGAATGGGTTTCTGGTTCTAGCAACTGAATGCTCCCCCGACCCTAAGATGAAATGGCTGGGGTGTAGGTGAGGGGTGGGGGTGGAGAGGAAGTAAGAGAAGGAACCAGGAGGAAAGGTAACTCTGGGCACTTTTCTGGGGAGAATAAATTTTAGAGTCCAAGTACATGCATAATATCCACACGTTCCAAATTTTATGAGGCAGCCCTATTTCCAATGTGTTGGCTTGCCTGAATTTCTGTTGAGAGAAATATGATGTATCTGTTTAAATATACAATCTTAGCATTGGGCAGGTTTTCCTACATAAGACAAAACCAGGACACCATAAAGAAAAGACTAACAGGTGAGACTACGCATCCTCAAATTTTAAATGGCCTTTGACAAAAGACATCAGCAACAAAATTCAAAGTGGAGGGTCTACATGAAAGCTGGAGACCCCCTGTGCTGTTACAGACCCCCTCCTGCTGA
>NW_006769677.1:4908055-4909195 GCF_000442215.2 Lipotes vexillifer
CGCTCCCTCAAGGTCGCTAGACGGGGTCGAGCCCTGGCTTCATGGCCGCCATGACTACTGAGGGTGTCGCAACTGTTGGCAGCAAGACCGTGACCTCTCACTGTCCCCAAATGAGGAAATGAAAGGGAAAAAAGAGGAAATAGGATGGAATGAAAAATGGATGACAGCAACAGAGAGGGAGCAAGAAACAGTGAGAAGGATAAAAGAAATAAGCTGTTTATGTCTCCTCTGCTTCTGGGCCCTCTCCTTGGTGATACCCCAGTGGTACATCAACTCATCGAACTGTTGTTATCTCAGTCATGGGCTCCTGCAGAAAGGGAGATGTGAGAACCGACACTGACCGTGTGCTCATAGTTGTGGCTTAGGAATTCAACCCACTCCATCTGACCCCCAGCCCGTGGTTGGATAAATTAAATCCATGGATTATCCAAAAGGCTTCTAAATAAAAGCTTTCCTCCTTGTTCTTATCATTTCCTCTTCCCCTAAACTAAATTCCCTTTATTCTTATCACCCACCAGAATGGAGAATTGAAATTAGGTTCTTTTACTTAATAGCTTGCCAAACTATAAACAACTCTCAAACTAAGCTGCATCTCATCTAGGGAGAGGGCAATAAAAATAATGATCTATGTGGTCAAGGGTCCACTGAAACATTTTTGTAGCATCACAGATGGCTTTCCAAATTGCAGAGTGGCTTTGTTTCTTTCTGTGTATCTCAATTTCTCAGTCCATAATTTGAAAATAGTAATAGCTGTCCACTGCGTACCTTTTGGGTGAATTGGTTAGATCACTAAGGCCTCTGTATAAAAGCACTTTGAATCTTAGAGAGGAGGTGGAAAAGCCATACGGGAACCTCACATAATGAGAAGGCTCAACGTATTGCTATATCTGGGGGGAAATGATTTGGGCCAGAGAACACCTGACTCCATGCAGTATCAAGCTGCTTAAGAGGACTCAAGGGCTTCCCTGGTGGCGCAGTGGTTGAGAGTCCGCGTGCCGATGCAGGGGACATGGGTTCGTGCCCCAGTCCGGGAAGATCCCACATGCCATGGAGCGGCTGGGCCCATGAGCCATGGCCGCTGAGCCTGCGCGTCCGGAGCCTGTGCTCCGCAACGGGAGAGGCCACAACAGTGAGAGGCCC
>NW_006769677.1:4909205-4914056 GCF_000442215.2 Lipotes vexillifer
AAAAAAAAAAAAAAAAAAAAAAAAAAAAAAAAAAAAAGAGGACTCAAATCTAAACAGTGCACTGTTATTTCAGATACGTCTCTGGTAGCTCTAAAGCTATCAAAGCTACTAAAAGCGTCTATGGGGTGGGAAGGTGAGAGAAATGAGATTCGCATTTACACCCTACTCCTCCTAGCAATTCTGAAGACAAAACTGCCCGACTTTGGTTTTTGTCATGGTCCCTTTACAGCTTTGGCTTCACCCCTGGCTCTGCACACAGACCCTGTTCCAACTCCAGCCCTAGGTATGCATTAGGTTTTTCTCTCAGCACACCACCTTTTCCTTCTACCCAAACCAGGGGCTCTGGGTCCCTGAGATTTGACAACCCATATCAGAGGCAGCACCTGCAATGATGACAACACTGGTCCTGGAGCAAGGCTGATCAGGTGTGAATTTCAATGGCCCTCTCTGACCTGGACCATCTCCTCCTCTGTAAAATGGACACAATACTAATATACCTACTCGTAGGGCTATTGAGATAATTATATGAGACAGGGCTCAAAAAGCACTTAGCACACTGCTTGCTGTATATATGGTGACTCTACTTTTTATAGGCATGTTGTGAAAAACACAATGGGGTTGGGCAGGATAAAAACAATTGGATTGGCCACTTTAGAAAACAGTATGATGGTTCCTCAAAAAATTAAAAATAGAATTATAAAATGATTCCAGCAATTCTTTTTCTGTGTATATACTCAAAAGAATCGAAAGCAGGGTCTTCAATAGATATTTGTACATACATGTTCATGGCAGCATGATTCACGATAGCTTAGAAGAAACCCAAATGTCCATTGATGGATGAATGAATAAGCAAAATGTGGTATATAAATACAATGGGATACTACTCAGCCTTAAAAAAGGAAGGAAATCCTGATACATGCTACAATATGGATGAACCTTAAGGACATTATGCTAAGTGAAATAAACCAATCACAAAAACAGAAACCACTATGGAGAATAGTATGGAGGTTTCTTAAAAAACTAAAAATAGAACTACCATATGACCCAGCAATCCCACTACTGGGCATATACCCTGAGGAAACCATAATTCAAAAAGAGACATGTACCACAATGTTCACTGCAGCTCTATTTACAATAGCCAGGACATGGAAGCAACCTAAATGTCCACTGACAGATGAACGGATAAAGATGTGGCACATATATACAATGGAATATTACTCAGCCATGAAAAGAAATGAAATTGAGTTATTTGTAGTGAGATGGAAGGACCTAGAGTCTGTCATACAGAGTGAAGTAAGTCAGAAAGAGAAAAACAAATACCGTATGCTAACACATATATATGGAATCTAAAAAGAAAAAAATGGTACTGATGAGCCTAGTGGCAAGACAGGAATAAAGTTGTAGCCATAGAGAATGGACTTGAGGACTCGGGGTGGGGGGAGGGGGAAGCTGGGGCGAAGTGAGAGTAGAATCGACATCTATACACTACCTAATATAAAACAGTTAGCTAGTGGGAAGCAGCCGCATAGCACAGGGAGATCAGCTCGGTGCTTTGCAATGACCTAGAGATGTGGGATAGGCAGGGTGGGAGGGAGGCTCAAGATAGAGGGGATGTACGTGTGCATATGGCTGATTCACTTTGTTGTACAACAGAAACTAACACAGTATTGTGAAACAAGTATACTCCAATAAAGGTCTATTTAAAAGAAAAACAGAGAGCTTCCCTGGTGGCGCAGTGGTTAAGAATCCGCCTGCCAGTGCAGGGGACACGGGTTTGATCTCTGGTCCGGGAAGATCCCACATGACGTGAAGCAGCTAAGCCTGTGTGCCACAACTACTGAGCTTGAGCTTTAGAGCCCACAGGCCACAACTACTGAACCCGCATGCCACAACTACTGCACCCGTGTGCCACAACTACTGAAGCCTGTGCACCTAGAGCCTGTGCTCCACAACAAGAGAAGCCACCGCAATGAGAAGCCCACGCACCGCAACAAAGAGTAGCCCCTGCTCACCGCAACTAGAGAAAAAGACCCAATGCAGCCAAAAATAAATAAATAAATATTTTTTAAAAAAACAGAAATACTGTTTGATTCCACTTAGTTCCTTAGAGTAGTCAAAATCCGAGAGAAAGCAGATAGGTGGTTGTCCCGGGGCTGGGAGCGGAGGGGGTGGGGGGCAGATAGGGAGTTATTGTTTAATGGGTACAAAGTTTCAGTTTTGTGAGGTGAAAAGAGTTCTGAAGTTGGATGGTGGTGATGGTTGTGCAACAATATGAATGTATTTAATACCACTGAACTGTACACACAACACTGAACAAACTGTAAATACAGTATGAATGTATTTAATACCACTGTACACACAAAAAAATGGTTAAGATGGTAAATTGTAGGTTATGGGTATTTTACCACAATAAGAAAATTTTGAAAAAAATACGGAATTAGTGTTTCTTCCAGAGATGGCGTTCAATGTTTTCTTTTAAAATAAATTTTATGTTATTTATTTCTTTTTATTTTGGGCTGTATTGGGTCTTCGTTGCTGCACGCAGGCTTTCTCTAGTTGCGGTGAGCAGGGGCAACTCTTTGTTCCTGTGCGCAGGCTTCTCATTGTGGTGGTTTCTCTTGTTGCGGAGCATGGGCTCTAGGTGCGCGGGCTTCAGTAGTTGTGGCACGTGGGCTTCAGTAGTTGTGGCACACGGGCTCTGTAGTTGTGGCTCGTGGGCTCTAGAGCTCAGGCTTAGTAGTTGTGGCACATGGGCTTAGTTGCTCCGTGGCATGTGGGATCCTTCTGGACCAGGGCTCGAACCCGTGTCCCCTGCATTGGCAGGCGGATTCTTAACCACTGCACCACTGGGAAAGTCCTGGCATTCAATGTTTTTCTTTGCTTTTATTTATTTTTTTCTTGCAGGAAATTTATTTTTTTTTAACTGAGGCCAAATAAATAGAACTATTACTTATGTTTTTGTAATTTACACGTGGCTCAAGGAAAATAATTTTGATGTTTCTGTCATGCTTCCGATTGTAACCAAAAATCCTCTTCCTTGTCTTCTGAGATTCAGTGTGTTACACTGGAAAATAGGCACTAAGTTGATATGGGGCAGGGGCCATGGTGCAGATCCTCTAAAACCCATCTCCTCCACGCTCTAAGATTATATTTACATTAACCCATATCCTTGAAGTTGGGACCAATCATCAGATCCTACATCCCATGGTTCCCAGAGAAAGAACATAAGAATTAAATATGTATTGACCATTGCCTGCCAGTGTATATTGGGCTAAGTGCTTTCCATGCACTAGCTCATTCAATCCTCCACCCTTTGAAGCAAGTGCATTCCACATTTTACAGATGTAGAAACTAAGCCTTTGAGAGGGAATTGCCATAGGTCACACATCTAGGAAATGATGGAGTCAAAATCTGAACCCAGGGCATCTGGATCCAGAGCTCTTGTTTTTGCAACTTGCTGTGGCTTTAATGCATCAGAATGCAGCAGCTGCAGGCCTGCATAGACTAGCCTTAGATTCAGAGTTGCTCTGCCATCCCACAGTGGTTAACAGGTTCACACGAGGCCACTGGCAGCTGGTGCCAAACTACCAGGTGCAGTATCTGCTCTGAATCTGAAGTTGGTAAGAAAATCAATGACACATGGAAGAGATGAAGAAAGATTATGTCAGATGGAATGTGTGTGTCCAAATATATCTGTATATTTAAAAACACACAATGCCTAATTTTTAGACATACTCTACACACAGAAAATGCACTTGCATTTCTTTATGTGGAAATATAAGTTAGCTAAATTATATTCCTTCTTCTTGATAAAATGGTCAAATTTTGCTTAAAAATGCCTTTTATCACAAAATAGGAATAACCTTCTCATTCACTACCTACTGTTTCTTCTCTTATTCCTTAAATTCTCCCCCATCCCCTCTCTTTCTTTGCCTCTTCTCTCATTCTACTCCCTCGTAAGAATTTGAGCAATTCATTTAAATAATGTTGAGTCACATGTTCTTCCTCTTGGAGATCACTTTCCTCTTTTCCGTGACAGGCTGGGTGGGCTGTTACCTTTGGGTAACAACAGTTTTGCCAGAGGTGTTGGAGAAAAGAAGGATGGCATTTCTTCTTAGACATTAACCATCTCATGATGGTTTTATAAGGCCGTACTGGTACCCCAGAATAGAGGCCAACACGGCTAACCTTTATTGAGTGCTCACTGGGTACCAGGCATGGTGAATTTGCTTGCCCAGAGTCATTGGTATATGGCAGATTCAGGATTCGACCCAGGTCTGTCTGTCTCTGGAGCCTATGCTCTTAACCGCTATACTATACCGTCTTTCTTGCCAAGGTCAGGCATAATAGGTCCATCCATGGTAACTTTCCCTAGCAGTGTAGACAGTCATGGTAGAGTCACTAGGTGTCGCCTGCTATAGGTAGCTCTTGGAGGTGGTACCAGACTGTGGCTGGGCTTTCTGTTCTAGGGCAAAGAGAAATGAGGGTGACATGGAAGGTTCCATTTCTGGAAGAGACAGAAATACCCAAGGTTCAGGGAGAAGAATGTGGTGAAGTATATGATATCTGGTCATGGTATTTTAGAGCTGAGCTGGACTTTAAAGATGATCTCCTCTAACTCCTTATTTGTAGTGAGGGAATTGAAGATCTGAGAGGTTAAGTGAATTGTCTAAGGACACACAGCCAGTTAGGTAGATGCAGTGCCAAGACCTAATTTTTTTGATTCAGGAAAAACTGCTTTTTCCACTCCACCTTCACTCTACTTGAGGTTTACTTGTTATTAAGAAGTCTCAAAGAGCAGAAAATTAAATTGTTTTCAGCAATATAATTTCATGCTATCCAGTCCTGCTG
>NW_006769677.1:4914120-4931271 GCF_000442215.2 Lipotes vexillifer
GAAAGTCATCATAACAATAACACAAACAGATCTCTCAAATCCAGGGGTTCCAAAACGTTTCTGCCTTTTGCTAAGCTAATATATATAATTTCAAGGCCATATTTACACCACATGAAATTTCCAAAGAACTGGGCAATTTCCTATAAAAACTCAGTTGTGTACTGATTGCCAAGTTGGAAAACTCAGGGTTTCCTGGCAACTCCTACTTTCCTTATGCTCTAGGGCATGCACACTCCTCAGCAAACAACCTCTCCTGACTTACCTCCTCCACGGTGGCCATGGCCCAGCTCTGACCCACCGGCCCTTTCCGATGTTCCTGCCTCCCATGCTTACCTTTTGCAAGAACCTACAATCTTGTCTTAAACCCTTATCATCTGAATAAACTTAAATGGTAAACTCCTGGCACGGAGTGTCCACATTTCTTTCACATTAGAAAGAATACTGGACTAGAACTCAGGCGAACTCACTTCTGGTGCTGGTTCAAAGACTAAGAAGTCCTTTAAATTTTCTGGTCTTTAGTTTCTTTGTGGGTGAAATAGGGACAGTAATCGCTGTCTACTTACTTTTCGGGGCTGTTTTGGAGATTCTGAAAGTTAGAAATTCACAGAATCATGGAGACAAATTGGCTCTATTGAGTCTAACCCCCCTATGTTAGAGTTGAGAAAACAGAGACCCAGAGGTTCTGTGACCCCCCCAATCCCCTTCGCCCTTGAGGTCACAGACGTTTTGGTTAATGGCAAAATTGGTACCAAGCTTCAGGTCTTCCCCACTCAGTGCTGCCTGTGATGATAAATATGGAAGCCTGCTTAACATTATAAATCACGAAACAGGCAACACGGAATTACTTAGGTATTAATTCATAGACTGTGTATGGAGTCAGCACTAATCACATTTTTTTCATGCCTTCACAGGGCTGTCAATTGCTGGGAACGTCTAAAGGTGGCAAAGATATTCTGTCTAAAGACAAATCCTTCCCCTTCCAGTAAATACAAGGAAAGCAGAAGTTTAACCAGAGATGTTTAAGCTCAGCCTCCCCCAGCAGCCATCTCTTGTTGCTTTAAAAAAATTATTATTGAGATACAAGTCACACAGCATAGAATTCACCATTTTAAGGTGTACATGTCATTGGTTTTTAGTGTATTCATAAGGCTGGGTAACCATCGCTACTATCTACTTCCAGAACATTTCTTTTATGCTGCTGCTTTTGGAGTGTCATTCTGGTCAGGCTGTGTGTAGCATCACAGAGGCTTGGCTGTTGATTCAGGCACATGGTGTCTGGCCCCTGTGTTCATGTTGACAGAGACAACCAGATACCCTAAGATCACCCTCTATTTGGAGAGCTCTGTGTCTACTAAAGGCCTGACTGACTCCCTCAGAGATGAGCCAGGAGGAGGAATGATATAGGCATTGAACCTCAAATTAAGCCGTAACAATGAAAATCAGAACCTGAAAAGCAAAACTCAGTCACCAAGGCTAAAATAGGAGGAAATGTCCCAGGCCAAGAGTGAGGAGAACTACAAGTGGGAAGTGTGGCTGGTTTAAAGACACAGGGTTGAAAACCATCGGAGAGTTTGAGTTTTTGAGCACAGGCCACCCGTTCTCCTTGCTTGGTCCTGCAATAAACCTTTCTCTGTCCCCCCACCCCCGAAAAAGTAAAATAAAATAAAATATAAGATAAAATAAAAAATAAAGACGCAGTGTTCGGGCAGTGGAGGACTCTCCCAAGGTCATTCTCCTTTGCCTCGGACTATTTTTTCTTTTTTTTTCTAAATTTTATTTGCTTTTGGCTGTGTTGGGTCTTCGTTGCTGCGTGCGGGCTTTTCTCTAGTTGCAGAGAGCAGGGGCTACTCTTCATTGCAGTGTGCAGGCTTCTCATTGCGGTGTCTTCTCTTATTGCGGAGCATGGGATCTAGGCACATGGGCTTCAGTAGTTCTGGTGTGCAGCCTCAGTAGCTGTGGCTCACGGGCTTAGCTGCTCTGTGGCATGTGGGATCTTCCCAGACCAGGGATCAAACCTATGTCCCCTGCATTGGCAGGCAGATTCTTAACCACTGCACCACCAGGGAAGTCTCCACCTCGGACTTTTTATGCATGCCAAATCACACCCCCATCCCCTCACTATCACTTGATCTAAGCCTCCTGGGGTCCCTGGGGACCCACTGCTGTAGGTGCCTAACCTTCGTCCTCTATGGTAGCCTTTCTCACCTTGTGGTACTATGATGACCTGCTTACTTGTCTGAATTCCTGAATAGACCATAAGCTTCTAAAGGCAAGAAGTCCTTAATTTTTAACCTACCCACCCTGCCCTCAGCATCATCTGGCGCCACGCACAATAAAGATTTCATGATCAAGTTATTAAGTTGGCCACAAGCCCAAATTTTTCTATGTCCCTGCAATGCTCAAATTAAAGTCAAGTGCCGGGAATTACACAAGCATCCTGTAGTTCTTCAAGGTAGCTATACAAATCAACAATGATGCTGGGTCAAAGCTGCCTTCCCATAGTTTTCACTAAGTAGCCCTAGTTCTGGTCCAAAGAACAAGAGAGAATAAATCTCTGCCCTCTTCTCTATGATAACCTTCAAGTATTTGAAATGAGCTGTCATGTCTTTATAGCTTTTATTTTCCAGGTTAAACATATGTACTTCCTTCAAAAATTATGCATAAAATATGGCTTCATTTACTCATTCATTCATCCAACACATATGTTTGAGCACGTTCAATATATGACACTGCATCAGGGACAGTGGGTTCAAGGGAGGGCATGACCCAGACTCTGCCCTAAAGAAGCCTAAAGATTATGTTGGTTGTGCTGTTCTCGCTCTCCAGAGTTTCTCTAATTGGTCAATACCCTTTTCCAAATGGGGTTTCCAAAACTTGACACTATATTCCCCAGTGGCCTGACCAGGGCAGAGTTCAGAAGAAATATTACTTCATGATATGGATCCTGTGCTTCCCAGAACTTTTGATTGTTCACATTTTTCTTAGGAAGTGCTCAGGGTATACTAACGTAGTGTGTGTATGTAATTTAATACACGCAATATTATATAATACACGCATGCAGTTGTTTATGTAATATAAGAAGATATTTGGTTAGAATTTTTGTAAGACTGTCTGTTCTTTGTGATTAAACCAAACATGTGGTAGTATTTCCGGTGATAAAAGTTCAAGTCAAAGAGATCCTTACCCTGTCCCCCCTCCAAAAAAACAACAAACAAACAAAACAACCCGACCCTTAGGAATAAGCAGATTGCAATCTTCACATCAAACTGAACTCATAAGGTTGGACAGATTTTTTTTACAAAAGAACATTTCACACTGTCACTAATGGTTCTTTATGATGTTTCTGAAAATAATTGGAAGGGAAGCATGGACATCTGGCATGTGCCTAAAGCTGTTTCTAATTTTGGGGGGGCTGTTGTCTTCAAAGCAAAGTGGACAGTGGGGTACCCTTGGATGGGCTTTTCTGTAATGATACTTGCTCAGGACACGGGAGCCTCCAAACTTCACCTATTTAAAGAATGTGGGGTGGGCCACCTCATTTTAGCTTCTGACCTGAATAATTTTGGTCCTTAAAATCCGGCAGGCTTGGGGAGGGCTCATGCCAAGGAGTACTTCCCAGAACTTCTGCTGTCAGTGTCCTTGTCCCTGCGGTGAGCCACAGCCAACCCCTACCTCTGCAGGAGACCCTCCGACACTAGCAGCCGTGTGGCTGACAGGGTCTCGGTGCTCTTGCTGGGTGTCAGGCCTGTGCCTCTGAGGTGGGAGAGCCGAGTTCAGGACATTGGTCCACCAGAGACCTACTGGCCCCATGTAATATCAAACGGCAAAAGCTCTCCCACAGATCTCCATCTCAATGCCAACACCCAGCTCCACTCAACGACCAGCAAGCTACAGTGCTGGACACGCTATGCCAAACAACTAGCAAGACAGGAACACAACCCCACCCCTTAGCAGAGTGGCTGCCTAAAATCATAATAAGTTAACAGACACCCCAAAACATACCACTGGATGTGGTCCTGCCCACCAGAAAGACAAGATCCAGCCTCATCCACCAGAACACAGGCATCAGTCCCCTCCACCAGGAAGCCTACACAACCCACTGAACCAACCTTAGCCACTGGGGACAGACACCAAAAACAATGGGAACTACGAACCTGCAGCCTGCAAAAAGGAGACCCCCAACACAGTAAGTTAAGCAAAATGAGAAGACAGAGAAACACACAGCACATGAAGGAGCAAGGTAAAAACCCACCAGACCAAACAAATGAAGAGGAAATAGGCAGTCTACCTGAAAAGGAATTCAGAGTAATGATAGTAAAGATGATCCAAAATCTTGGAAATAGAATGGAGAAAATGCAAGAAACGTTTAACAAGGACCTAGAAGAACTAAAGTGCAAATAAACAATGATGAACAACACAATAAATTAAACTGAAAATTCTCTAGAAGGAATCAATAGCAGAATAACTGAGGCAGAAGAACGGATAAGTGACCTGGAAGATAAAATAGTGGAAATAACTACCACAGAGCAGAATAAAGAAAAAAGAATGAAAAGAATTGAGGACAGTCTCAGAGACCTCCGGGACAACATTAAACACCCCAACATTCAAATTATAGGGGTCCCAGAAGAAGAAGAGAAAAAGAAAGGGACTGAGAAAATATTTGAAGAGATTACAGTTGAAAACTTCCCTAATATGGGAAAGGAAATAGTCAAGTCCAGGAAGCGCAGAGAGTCCCATACAGGATAAATCCAAGGATAAATGAGCCAAGACACATATTAATCAAACTGTCAAAAATTAAATACAAAGAAAACATATTAAAAGCAGTAAGGGAAAAACAACAAATAACATACAAGGGAATCCCCGTAAAGTTAACAGCTGATCTTTCAGCAGAAACTGTGCAAACCAGAAGGGAGTGGCAGGACATATTTAAAGTGATGAAAGGGAAAAACCTACAACCAAGATTACTTTACCCAGCCAGCATCTCATTCAGATTAGATGGAGAAATTAAAACCTTTACAGACAAGCAAAAGCTAAGAGAATTCAGCACCACCAAACCAGCTTTACAACAAATGCTAAAGGAACTTCTCTTGATTGCTTATGTAACTTCATTTGGGGTACCTTTTCCAAAAAACACAGTCAAGTGTAAAAAAAAAAAAAATCCAGCAGGCTTTGGGCTTTTCTTTTTTTTGGGGGGGGGGGTTGTTTTGGGACTGAAAATGTGAATTTTTTGGTCATGCCGTTTCCTGGGTACTTTCCATATGTGCAGGAGACAGACTCACCAGAGGCTGGAAGGTCAACAGAAGAGAAAGTGCTTCTCCTCTGTGATAACAGGGATAAATATGGGAGAGCTCCACAAGACTTGGGTGGTCAGGAAACCCAGGAATGATTCCATTAAAAGCAGAGTGTATGAGAGTCATTCTGTCCTCTACCATAAAATAATTTGTAGAAAACATTGTGCTGAGTATTCAAACTGGTAATTTCACTGTTTAATATTTTCCAATCATTTTTCTTGGCCTAACATCTCTTTACTTACCCAATACTTATTAGGCACTATGTGCCAGGAACTTCAAACTTCAGAAATAAATATTATCCTAAGTATTGTCTTAAGAAGGATCTGTAGCTTTTTGTTCTCCCCATGAGCCCCGAAGCACATACTGTGCTTCACTTATCGGCCATGGATACAGTGACCACTCTTTGAAGGCAGCTGAGGGTAGAGATTTTAGAATCCTTCCAAGCGATGCTTTTTATCCTAAGATTTCATCAGCACTGAGGATAGGTCTGAGAAGACTGTTGCAGGGGCCACTGTGATGGCTGTTGCCATTACTCCCTGACTCTGCTTCCCTAGTGGAACCCTCTGACACCTGGCATCTATGTCTGAAAACCAGTGTTCTGGTGAAAAGAAAATTATGTAATTAAGTGAAAATATTTTTAACACCAACAGACATTTTTTTTCTGATTATAATGTTCTCACCAAAGAAATCCTTTTCTATACAATCTCACCAAATAAATTTAGCAAATAGAGGTAAGTGCCAATGAAAATCATCCTTTCTCCACTATGCAAAGATAAGCACTGATAAAATGTGGGTGTCTACATCTCTTCATTTTTCTAGATCTGATTTTCTTTTACAACAGTTTTATAGCCTGCGTTTTCTTTCTTTTTTTTTTTTATTTGCTGTACGCGGGCCTCTCACTGCTGTGGCCTCCCCCGTTGCGGAGTTCAGGCTCCAGACGCGCAGGCTCAGCGGCCATGGCTCACGGGCCCAGCCGCGCCGCGGCATGTGGGATCTTCCCAGACCGGGGCACGAACCCGCGTCCCTTGCATCGGCAGGCGCACTCTCAACCACTGCGCCACCAGGGAAGCCCTATAGCCTGCTTTTTAATGTAACAATATATTGTGAAGATTTTTGCAGGCCACTGCTTTTTCTTCTACCATAAAATTGTAATAGCTAAATATTCCATATGTAGATATTCCATTGTATCTATGTACCAAAATTGATCTAACTGGGCTTCCCTGGTGGCGCAGTGGTTGAGAGTCCGCCTGCCGATGTAGGGGACACGGGTTAGTGCCCCGGTCCGGGAAGATCCCACATGCCGTGGAGCGGCTGGGCCCGTGGGCCATGGCCGCTGAGCCTGCGCGTCCGGAGCCTGTGCTCCGCAACGGGAGAGGCCACAGCAGTGAGAGGCCCGCGTACCGAAAAAAAAAAAAAAATTGATCTAACTAACTGCATATTATTGGGCTGTCAGATTGTTTCCATTTTTTCAAGCACACACACAGGATAAACATTCTTGTCTCTAACTCTTTATTCCTATTTTTTTCATTCATTATTTTATTAAAATAATCCCCAGAAAAAGACTATCTGGGTAAAAAGATAAGCCCCAAATTTAAACCTTTCAGAACGTACATAGAGAAGCCTTGGATTTTGATGAGTAAGGTCTCTGGTCCGAGCTCTAACCCAACTGTGTGACCTTGAGCTTAACTACTCCATCTGTAAAATGGGCAACATTGTATTTCAAAAGATGATTCTGAAAAGAATGTGGTAAGACTTTTGAAATATAGCATGTGGGAGACACTAATGGTTATCTGCTCAGCAGCCATTCTTCACCATCCCTGACTACCTCGATTGGTGCAAGGTAGTCACCCCGTGGTCCTTGTACATTTCAGGTTAGCCTAAATTTTTTTTTTTAATATTTATTTATTTATTTGGCTGTGCCCGGATCTTCGTTGTGGCATGCGGGATCTTTTAGTTGCGGCATGCAGGCTTCTAGTTGCGGCATGTGGGATCTAGTTCCTTGACCAGGGGTCGAACGAACCCAGGCCCTCTGCATTGGGAGTGCAGAGCCTTAACCACTGGACCACCACGGAAGTCCCGGCCTAAACTGTTTACATGTAATCGCATCACCCCTGCCAGCAGCAGGTTCAGGAATAGGCATATGAACCAATTCAATTTCATGAGAGTCAAGGGGAAGTTTGCTGGGGCTTCTGGAAAATACCCCATCCTTAGGAGAGCCAGAGGGAGGGAGAGTCCGTCTCCCTGGACATTGTCACCTGCAAAAGTAAAGCTTGGCCATGTTGCTACAATAGCCATATTACCCCCAGCCTGAGAATAAAACTGAACACAGACGAGGCAATCCCGTGCATCGTGGGGAAGAGGGACTGCAGCTCCTGGATGAGTTAACCTTAAAGGCCACCCTGCTCCACTCTGCTGAGACCCAGTTTCAGTGGTGTGCACTCTTGGAATCAGTCAATTTGAAATATAACCCAATGCTGATTGCCATTTCTTTCATTTTCTTTCTTAATTATAGAAAATGTTTTTTTAATAGTCTCATAGGTTTCCTTTCCTTATTTTCTAAGAAATTATTTATGTCTCAAGGGAATTTTTTTTTTTTTTTTTTTTTTTGGTTATGTTTTTTTAATAGTCTCATAGGTTTCCTTTCCTTATTTTCTAAGAAATTATTTATGTCTCAAGGGAATTTTTTTTTTTTTTTTTTTTGCGGTACACGGGCCTCTCTCTGCTGTGGCCTCTCCCGCCACGGAGCACAGGCTCCGGACATGCAGGCCCAGCGGCCGTGGCTCACGGGCCCAGCCGCTCCACGGCATGTGGGATCCTCCCGGACCGGGGCACGAACCCGTGTCCCCTGCAGCGGCGGCAGGAGGATTCTCAACCACTGCGCCACCAGGGAAGCCCTCAAGGGAATATCTGACTGAAGAGGACAGTGCCTAGGCCAGCAATTCAGAAATGACTCATTAAATCTGCTGAGCCGAAACAGCCCAACCCTGGCTTTCCGATTTGGTCACAGAATCAGATTTTTTTTTTCGCATGGGAAGGAAACTTAGGGCTCAATAGATCCTGATCCCCTGATTCTGTTTTGTAGTTGAGAAAACTGAGGTTCAGAAAGATTTATAATGATTTGCTATGAAGTCCATGACAATTGGGTGCTCCCCAGGGAGCAGCTGCAAGAACCTCACCTGGAGTGTCAGTTTGACTCCTGCCATGTTTCAGTGGGGAATTTAAGCAAAAACATACCATAATTGATTCTTCACACCCTTTGTGTCCTGGCAAATCAAACCATCCCAATTGTATCCATAGTAAGAACCCAAAGAGCAATGCTCCTGTCCACCACACTGGAAGTCCAGTCTTCTTTTAGTCCCCCTTAGTGATGTTTTCTAGAAGTCCCTGGGGAGGGATCTCACAAATAATCCAGACTTCTTCCTGCAGCTCTATAGTGCCTCTGCTCTTGGTCTACACCTCTTGTTGCCCATCTGCTACTCTGACTATTATTTCTCTGTATTCCTGGGTCACAGTCCATGCTGCTGCCAAACACCCACCAACATCATCTCCATTCAGCCCATGGGTCATGCCCATGCTCTCTGACTGCCCCTGGACTGCCAACTACTCGTGTTCTTCCTCTCCAGCCAATAAGACAATGCTTGTTTCTCATGGCTGCTGATTCTGACTGGGTTCCCCCAACGGAGCTGGAGCTCTGAGGGGTGGCTGCTGCCCCTCTTACTCAGCCTGGTCCTGCATAGAGAACACGTGCACTCCGGGAGTGGGTTTTGCCAGGGCTGGTCTGACACAGCATCCTGCTGTGTGTGGGACCACATCTCCCTCTAGCATCCAGGTAGGCTAGGCGGCTTCTTCACTTGTGGTGTTTCTCAGGAACCTCATTTCCAAATTATGGGGTGGGACTAGAGCAGGAATTCTCAACGTACGAAGAATTTTGGGCATCCATGAACCCTTTAAAATTGTATTCAAAGTTTTGTGTAAAATAACATTTTATAGGATCAAAAACCTCTAATTTTTATCAGAGTGTCAAAGAGGTCTATGACCCTCTAATGGTTGAGAACCACTGGTCTCTAGAAGGTCTCTAAACCAGCTGGTCTCTAAAGCTGTTTAAGTTCTAGTGTTCTCTGTGATTTACCCAAAGCGAAATCATTCAGTGACTCTCACAAACTGCTCTATTACATTCTTAAGTGGGTACATGAATTTATGCAAGAATTTTTAGCCTTAATTGCACTGTTGATGTTATATTTTTTAAGAGAATAACAAAGGATTAGGAGTTGAAGCTTTTATTAGCAAGCTATTAGTGCTCTATCTCATAAAAAGATTATTTATTTTAACCTCAAGTATTGTAAATATTGGGAGATCTTTGTTTTCATAGCAACAAGGTCTTGGAAACTATGCTGACTGGAAGAATGATAGGAAAAAGACGGTACGTAGAACTGTCTGCCTTTCCAGATGTCCTTCCAAGGAGTGGAAGGCCTGGGGAAGAGGTCTTCCTCCTCCTTCTGGGTGTAGCCTGTCTTTCCGGGATTGACCCCTAGACAGTGTTCTTGTGTTAGTAAGGGGTGTGGTCAGCACTTACATGGGAACTTGTGACCAATGGCTGAAATTGTCAATTGGTCAAATGATAAGAAGTGAAATATAGACGATTGTTTAACCACAACTGGAAGACAGAATTGGAAAAATGACACAAAAATCTTCCTATACTACTTATAGTAAAAATTGGAAACATTTAGCATTAGCCCAGCCATTGAAAATATGATTTAAGTGTGACACTTAGAGGAACCTGTCAATATTTCTTCAATTGTGGTAAAATACACGTAACATAAAATCTACCATCTTAAACATTTTCAAGTGTACGGTTCAGGAGGTTTAAGTACATTCACAACGTTGTGCAACCAATCTCCAGCATTCTTTTCTTCTTGCAAAACTGAAACTGTACATGACATCCCCATATAACTGGAAATTTGTACCTTTTGACCCCCTTCACTCATATGACTGGACTACTGACTCAGGCAGACAGCTTCACAGGCAAATACTCTTGGTTCACTACAAGTCAAACCATACCCCCTGCAATGCCCACCAGGAGGTCTTCTTCTAAGGCTCTACTAAACACACAGACCCACAAGACTGCCATGCCACACGGGGCACATTTGACTCAGAAGAAAGCACAGGCCAGGATGCAGAGTGTGCCAGCAGGAAACATTTGGCATTCCTCTCCTGCAGCTGACCACAAAACCATCCACACTATATCCACAAGCTATTCTCCTGAGCCCCAGGTGATGACGCAGATGTGAAGCAGTGAGACTCACATCAGGAGGGTATGGAAGCCAGCCTGGATTGGAAGCCCCCTGCTCCACAGCAACTAATATCCTTTGGAAGAACCCCACAGGTGTAGGTTCTATGGTCCCCACAGGGTCATGCCAGTTACAAGAGTGACTGCACTTAGGGAAACCCAGAAACAGAGCTTGCAAGCTGGTATTTATAGTCGTCCCAGTCCAGATAGAGTTTACCAATCAGGGCCATTTTTACTTTCTTTTATCAGGTCTTCAGGGAAACAGTGCTAGGAAGTTTACCAAAAGTCAAATGCTCAGGCCAAAGGGGAAAGGGTTCTGTTATGCCTTTATTCACAGTCCTTCAAATGGTTAAATTATAATTTCTGGCAAAACATCTGGTTAAATAGAAAGGAGTCAGAATGACACACTGATACAAAGAACTAAATTACACAATGAAATTTATCATCTCTTATTGGTTACAGTTCTGTTCCCCAACTCACACAGATTGATAGTGATGGAGCTATAATTAGAAACTCAGATGCGTGACAACGTGCCCATCAAATATCATGTTCTCTCCTAAGAGAAGGAAGAGGAAGCGTGTGGAAAGGGAAGAAAAGGGGTGCTGATCTAGAAGGAAGGCAATAGGGAAAGGGGAAGGCACAAGGCATTTTTTTCATGGCGATGGCTGCTCCTCTGGCAGCAGAACGGTAGCTCTTTGAGATGCCGGATGGGACTCCACATGGGTAGGAAGGGGAGTTAGGGCAGTAATTTGTGAATTCTCCCATCTTGCTAAAGAAGAGTCTCTTTTTGTCTTCGAAAGAGGAAAGTAATTTACTACACCAGTCACTCTGCAGGTGCTTTGAATTTCAAATAGAACAACTGTGACAGCCTATGAGGTAGTGGTTCTGGGCCAGGACCTTCCCCAACCTGTTCCTACTCCCCCGAGTCGTTTGAAAGGTCAGCATTTGTGGGCAAAGTGGACTAGATACGTTGTCCCTGTACCTCTTTCTCTTTCACTGAAGACAGGGATTCCTCTCTCTGTATTATGTACTTAATATACAGAAAGACATTTCTGGATCTTCATTTATGATAAGGAGGCCATGACAAGGAGAAACCTGAAAGATGGTTGCAAAGTCACTGTCACACTGGGAACAATTAGAAAATAAAGAAGCAGCCAGTCCATGAGTGAGGGAAGAGCCAGTTTGAGGGATGGAAGAGGGAGGTTTGGCCTGACTTGAGGAAGGTCCTATGTGAACACTGAAGCCAGGAGAGGTTTCCCGTTGGGCTGAACTCAAGAGTAGGGTCTGGAGCTTAGAGAATGAACTTAACGGTTACAGGGTGGGAGGGAAGGGATAGTTAGGGAGTTTGGGTCTGACATGTACACACTGCTATATTTAAAAAGGATAACCAAGAAGGACCGACTGTACAGCACAGGGAACTCTGCTCAACATTACGTAACAACCTAAGTGAGAAAAGAATTTGAAAAAGAATAGATACCTGAATATGTATAACTGAATCACTTTTCTGTACACCTGAAACTATCACAACATTGTTAATCAACTATATACTCCAATATAAAATGAAAAGTTAAAAAAAAAAAAGAGTAGCGTCTGGAGAAAGCAAGCAAAGGACTTCCTTCTCTGGCAGAAGGAACTCAGAGCAAGAACTCCAGTCCCTACTGAGATAAGGAAAAAGAAGGAGGGATGCCTGTGCTGGGAAGGGATTGAGTGGGGGAGGCATCAGTTAGGACAATAGCTAAGCGAGCTCAAACGTCTACTTGTAATTTGTACGAGCCAGAAGGGAGTTCCCATCCAGAGCACCTTCACACAGGAGTGAAGCTTCACAAGGACAGAGAGTGTTCTTCTTTGTAACTCCAGCCTCTGGAATTACTTAGCATCGAGTAAGTTTTTCAATATGGCTGAACAAATATGGCCAGTGGGGAATGCTGCTGGATGCCTCACTATTGGGAAACCCATTTCCCCCAACTTTTCCAGACCGTTCTTAATTTCTGACTCATGGCCAACCAGTGAACGCTGATTTTTAGTTCAGAAAATGTGCTTGCTCTAGAGATGGGAAGAGCTATAATCCATGAGATGGACCCACAGCATCTCAGGAGGTAACAATAGATGAGACATTGAAAAGAGCAGGAATCTCTTGCTGTGTGTGTGTGTGTGTGTGTGTGTGTGTGTATCTGTGTGTGTGCACCCTCCAGGGTTCTCTCTCAGGACCCAGATATGTTTTTATTTCTGTTTTTTAAGCTTTGTGACATCTGACAGCATTCAGTGTCTCCTCCAAGCTAATGCTCAAAGAAACTAAGGTGACCCTGTGTCACTAAATCATCACCAGCTGTGTCTTGCTTGAAACAAATCTGTTATTAATATCAGAGCTGAATGTTATTTATTAACCAAACACTGCTTATTAATCATTTACTGGTATGTGGTGATGCTTAGAGTTAAGCCCCCAAAGACAACTCCCTGGCAGCTCAGAATTTATGGGTTTTTACAAAGTGAATAACAACAGAATGGGAGCAGTGCCACCAGGACACAGAGGAAAAGGGTGCAGGAGAACATAAACATACAAGCCTTGGCCTAGTACACTGTTCCATTTAAGCCTTTTAAAATGCTTAGACAAAAGGGATGGCAGTAACCTTTGAGGAAAGGAAGCAGTTAATGTCAGAAGAGATCCAGACCTCTGAAAGTGAGGATGAAACCTAATTCTGCAGGATCAGGGAGTTAGTCCCTGTTGCCACCCTCGGCTGGATGCCAACAGCCTGAGGGAGCTTGGCTGGCAGAGTTTCTCCTCTCTTGTATCCCTGGACTCATCAGTGTCAGGGTCAAGCTCTCTGGAGGTGTCCTCTCTAAATGCTACAGAATGTGATGTCACCTGTGAACCCTTCTGCCAAAAGGCATTTGAGCAAAGCTGCAGGTCAACAAATCATCCTGCTGTCCCCTTCCCCAGAGTGTGACAGTGGAGACCAAAGGCAGGGTCCCTGGTGGCCTTATTTGAGGGAGAGGGACTGGAAGTGGCCACCTGCCGGAAACCTCCGTGGAAGGAATGGGCTACCTCGGTAGCAGTAGGAGACTGTCTCTCCAGAAATGTGGTCTGAGGTCACACAGGACTCAAGGACTCACCAGAGACAAAAAGGATCCTGGTTGAAATAGAAGGAGGAGCCCAGAGCTTTGGAACACACGCATGCGTGCATACATGTATTCATACCACGTATGCGTGTGAATGTACATTTGTGGACAAGTGCTCACAATCACGGAACTGGCGCATCTCACCACACTCTTCTTGTGTTTTATTTCTCAAATTTCAGTTTTATTTCAGAAACAGTTGATCAGGGTAGGAAAAGAAAATCAGAAAACACAGAAAAGTTTAATGAAGAAAATAATCCCATCACCGAGAGAAACATTTAATATTTTGTATCTGGCACTCTGGTCTTGGCAAACTGGGATTTCTTACGTTGTTTTGAAAAACTGGGATTGGACTCAATATACTGTTTTCTTTATGTTAACAATGTACTGTGAACCTATTTTAAGTTAAGGATATACTGTGAACAGGCTGCCACATTCCCACGATTTTCAGTGCTGGTCTAGCGTTCCGTGTCTGCGTGGACCCAGCCAGACGCTGTAGCTACAATAGGGATAAACTCATTTATTCACAACCTTGGCTCAAGGCGTAAGTAAAACTGATTAGATCTTGACTCTGGCCCTGCAACCCCCAAAGTCCCAGGATATCAGTATTTTACTGAGCGCTGGGGGCGCAGAGCAGGGCTGCCTTTTTTTTTGTCTTTTTAATTTTTATTGGAGTATAGTTGCTTTACAATGTTGTGTCTGTTTCTACTGTACAGCAAAGTGAATCAGCTATACGTATACGGGGCTGCCTATCTTTCTTGTGAGTGTTTCTGGGAGGAGAGACCATTTTCTTCTCTCCTGTGACTGGATTTCTTTTCTCTCTCTCTGCTCACTTGTTTGCCAGGAACCCCCATGTGTGTTGTTTTAGCATTTCTGAGTGGTTCATAGCAGTAACAGGGAAGTGCGGAGGAAGGGGTAGCTTCAGCATTCAGGGAAACTACAAACCTCTCCTTCTTGAGTGTCAGCCTGCAGGCATTCCCTGGTCTGAAAAGCCACCCTCACTCTTCCAGAACTAGTGACAGAGGAAGCGCAGCTGTCGGGTGGGTGCTGAGCTGTGACTTGCCCCTCCTCCTATCTGCTACCATTTAAAACCATCTGGGGGCAGGGAGGCAATCTGCTCAGCCCTTCAACTTTGTGACCACACACATTCTCTAAAGAGATGTTTACTAGCTGCACAGGGGAAAAAAAATCTTCTTAGAAAAGTTGCAAAGACATTCTCAGTTTTCTCTGCTTTCCCTTGTCTGATTCTCCACAAGAAGGTATTTGTGGCCTCTGTAAACCGTGCCTCAGTTTCTCCCTTGGGCTTCAACATTTTCCTCACAACCTCCTCTTGCTACTGTGAAATGCAGTTGCCTGAGGTGGCTTTTCTTTTCTGCCCTGGTTCTAATTCCCCCCAAAATCCATGGGTCGATGTCTTAGTGAGGGACGAAGGGAGGAAGAGATGGCTCGAGTCCTTCACGGGGTCATTCTTCTGACCCACACAGTCCAGCCTACTCAACCCTGGCCCTGGGGGTGGTCGGTGTGGGGAGCCCACCTCTGGGTCAGGGAGACCCAAGCTCTTGACATGACACCCTGAGGATCGTACATACACTGGACAGAAAAACACGGGACCTTTTCTTTTTCAGAATTTTACCCCCCCCCTTTTTTTTTCTCTTCTTATTTCTTTCTCTGGGTCAATAACCCTAGGGAGAAAGAGAAAATATAATTGTGTAAGCCTAGGGAAGGTGAGGAAAAGCAGGATGGGAACCAATAACAGATAATAATGACCAAGAACACATCACAGTTGATAGCGCTTTACAGTTTACAAAGCAGTTTCATCTCCTTTACCTCAGCTCCTCACAACAGCCTGAAGAGGAAGACTGAACAGGTATTCTGGTGATGTGGATGACTACAGACTAGGAACTGCAGGCCTGCAATGGATGCTGTGGTCTGCCACTCAGATGCGCCCTCAGGAGAGCGGAACTCATTCCCCTGGCTGTGGGGAGTGCTGGCTGCTGCTGGCCGCAACTGAGTCCCTCACTGGGAACTGTCCTCTAAGCAAGGGATCTGCCTCACCCTTCCTGGGCCCTTGCTTTGATTCTGCACAATTTTAAAGGACCATCCCCACTCCAGAACACCCTGTAGGATCAGCTGCATCAGAATTCAACAAATGGGGTTTTACTTTTTGTGCTGCTTTGAAAACTGCATTTTTCTTCACTCAGTAACTCATTACGGTTATCTGTCTATGACTCTATCAATGAATACACACTTATAATCTTTAACAGCTACAAAATATCCCATCGTATGGATATATCATTATTTATTTATCCAACCCCTTATTGTTGAATACTTAGATATTTTCCAATAATTTGCTATCAATTATAGGTACTTTGTTGAACATCTTTGTATATACATCTTCTCAAAAGGTGTCCAACTATCTTTAGGATGAATTCCTAATGTCTGGGTCAAAGGACACTGCCCTCCAGAAAAGTGGTAACAATCTACATTCCCACTCCAAGTGTTGGGAAAATCCCCAAATCCAGCTGTCTCAGTTCAAATTCATGATGATAAAACTGAAATGGACATATGCAGTACTACAATCCTTCTACGCATCCCTACATAGTTTACTTTCCTACTTTTTAAGATAATTCTTTTAAATCTTTTCATTTCTTCTTAACCCTTCCACATCCCTTCCCTCTCTCACATGCCCAGCTGTTGTCCTGGTTTCATACATAAAAAAATAGAAACCATCTAGGGCAACACTCTTTTTTTTTTTGGCCACCCCATGCAGCTTGTAACATCTTAGTTCCACTACCAGGGACTGAACCCGGGCCCACGGCAGTGAAAGCACAGAGTCCTAACCACTGGACCTCCAGGGAATTTCCAAGGGCAACACTCTTATCTGTCTACACCCAATCAATACACACACACACACACACACACACACACACACACACACACACACACACACACCCCTTCCTCCTTCACCGTGGCAAAGGGTCTAGCAATGGTCAACACTTTCCTTGAACCACATTGGCCCAACTACTCAAGGACTTCTCTTCTGCAATGTTCTCTTTCTCTCCCACATCCTCATCATTGTCTCTTGCTTTCTCTCTCCTGGATCATTCTCAAGAGCATAAAAAAAATCTGTCAACTCCCATCTTAAAATACAAGCAAATCAAAAATAACAAAATGAAAGAAAACCCTCTCTTGAGCCCATGTTTCCTCCAGCCTTCACTCCATTCTCTCGGGTTCCCTTCCCAGCAAAACTTCTTGAACGAGGTGCCTACACTCCCTGCCTCCAATTCCTCATTGCCATCCACTCCCTACCCACGCCCAGTGAGTCCCCACCACTCACCCGCACTGTTCTTGTCTAGAGCACTGGTTCCTTTCATGTTGCCAAATCTAATGGACACATCTTGGTTCTCACTTAATTGACTCTCAGTGGCAGCAGCATTGTCTACAACTGACCACTCTTTC
>NW_006769677.1:4931281-4947843 GCF_000442215.2 Lipotes vexillifer
CTTTCAGCCCCCTGTCGCAACTTACAGGCTACTCCTACCCAGACTGTTTTCCTGGCTCCTCCCACTTCACGTGAATGCTGAAGGTTGGAGTGCCCTAGGGCTCAGTCCTTGGGCCTCTAAGCCCATCCCCTCTTCTTCTCAGTATCTGGCACATAAAATCAATACCGAAACTTGACAAAGACAACCCAGAAAGAAAAACAGATACAGATCAATGTCGTATCTTTCATCCACTCATTCAGTACATATTTACTGAACAACTACTATTTGCCAGGCAGTGCGAGAAGAGAATGGTGAATGAGATAGACAAGCTCTCTGTTCTCAAGAGACTTAAAATCCCATGGCAGACATGTTGGGTTGGCCAAAAAGTTCGTTAAGATGTTACAGAAAAACCGACAGAACTTTTTGGCCAACCAATAGATATAACCAAGAGACAAGATAAGCAGATTGAGATGGATGCAAACTAGAACACAGAGAGGATTATAGGCTTGAGAGCAATGGGGTGGAGATGGGGCACTGCTCTGGAGAGGAGGGTCAAGGAATGATGCTCTAAGACAACATATCTGACGAAGCCAGCCGTGCCAAGATCAGGGAAGAATTTTCCAGGCAGAAAAGAACAGCAAGCCCAGAAAGTCCAAGGCAAGAAAGAACTCTGACATTTGAGGCACTGCAAGGGGACCACAGAATGGCTGGAGAGCAGTGCGTGGAGAAAGGTAGGACGGGTCCAGATGGGGTAGGCCACAGTTAGGGGGTGGAGATGTATTGTGAACTCACTGGGAATGTGTTAAAGAGTTTCAAGCAGCATGCTTAGAACTTAATATTTAAAAATTCTCTTGAGCTAACCTGTGGAAATTGAGTTTTATGGGAATTCAAATGACTAGTTGGAAAATTATCTTTTTCTTAACTGAGTCATATGAAACTCCAATAATACATTGATGTATTCATTTTAAAAAAAAGAGCCATCTCAAAGGTACATACCATAAAGTGCAAAAATCCCACACTCAAAGCAGAGGTGAGTTCATTGTCAAGGTTCTTGAATGGGTTATCGCATGCAAAGCCCTCTTTTGTTTTTTTTAAACATTTAGCTTTATCAGAGGTTTGTGTGTGTGTGTGTGTGCCTCTGAAAAAAAAATTTGGCATGGATTCTAAACAAACACACAAAAGATTCTCTAATCTCCTCTGATTCATAAATGAGCTATTTCCTTACTTAAGCACAATTAGGAATGGCTTATTTTCTCAACTGTAAGTGAGAGTCTGAAATATATCACGTGACTCAGAGGATAAATGGAAATTACAAGCTGTTGCTGCTCTTTTCACACCATCCTGCTTCTCCTCTACAATTTGCTGCAACTAATGTCTGAAATCTAAGACCACTGCCATGAATTAACTTATAATTCTTAGTGAACAGGAGATTACGCAACTCGGTACTGTAGGTGATTATTTACGTCAGGCATGTGGTGATCGGCTGGGAAATCCTTTGTGTATTTAAGATCCTCCTCTCAGAACTTTTGGATATCCATGTAATACTGCCTTCAGGATAAAAGGAAGATGGGGCCGGGGGTTGCTCTGGAGTTGTTTTCAGATATCTTAACACACATTTGTACCAAATATGTAGAAGGATATCACGTATACACACGCATAGATTATTGCACCCCCGAACAACCACAGGTGAGGAACGTTTTTCGTTCTACTGGCCTTCTGGCTTCATCTCTCCCACCCCTTCAGATTTTGTGGGGCTGTTTTGACTCATGAATCTTCTAGGCTAATTATTCAGAGGATTTAAGCCTTTTGGGCACTGAGGTTGTGGTTGGTGCTATTTTGACTCTAAGATAAACGTTCTCCCCCATTTCACGATGTTCAAGACCTTTAAGGAGAGGTTTTAAATCCAAAGAAGTGTCTCCAGGGCCCTGGGGACTCAGGGAAGGCTCTGCTTCTCCCTGTATCACAGACACCCTGCAAGTCGTGGAATTCTGCAACCAAAGCCAACTTCGCCTAGTGTTGATAAACAGACAGTTATCTCATAGCATCTTTAGAGCAGAGGTGAAGCGACACCTACACCTACGCACTCAGTGTCACAATCATTGCAGAAATTGTTGGGGGAGATTATAAGGTCAGATATTGCATAGCTCCCCTGCATTCCTGGCTCTTTCCTCTCCTTCCCCCATGCCCTTCCTGGGCTCGAAATGTCCCTTCTCAGATTCAGAAAGGAAAACGACCAGCTGCCTTTTCCCCAAAGTTGTTCTTACACTTTCATTTTTCTGCTCTGGTCTATCTACCTAAATGCTGGAGACACTTTCTTCCCCCACCTACCAGCTTCAAACACCACTACCTTCCTCACTCCCCTGCTTATCTTTGAGAGTCAACTTTGCCATGTTCGTGGTCATTTCTGAGATGTCTTAGTAAAAAGTAAAAATGCCCCCCAACCCTTCCTTTTTCTCTAAGCCGGCATTCCAGCCAGGCTGGGAGGGGAAAGGTCAGCGTTTAGCTGCCTCTCCCCTCTGGTACTTGAGATTTTATTCATTTCCCCTCCTTTTCAGGAATGCTGCTCCCCCATTGCACTTGTGGCAGCAAACAGGTTTTATCTGCTTCATTTCTCCGGCATTTATTTAACTTGTCTCAGCCTTCTCTGCCTTCTCACTCTGTGAGACTGTTTTGTAAATTTGCATTGTCATGCTTGTCCCAATTATTAAAGAAAAAGGCCATTAACTACCATCCAGTGAATTCCCAACCTAGTGCCCTCCTGGTCACCAGAAATGACCTCTTCTCCTTTGGCTCTTAGCGAGCTGGGGGCTAATGACTACACGCAGCAACCATGCAGATGCTTCTTCAGATATCTTTGGTGAGACAATTCACATATTTTAAGAAAAAGGCACCTCCGAGGACACAGTTATCTTAGCTCTTGGTTCTTTCAATAGTTATAATATTTTTAGCAAGATGATCAGCTTTTCAATGAACTTGATCCTTTTCTGAAGACATTGCTCAAAATGTGCAGCGTCCTCAAAGCCATCTTCCACGGGAGGGCCACAACCAAAGGTAGACTTCACAACCTGTTTTGTTGTGGGGTTTTCTTGGCCACTCTTCATGACAATTTTTTTGTGTTTGTTTTTGTTGTAAAAGCTTTGCTGAATCTAAAATCACCTTTGCGATAACATAGCTCTTCCTTGTCTCTCTACCACTGTGTTTAAAAGCACTGCACCTAAACTTTTCTTAATTAGGCTAACTTTTCGAATCCTCATTCATTTTAAAATGAGAATCAGGGGCTTCGCTGGTGGCGCAGTGGTTGAGAATCCGCCTGCCGATGCAGGGGATGCGGGTTTGAGCCCTGGTCTGGGAGGATCCCACATGCCGCGGAGCAACTGGGCCTGTGAGCCACAACTACTGAGCCTGCACGTCTGGAGCCTGTGCTCCGCAACAAGAGAGGCCGTGATAGTGAGAGGCCCGCGCACCGCGATGAAGAGTGGCCCCCGCTTGCCACAACTAGAGAAAGCCCTCGCACAGAAACGAAGACCCAACACAGCCAAAATAAATAAATAAATAAAATTTTAAAAAATAAATAAATAAAAATAAATAAAATAAAATGAGAATCAGGTTTTCTGCAAAATCTCTACTTAGTAAAAACCAAGGAATTTGCTTTAAATTAGAATTTACATTCAGTAAGAAAAGACAAACCCACACAGAACTTGATGCCTCCAAATAGGACTTTACACCAAAGGCAACAAAGGCAAAGGCGCATTCAAGGGTCCACCGTGGAGAAAGAGGAGGGCAAATGGAGATGTTCAAAAGAAAGTTACCATGTACTGGAAGAAAGAGGAGTGTGGGCAAGCACAACTAGAGAGCAATTGTTTTTAAGGTTTCAGAAAAGCTCCCAAGTAATTTTGAGTTGGGTGCTATTTACAAAACACGGTGACAAGAGGGTCACCCGGTTGGTTCTAAGCCTGGCTAAGGAGAAGGGAGTATGCAGCCCCTCTTAGCAAGTGAGGCGAGATCAACTTTGCCCACCACCAAAACGCCAGCTTTCTCCTGGACCCCCAAGCCTTACCCGAGCCCTCAGCTTCCCTCTGATCATTAGCCTAACTGGCCTTCCTTGGGGGATGGGGATCTGCGCTGCTCAGTGCTGGCTGTGAACTTCTAACCCAAGGAGCGTTCTTATCGCGTTATGATGAAATCCACAGGGTTCCACAATTTAATTCCTCTATAACCACTGAATGTATACCAGGTGCTGGGGGAGGGGAGGAGGAGAGAGGGGAGACTGGGCTGTACACGTGACCAAGTCCCCACTTCCCAGGTCCTGAGGGTCTAGCTGAGCAGAGATATATTGGATATGAAACCAAAAATAACACCAGATAGAATAAAGTCAATGGAATAACAGTGCAATTGCTCAAGGGATGCAGAGGGGAAAAGAATTCGTTCCATGTTGGGGAGAGGAGGAAAAGGGAAGGAGAATTTTCACAGCAGAGAAAGGGAGAGGGCATTTTTGGCTGAGAGAACAGCCTTGAAATGGAGTCTGTATTTAGAGGCCACTTTTTAATAGTCTGGCATGGCTGTGGGGGGAATTCGATAATTCGATGGCGGCGTGAGACAGACACAGAACCTCCACATCAAATCCTATGGGGGGTGCGGTGGAAGGCAGTGAGTATCCTCCATGGGACTTAGGCAGATAAAAGTGTTTTTTTTGTTTGTTTTTTAATTTAAAAGAAGATTTGCCTGGCTAAGGAAATGTTTGGAATTAGAGAAGGGAATCTGTAGATAATGATAATAATAATAGTAATAGTTATAATAATAGTAATGGCGGTGATTTGGTCCAACTGGAAGCGATTTAGGACACACATAGTCTTTTAGAGCTGAAGGAACTTTGAAGCCCATCTCCTCTAGCCCACTTATTTTAAAAACAGATGAGGAAATTGATGCCCAGAGAAAAGTCCCTTGTCTCAAATCCACAGCTACTTAGGGGCAAGGCAGGGTTGGAGCACAGATCTCTTTCTTCCTAAACCAGATCACTTTCCAGTAAAATGTGTCAATCTGCACCCTCCCAGCTATTTTTCAGAGAAGAAAAAGCAGTGAAGCAGGGGTTGGAGCTTAAGAGGGCTGCCTGAAGTCCCACAGCCACTGGTGGCTCAGATGGAACTCAAAGCAAGGACATTAGAGTCATCAAGCCAACACTCTCCTGTAAACATTCTTACTAAAATTAAACCCATTCACGAGGGATGAAGCAGGAGACAGAAGAGTGAGTGTGGTGATTAAAGCCCAAGAATGCACGTTTCTCCAATCACGACCTGGGTGAGAAAGACAGGGGCTGCAGGAGTCTGCTTTGGCTCATCTGCCATCCGGCTCCACCACGCACAAGACAAGCTGCAGGGAGCTCTCTTTCTCCACCAAAGGCTTAGCTGCAATATGGTTTAAATTAGACATTTCTTGCCTGCGTAGAACAAATCACTTAGGTTATACGCTGACAAAAAAGGAACAGTCTGCATGCTTGGAAAGCTTAGGGGGAATTAAATTACGCGCTGTCACTTCAGAGTTGTTCCTCTGTCCTCTCCACCACCACCTCTCAATTGCCTGCAGGAGTCCTGGAGCCTTGCGTGCAAGCTGAGCCATAACCCAGGGGCTTAACATAAACTCCGGGCTCTCAGGTCATTGGGAAATAACAGGTATATCCGGTTGGGTCTTTTGTGCTTGTCTGCACGCAAATTAAAAGCTCGTACAAAGCTGAACTCCTCAGAGCCGCTGGTTAGGGAGAAGGTATGATGCCCTGGAAGAGAATTCTCACACAATCTCCGTGTTTACTTTTTCAGGGATGGGGGTGGAGGGCTGAGCTTCTTATGGGAAGTTCGCACCGCTGGGCAGCTGAGCTCAGAAGGGGCGGGATGTGGAGGTGGCTTTGTGCCAGATGATCTGCTGGGAGCGGGGCTCTGAAGGACTCCAGGTCGGAGCTTTGAAGGGGTGCAGTTCTCGTAGACCTTCAGGGAGGGGAGTAGAGGTGGGCACGCCAATGCCTGCACCTCCTGGCTGGTGGCAACAATGGCAAGAAGGCTTGCGGGGGCAGAGTTGGATGGGGAGGGGCATGGGATGGGGCCTGAAACTAAGGGGAGGGGCCGTGCACCAAGAGCTGTCACCCCCCCCCCACGTCCCTCACTTTTTTTTTTTTTTTTTTTTTGCGGTCCGCAGGCCTCCCACCGTCGTGGCCTCTCCCGTTGCGGAGCACAGGCTCCGGACACGCAGGCTCAGCGGCCATGGCTCCCGGGCCCCGCCGCTCCCCCGCATGGGAGTAATATCTATCTCATAGAATTGTGTGGGTTTCATTAACAGGTTTATTGAGGTATAATTTACATTCAGTAAAATCACTCAAGTATACAATTTCGTGAGCTTAGTAAATGTCATTAGTTGGACAACTGCCACCAGAATTTAGTTTTAGAAAAATTTAGAAAATTTTTAGAAAATCCATCACCCCATAAAGTACCATAGGGCCCCCTTTTTTTTTTTTTTTTTTTTTTTTTTGCGGTACGCGGGCCTCTCACTGCCGTGGCCTCTCCCGTTGAGGAGCACAGGCTCCGGACGCGCAGGCTCAGCGGCCATGGCTCACGGGCCCAGCCGCTCCGCAGCATGTGGGATCCTCCCGGACCGGGGCACGAACCCGCGTGCCCTGCATCGGCAGGCGGACTCTCAACCACTGCGCCACCAGGGAAGCCCTCCCTCACTCTTTTGAAGAGCCCACTACAATTCAGCTTTGAACCCTCCAGAAGGCTGGTTGGAGTGGGAAAGGGTGTCCACTGTGTCCCCACGCTTCCTCTAATGGGAAGCAGTGATGTTCATGTCTCCTGCCCTTAGGATTTTGCTTCCCCCGTCTGCCTGGGAAGTGGCAGAGTGCTTCTGGAAGCTGGTAGACCCGAACTCCGCTACCACAGGAGCTGTGTGACCTCAGTTGATGATGCCAACTCCTCCTGTCTTGCTTTGTCTGTAGAAAAGGGATTATGGTTAACAGTTACCTTAAAGGTTTGGTTGTGAGGGATTCATGAAATGATTCATGTCAAGTGCTTGGCACACTGCCTGGCTCAAAGTGTTCAATAAATTGTAGTTCTTCCATTATTAGTTGTATATTATTACTGTCATGCTTGTTATTATTGGCAGAGCTGCTAACAAAAGAGCCGCTGCAATTTCAGGATGTGGCTCAGATGCCCTCCTGGCCCTACGCCTGAGCAGGATCTCTCCAACCTCTTCCCCTGAGCCACGCTCTCCCAGCCACTGACTCAGACGTCGCCTGGGCTCCGAACAGCAGAGATGTGGGTACCACTCTGCTCGCCTCTTCTTCCTGGCCCTGCGTGGGGGTTAAGGTGCATCAGCCCCACCAGACCCACCATCTGGGGGTGGTACCTCTGTGATAGTCCAGCAGGGTTGCAGCACTGTTTGAATGTGCCCACATGTGTCTAAGGGCCTTTGCTCTTAAAATCAGTCGCTGGGGAATGACTAACTCTGAAATCTACCCTCATTCCCACCAACTTCCTACATCAAGACCATAGCTCTTTAAATGCTTCTGGATGGATTTTTCTCAAAAAATCGTTCTCAAAATGTGGTCCAGGGACTTCTTGGGAGGGTGGGTGGTCCCTGAGACCCTCTCAGGAAATCCACAAGGTTAAAACCACGGTCATAAGATATTCTTTGCCTTCCTCCCTGTTCTTCTCTCACAAGTTTACCAGGGGTCTCACAGTAAGAGATTAACAAGAATAATTAATAATAAAAATAGAAGAATTATAACAATATACTGTAATGAAAGTTATGTGAATGTGAAGAAAAAAACCAAACCAAGTCTACCAGGGGTCTTTCAGGGGCTACATGACATTTGATATCACTACAGATTGGATGCAGCATCGGATACGAGTATTCATCTGTCTTCTGTTAAATCAGAAATTAAAGAGATTTGTAAAAATGTAAAACAACGCCACTCCTACTAAATATTTTTCGTTCTGGAAAATTTAGATATTTTTCAATATGCTATTTCTGTTAACATGTATTAGGTTTATTATTTTTTAATGAATAAATATTTAAAACTTTGTTCCATTTTCATTTCTAAAACTGTAAATACTGTTAGATATAACTTAGACTAAGCAATAGCTCTTTGGGTTCTGTAATAATTTTTAAGAGTATAAAGAGGTCCTGAAAACAAAACATTTGAGAAGCACTGAGCTAAGATTTTGGCACTGGGCCTGTGAAGTCATCTCTTTGCTCACTTACTTCTAAATAAAACTATCATTTCTGGGAGGTTGGAATAGCGTGAATTTTATAGTAAGTTCAATATAATGCATTTGAATGTAGCAGATCTAGTCATGAAGCCCATGTGGAGGCTGCATTCCAGTTCTCTGCGTGTTCCAGCCACTGTTTTAAAGGAAATTTTTCGAAACCCTCCCAAGACTGGATTGTAAATTACAGAGATTGAACTGTGCAGGACAGATACCAGAGGTACTCTCCACCGGGAGGGGAGAGGGCAGGTTTGAATCGCATCTCGCACTGAAACCAAGATGGCTTTGCCTGTTGGGGTCCTGGCCTCCTGGGGGAGTGGGGGAGAGGGGGAGAGGCTTGGGATCACCCAGGACCTTAACAGGCATGCCAGTGCCAGAGAAGAGTACACTTAGTGTAGAGTTAGAAGGGAAGGGCTTCTGTATAATTCATGACCATAGGCAATCAGTTAAGGAGTGTTTACCGCTGTGGTCTGGATAGGCTTTGGAGCCTGCTGACGTGAGTTCAAATCTTGACCCCTTCACCTGCAACCCGTGAGACTTTTGGCAAATAGTTCCTTGTCCCTGAACCTTAATCCTCTTATACATAAGGTAGGCTAACAGTAGCAATACTTTCAGAATGATCAGAAGTAAATGAAGTAAAGCCCAGAATACAGTGCCTGGCACTTGGAGGGAATATTAACTCCTTTCCTCTCTCTGTCCCAACTTGCTTTGTGGTGTTCGGTGCTTTAAGAGGGTAGAGGAGTATGGGCCACGGGCCCAGCCTTATGACTGTAACATCCGAGGGGAGGATCGTCCTCCCATTTCGCTGGGCATGGTGCTCTGCACGTGGCACTCAAAATCGTTGGAGTGGTTATTCCTTGTTAAATGAAATGATACGTGTAACCCGATTTTCACTTCTCTGATCTGCCTCAGGGAGCCTCAGGTATCGTACTCAGAGCCCAGCAGTAGGAGAGCGCAGAAACGAGGATTGCCGCTAGTCCAGAGCCTCTCATGTGTTCTTGCTGGGGAAGTAGATCTCCATTTTACCCCAGAGCCCCAGGTATTCCACTGGGTAACCCGGCAACCTGGGAGCTTAGGTGACTGCATCAGATGCTCCCTGAAACGGTGGGCGGAGAGCAAGGGGCCTGGTAAGAGGCCCCAGCGCGTGCTGCCACAGCTCAGAACCTGATAAGCCCCTCCTTTCTTCTGCAATCAAACCCTTAAAATAAATAAGCCACCAGGGACTGAGCACAGCGTGTAAAAGAAATAGGAACGTTAGTCACCTCCAAAAGTACACACGATTGAATTTGACTTTCCACAGTGGATAGAGGAGCATTTCCTCCCTGGCAGTTGAGAAAGAAGAGCTGAGAGGCTCCTTGCCCTGCCTTTTGGTCCAGGCTCCCCAGATGGCCTGAGCTTCTTTGGTTATTAGATGTTCTGGATGCCCCTGGTCTGACCCACAGTCCACTTTCACCCAGACTTGTACTGGGAGGAAAGAAGGCGGTTATCTTCTGGGAAGCGAGGGAGCATTTCTTCATTTGTAAGAATCCCCGGGAGGTCCCGCGACAGCACTCCCTTGGGGCCTCTCCCATTTGCACTTTGTAGAGTGGTGTTTTCTCAACTCTCCTTGGCAGGGAGTTGCATGAGTGCTGTCCCGGAGCCTCATTCCTGCAGGAGGGACTGGCCCAGAGCCTGGCTTGGAGGAAGGAACCCAGCATGGCCTCACCCAGGATCTTTTGGGAACATGGCATCTTCCTGCCTAAAGAGCTGCCTCTGTACTGAGGGTCCTAAAGTGGAGCTTGTCCAGGTGAGGTGAAATGAGGGGAGGAAGAATTACTGTGTGCCTGCCCTCTGGGAGCTGGAGGACACGCACACTGGCTGTTGGTGCTGAGGTCGACCCTTTAAAGGCAGTAGCAAATGGCCTCCCCCAGAATAATGATCATAGCTGACACTGTCTGAGCCCCTCCCGGGTGCCAGGCACTGTTCTGAAATCTTTATAGGTATTAGCTCGTTTAATCCTCAAATAGGTCCCGGTATGGTCTCCATTTTACCTAAGTGCAAACTGGACCCAGAGATTTGCAGTGCTGGAGTCACTCAGTTATGGGTGGTAGAGGCACATTCAGACCCTGACAGGCTCTGGAGTGGCGCTACTAACCACTCAAGTGCTGCCTCAGAGAGACAATGAGGAGGTGGCTCATGTCACCTTAGGCTTCCGGGAGCTGCCAGGTGGGTGACGCTGCGTCAGCCCAGGAGCCTCACACGGCACCAAGCAAATTATGCTTATTCCTGTGAGGTCCAAGTCCTTGTGTGACTCTAATGTTATTGGACAGGAATATGGGGGCAATAGTATACTGGACCTAGTAGTACCAGTAGTACCAATAATAATAATGGCTAACATTTTTCTTTTAACTTTTCATTTTATATTGGAGGATAGCCGATTAACAATGTTGTGCTAGTTTCAGGTGCACAGCAAAGGGACTCAGCCATACATACACATGTCTCCAGTATAATGGCTACCTTCTATTGAGAGCTCAATCTTTGCCATCAACTACGCTGATTGGTATCCTCACGATATCTCATTTGATTCTCACAACGACCCTCTGTAGCCTTATCCCTCTTGTACAAATGAGGAAACTTGGGCTCAGAAAAGTTAACTCACATGGCCAAGGTCATTGCTGATAAGTCAGAGAGCTGGGCCTCACACCCAGGAGTGCCTGGCTCCAGAAGCCTAACTCCTAATGATGTGTTATGCTGGCTTTACTGCTTTTAATCTCCTCTGGAGGATTAGACAAGCCCAGAAGGCATTTGGGCCTGGGCCCAGGGGCCTGTAAAGGACTGTCATCCTCTCAGAGAGGATATCAAGGCAGCCTGAGGTCACTCTCCCACCCTGGCTTCTGTGATGTCTTCCACAAGGATGTGAAAATCCGGAATGTTTCCCCCTAATGTCTTACTGGCTTTAATCTGGGGATTTCCCTCATCTGTCAAGAGGAGGAGGCGATCTGAATACAAGCATACATATTCTTTAAAGTAAGGTACAGGTCTGAAAGACAAGTAATATTTTTGTTTTGTTTTCATTCTCCATTTGCAAAGCTAAATTACAGCAACGGTTCTTTGTAGAAGGAAAAGTATTTCGGCACGTGCTACTTGGTACAAAACCCCAGGTTCAAGATGCAAACTGGCCACCTTCTTGGAAGGCCATGAGGTGGTAGCAAGACACTTTAAAATGCACATCCCTTTGGTTCAAGCATCTCCACTGGGGAAACACTTGCAAATGTAGAGAGAATTGCACGGAAAAGTGAAGTCACTGCAAAGGAGTCTACAATAAGTTGGAAACAACACAAACGGCCATCGAAGAGAAATGGTTAAATAAATTATGTTACAGTCATATTACACAGTAGTTTAAAAGCATGCAGTAGATCTATACCTTCTGTTGAGGTCACCAAGACAACTGTTAGGTTGAAAAAAAAATCACTGAAGAGTAATTTTGGTATGATCTCACTTGTATTAAAAATACATACATATGTACAAACATATGCTGTACATAAATGGAAGATACATGGTTCCTGTGGCTACATCTGAGAAGGGGTGGGAGTATGGGCTTTCCTATTTTTCTATACGTTCTTATATACTGATTGAATCTTTTGCAGCAAGAGTCTGTTTATATATGTGTGTGTTTTAAGAATTTACAAAAGAGAAAAATAATATATACAAATTGTATAATATATAACATTATATATTAAATATTTAAATATATATAATACTGTGGATGTATAATAATGTGGATATATAATATAAACCATAGTCCAAAGATTTTTGGCCTAGAAGTAGTCCAGAGGCCAGGGGTCACCTGGCCACTAGACTTGCTTTCCCCATATTGTTCTCCTGTTCTGGTCTCTGGCCCTCAGAGCCCATGACAGTATCAACATGGCCTCTATGGGCTGGAAGCTTCAAGATATGTTTAATAGGAATAAATGTAAAATCTCATATTTAGTTGTTTTTTTTTGTTTGTTTATTTTTTGTGCTACGCAGGCCTCTCACTGCTGTGGCCTCTCCTGTTGCAGAGCACAGGCTCCGGACGCGCAGGCTCAGCGGCCATGGCTCACGGGCCCAGTCGCTCCGCGGCATGTGGGATCTTCCCGGACCGGGGCACAAACCCGTGTCCCCTGCATTGGCAGGCGGACTCTCAACCACTGTGCCACCAGGGAAGCCCCATATTTAGTTTTTTAAAATCAATTGCATACGTGCAATTAAAGACTCAGAATGGTTTTAAGTCTTAAAAGATAAAGACTTTAGTTCATCACAAGTTTGGTACAACAGTGGATGCAGATACCTTAAAATAGTCCCCAAACTTAATCTGCATTAAAAGAAACACTGTGGGAAGTAACCACATCTCTCTGGGCTGGACAGGATGCCACCTTCGGGGAATTGTGTTTAGTTTCAGGTACACACTTAGGCATATTGAAGAACTGCTTTGTCTAGAAGGCACAGATAACCTGCGTTAAGTACTAGAAATCAAGTTACTCAAAGAATGATTGAAAGAACTGGGGTATTTCTTAGTTGATGGGAGGATGGCTCAGTGGCAGCACAAGAGCCATCTTCAAACACATGAAGGGCTGTTGCGTGACAGGGAAACTAATCTTGGTTTATGTTACTTCAAACGGAAGCTTTAAGTTCAGCAGAAGACGAGAACATTCACTCCAGATTCTTTCTTAATGTTGGAAAGAACCTCCTAACATCCAGAGCTTTCTAACCAGAGCAGTCCAACAACATGACAGGACAGTGTTGAGAAATCAACACTTCAATAGTAGGATGGAAAAATCCTGCTGGGGTTGATGGTCTAAAAGCCAATGTATAATTATGTTCTCTTTTGGGAATGTGTAGGGTAGGAGTAACTGCTTTCGCTATTTAACCACCAATTATTTTCTCAAGCCCTGGATGTGACTACAGTTTTTGACCTGAATTTTTGTCCCTTTGTGGAAAGAGAAGAAAACCTGTAAGGGAATATAGATCTAACCCTAAAAAATAAGAGTTAACGGAGAGAAAGGAGACTGGAATCTGGATCCTCAATCAAGAATCCATCCCAAGTCTGGAAGCTGTACCAGTCAACATGTCCTGGCTAGATACTGTGATTTAGCTGAACCCAAATGTACATTCTGTCTTTTTTTTTTTTTTTTTTGGTACTTATTGTTGCTTTATGCATTTTCTTGGTAACCTGGTAAATATTTATTTTTGTGAAATAAAATGAAAAACAACATCCTTTATCTGCGTAAGGATTTTCTGTGCTTGATCAAAGAATTAGGAAAGTAAAGTTTTTCTCTGTTGACCAAAGCAGAGGACAGCAGCCCCTCAGTTCCACTGCTACAAAGGTGAATTTCAGGAAGTGAACGGGAGTGGTAGTTGGAGCCTGTGGAACATATTTGCAAAAGCAACCACAGACTTGGCATCCCCTCCCTTCCTATAGAAACAGTGCTATCTATTATTATCATTTTTGAGTGTCATTGATGCCTTATTTACATGCCTCACCATCTTTTTACAAACTAGATTGGGGTTTTAAAGGGAATACATAGGGCAATATCTACAAACACCAAGAATGTTAAGTACTGCATCTCTATTTCATTTGGAAAGGAAAAGATTCCCAAATCAAACCGGTTTTGATTCTTGAAAGGAAAGGTGGGAGAGTTAATTCATGGCAGCCTATGGTTAGACAGAATCTTCTGTAGGAATGCAATATGATGGTGTTCGCTTTGAGAGAAGCGATGAAGTGCTTTAAAGCAAAGCATCAACTGAGACAGTGAATGCTTCATCCACAAATATGGCGCAGGAGGGACTCAGATGGTGGCTGAGAGACTAGACTAAATGATCCCTGAGGTTGTCTTTCAGCCTTGGTGTTTGATATTTTGCCCCCGTTTCTTTCCTTAGTTGTTCTGGCTCCCTGACCCCCGTTCTTCCTTTCTTCACTCCCACTTCTCTTGTGTCCTTTGCCCCTACTCTTTACTCTTCTGTGAGAGACAGAAGGTCAGCAGGAGGATGGAGAGAGAAAGGGAGACAACGGAAAGCAGAGAAAAGAGTGAGGGTCTCCCAGCCAGTGCAGGTGAGGAAGAGGTAGAAGTGGACTCAAGGAAAGGGAGGACGAAAGAGAATGGGGGACAAGAAAGAGGAAAGAAGGAAGAGCCAGGGGAAGACAAAAGGCAGGGAAGGAAGGAAACTAAAGGAAGCAGGAAGAAGCCATTAGAGAACAGGACCATTTGCTACATTGATGAAGCACCTCAAACTGGAAGTGGATTATTTCCTTAAAACAAGGACACAATGAAGCTAAAGGGCAGGTATTGTTTGCATCTTATATTCCTCCTCTTCTCAAAAGGAATTGAAGGAGGCTTACAATAAAAGACAGATACACTTGAACCCTTCCAAGAGCAAAGGGAACAAAGAAGGTAAAGGTGCTACCAGGTAGTGCTGAGGAAAACTACTGTTAACTGAGCACAGACGTTTTCTTAGCCTTGAACTCCTAACAGCAACATATCGCGGGGACATTGAACGACATAGCAATCCAGATTCTTTTCATGGTCCTTTCTTCTAAGAGACTCTCAATAAAAGGATAATGAAAGATCATCATGTTATGAAGATATTTCTTTCTTACGCTCTTATTTTTAGTAACTTTAATTTTGATATAGTTTCAGACTTACAGACAAGTTGCAAGAACGTCACAAAGAACTTTCATTTACCCAAATTCTCCAATTATGAACATTTTACCACGTTTGCTTTATCATTTTCTTCTCTCTCTCCCTACCCCCACTTTGTCTTTTTTCCCTGAACCATTTGAAAGTACACTGCAGACACTGATGCCCCTTTACTTCTAATAAATACACGTGAGAGTATTTTGGTGGGAAACTACAATAATACAATATAGCTTTGTGGCTTTCACTAATACCAGACTATATGGAAAGAGCTTCATGGGGCAATCAGGTTGAAAGAGGAGGAGGGCTAAGAAACTTGTCTTAAGCTACACTGAATTAGCAAGAGACTATCTTCTTCTTAGATTCATTGGGTTGGCCAAAAAGTTTGGGTTTTTTCCGTAAGATTATGGAAAAACCAGAAGGAACTTTCTGGCCAACCCAATATTTAGGTTGATAAAATTAGCAAAATCTTCCAAAGCTACTTATACCCACACTTTACATAGGACTGAGAAAACATCAATTATCCATATCAAATAATATAAAAGGCAGGGGAGATGGCTTTGGAAGGTCACGCTCCTGGGACTACCCCATCTGAGAAACCTCAGGGCCACCACTGCTTAATACAAAGGCAGATAATCCAGAGGATCATTGCTCACATGCATTGTGCTTTGCTGACTCTAAAACACACTTTTAAAAAACCCATTTTAACATGTCTGAAATCAAAATACGTCTTACAACAAATGGTGTAATTACAATTGGCAGTCCTGTAGCCTTTACAGTAGTACAGAAAATAATGGTGCCTCCTATAAATGGTAGCTGCTTAGATTAGATGAAATAAGATGTATTTTTAGCTCTGTGGTGCTCAGCCTGTGTGTTAACAGGAAGAAGGATGCAGAAGCAAGTCAGCTGGAGCACAGGGTTTTGGTATCAACTCCTCTATCCTCTCAATTCCCCTTCACATATTTAAGCTGTAGGACACTGTAGCTGTGCAGTATCCACAGCTCTCCCCTCTGCCATGCCCTTAGTCGCTGCAGCCACTTGGTGTGTCTCCTTATTCCTGTTTCTCTGCCTACTAGCATGTGTCTGATTACTGATTCTTGCCCATCCCACACGTCAGACTTGCCAGAGATTGCGGCTTCTACTCCACTGTAGAGCACATTGCTTAGCCATAAAATCGACACAGGGATTATGCTAGAGAGAAACCCCATGAAGAAAACCCATAAGGCTGAGCTTTCTTGGCTACTGGTTCCAGGCACAAGGTACCTGTCTTATATGCTAATTTACTATTATTTTGGGACTGACCCAAAAGGGACTGATGGACAGAAGTGGGATGCATGAGGACTGAGGGTACTCTTATCTTTGGTTTCCTAGCATGTTCCCCCCACCCCCATCTCTCCTTTTCTGAAAACAGAACTAGCCGTTTGGCCACAAGGGTGGCCTGATGCCAACCTGGCACAACAGAGTTCTTCCTGGGTCATGACCTTGAAAGAGACATATTCTCTTTCTCTTGGGGTGGTTAATTTGAGGTTGCCCATGGCCAGCTTTCCCGCTACATGAAGAGAGTATCTGGAACGAAGCCCAAGCAGAGACCAGCATACTAAACAGTGGGGCGAGCAGCCCCAAGTCCTTCCATCCTGTGAGGTACCACCATTATCCTTCCCTGCACATGAGCCAGGGCATT
>NW_006769677.1:4948093-4950093 GCF_000442215.2 Lipotes vexillifer
CATTCCTGTCCTGCTTAAACAAGCTTCAGATGGATTTCTGTTCTGTGGAATCAATACAATACAAGGTATTTTAAACCTCTGCTTTGAACTATCTCTCTAGCTTAGCTGTTCTTTTGAAAGTTATTTGTACCAAACAATTCAAATTTGAGTTTTGGGAAGGCAAAATCCCCGTATTGTGTGTTGTTGACTGAAAGGAGATCCCTAGGCCTTAGCCACTGGCTTTGGTTGAGGAACTGAGATAACTTAAAAGCCTGGCGTGGATTTTCACTAGAGTGAGGGCTCCACCATGAGCGGGATCAGGGTACCCACAGGCCGCTTTGGATTTACTCTGCATTTTCATCAGGTACCAGATGGACCCTCTAACAGAAGTCTACACCACAAAGCCTGGGAGAACCTGAGGCCCGGCGTTACAATAGCCAGTCATTTTGGCTTCGGCTTGTCATAATTGATAAGGTCTATCTTTCTGACAGCATTTGCCCAACTGGTTCCTGTATCTTTTGAAGGCATGTCCTACAAGAGCTGAGCCCAAGGCATTATGGCTTGGAGGAGGGTTTGCTTGAACTATTTGCTGTGGCAGAATGTTACGTATCTAGTTTACTAAAAACTATATGACATTATTCAGGAATTAAACAGGAGATCTTAGGAACAGTTTTGTTTGTACTTTTTAAGACAGAAATTTACTTGGTTTAAAAGCACCTCCATCCGTCTGATTCTGGTAGAGATACTGTGATAAAAGCTTTCAGGAATGTCGATAGCTCAAAACTGGCATTAGCCCATACACAGTTCTTGTCTACTGAAGTCTAGTAGGAGACTGATAGATTGTGACAGTCTTGAATGATTAGACAATGGTCATACTAAAGCTGGATATTGTAAGGTTGCTACAAAATTCATTTCAAAGGATATATATGCCAGCACAGCCCTGGGAAACCAATGCTTATTTACTCAGTTGCTCAAAAACTAACTTCCTTACGGAACTGAGTACCCCATCATGAAGTGTAAAATCATTTCCAGAGAACCTCTCAAAAGCTACTGAATGGAGAATTTTACAAAAAGTCATTTTCTTAGCAGATAAGATATTTTAATGTTGGTTTCAACCTTTCAATAAGTCAGACTCTTAAGATGCCCCTTTATTTTTCTTTAAAATTTAACCAGTTATTCCAAAGTCAGCTATGAAGCAGGCCTCCCTCATTCAAAACCAATTTACCTGCAGAAGGTTAGCATACTATTTCTTTAGGATCCTCAGAATCCTCAATTCTGTAAAACAAAACAAAACAAAACACCCCAAAAACTATTAAAAAAATCTGCCCAATTGATTTTTTTTTTTTTTTTAAGGCGGGTAGGAAGGAAGGCATTTGTGCCTTTTATCTGAGGATTTCCTTCCGCGTAAACTTGTATGATCGATCTGGAGTGCGACTTCGTGGGTTCAAATTCTGGCTCCACTTCTTACTAGCTAGCAGGAGGGAGGGTGGGAGGGTAGAAAATCGCCCCACTTTGCCCATGCAAGCATTTCAATCATTCACTTGGAAAGAGAAATCATTTAAGATTATACCGTTTGATTGTAAATGTATCACTATAGTGCGTGTGATCTTGGGTAAGTCATATAATCTCCCTGAACCCATTTCCTCAACTGTAAACCGGGAAACAATAGAGATTCGCAGCGTCGGTAAAGCTCAAAAAGCACAGGGCTGTCACGTGGTAAACGCCCAACTTCTTTACTTACACTTGATAACCCCGGAGGCTCGGAAGTACACTTCCTACCTGGGTAACTACTATACATCCCACCCTTTCTCCGGGCTAGTCCTTTCCCCAACCTTGGAGAAAAGACCATTTCTCTCCCGGGTCTTTAAAATACTTTGTACTAGCCGACCCAAGCGCCTTGGGCTTCCCCTTTGACAAGAGAGTCCCCACTCCGAGAGCAACGCGAGCCCAGATCCGGCCTTCGGGTGGCGGCCCGGGCGGGCGCGGCTGTGCGTGAGCCGCGGACGGTGGTGGCGGGCCGC
>NW_006769677.1:4950130-4986112 GCF_000442215.2 Lipotes vexillifer
GCCGCGCCCCGCCCTCGGCCGCCGCCCCCGCCGCTGCCTCGGCGTGTCAGGTGCCGTGAGAAGCGCCGAGGGACATGAGTGGAGCCGACTTTCCAGAAGCGGCGCACGCAAGGCACAGCTCCGCACGCAAGGGGGAGGCGACAGCAGAAGAGATTTTTCAACCCAATAAAGTTCGCAGGCGTGCGGAGATTGGCCTCCTCCTCTTCTACCCCCCACCCCCCGCCTCCTCCCTCCAGGAATCTTCAGAGTGCCCTCCCTCCCCTCCTCTCTCCAGTGTTCGTCCCAGCTCGGCTCACCCGCCGGGCGCCAGGGCCTCCGACGCGGCCAGCGTTGCCCCGCGCTCTCCAGTGGGCGGCGCCACCTGGAGGAGTTTCTACGAGGGAAGCCTTGGGGCCAGCTGCGGTGCGCCAGCGCTGGCTGGCCTTTGTGTGCCAAGGACACTCCGGGCCCCGGGGCGAGGGAGCGGCGTCCTTCAGGGATTCTCGATCTCGCCGCGCAAGGTGGAAGGAGAACTTTGCTCGCCAAAGGGCCTGACATGACCGGCCGATTTGCTTGCGAGAACGTTAAAATAAAAATAAAACAATTCGGGATGCAGTAAGGCAAACCGCTACCACAAGCGAGCTTTCTTTTCCAAACTGACAGGTTTCCTTTCCCGGTTCTGGCGCCCAAGGATCTCGAGCGGTTTTCTCTCGGGGAAGGACGCTCAAGCCACCAAGAGGGAAGGGAGGTCGTACGCTCGGTGCGTGGAGGTGCTCCCACCGAGAGTGCAGGGAGGTGCTCAGGCACCGGGGAAACTGTGCGGCCTCGATCTGGGGTGACTGCGAGGAAGAGTGGTTTTTGGGCAAACGAAAAGTTCACACCGCTGCTTCCAGGAAAGCCGCCAGCTACTGCGCCAAGGCCGTCGGGGCGCTCCGGGGCCGCCTCGCGTGACTACCCGCGCGCGCGGCGACCCAAGCTGTAGTCCGAGAGGCTTGGACTGTCCCGGCGCGCCCCGCCCCCCGCAAGCCCCGCCCCCGTCAGGTCCCGCTGCCTCCTCCCCAACACAGACCTTAAAAAAGAGAGAAGCGGGATGGCGCGTTTTGACTCTTCCGAGTGACTGTGCAAACGGGCCACGCCTGTGCGCCGCCAGCTGTCAGAGCCGTGCGGGGGGCGTGGGGGCTGGGAATTGACTCTGTTCATCGACCCGCAGTCTCAATCCCCACGCCCTGAGAAAACCCTGACTTTGCCGAGGCCCAGGTGCAGCGGGGCTCTGCAAAGAAGACACCTTTCTCCGCCCCCATCCCAATCCAAGCGCCTCTGGCTCTGACGACGCCTAGAGACTCCAGAGTGGGCGCTAAAGTTCCCAGACCTGGCAACAGGTGTCCAGGGAGGGCCTCCGACTTCCTGGAGACACTTAGGTTGCGGTCTTAAATCCCACAAAGGCCCCAATCCGTCCTCGGAGCCGGCGGTCTGGCGCTGCTGGAAACCGCGCCGCCTTGCAGGTCAGTCTGTCAGCGGAGCCGCCTTCCTGCGGCCACTTGTGATGGGTTCTCGCAGATCAGGGGTGACGGGGGGGCGCAGGGGCCGGAGTGGTAGGCACTTAGAGGGAACTGAGCGCCACAGCCTTGATGCACTCTTCCTCGCAGTCACCCCAGATCGAGGCCGCACAGTTTCCCCGGGACACAGCCTAAGCACCTCCTTCCCCGAGAGAAAAGGCATCAAGGCCTTGAATTGCAGGAACCGTTACGCGGCTGGGGCGGGGTCGGGGGGAGTCTGGGTCACAGAGAGGTAGCAACACGACCCTTCCCTTCGCTTTTGGGGAATGGGTTTGGGATGGCAAGAGGCGTCTTCAGCGGCGTCTCCAGTGAGCTAGCCCTGACCTGACCTACGCACGACCCCCTCCCTACCCAACAGTGCACGGTAGCCCGAGGCCGGGGGTAGGGGCGTAGGGCTCCCGCTCCTTTCTCTGCCTACCTGAGTGTCACGCCTTCGCCCTTCTCTCCCCAGCATGGCCACCAGCCTCAGCCCGGACGATCATCTGCCACCTATCCCTCTGTCGGCCCAGCAGACCATGCTCCTGTTGCTGCTCTCGGTACTGGCCGCGGTGCACGTGGGCCAGTGGCTGTTGAGGCAGCGGCGGCGGCAGCCGGGGTCCGCGCCCCCGGGTCCCTTCGCTTGGCCGCTGATCGGAAATGCGGCGTCAATGGGCCAGGCGCCTCACGTCTCGTTCGCACGCCTGGCGCGGCGCTACGGCGACGTCTTCCAGATCCGCCTGGGCAGCTGCCCGGTGGTGGTGCTGAACGGCGAGCGCGCCATCCGCCAGGCCCTGGTGCAGCAGGGCGCCGCGTTCGCCGACCGGCCGCCCTTCGCCTCTTTCCGCGTGGTGTCTGGTGGCCGCAGCCTGGCTTTCGGCCAGTATTCGGAGTGCTGGAAGGCGCAGCGGCGCGCGGCGCACAGCACGATGCGAGCCTTCTCCACGCGCCAGCCGCGCGGCCGCCGGGTGCTCGAGGGCCACGTGCTGGGCGAGGCGCGGGAGTTGGTGGAGCTGCTGGTGCGCGGCAGCGCGGGCGGCGCCTTTCTCGACCCGCGGCCGCTGACCGTGGTGGCCGTGGCCAACGTCATGAGCGCCGTGTGCTTCGGCTGCCGCTACAGCCACGACGACGCCGAGTTCCGAGAGCTGCTCAGCCACAACGAGGAGTTCGGGCGCACGGTGGGCGCGGGCAGCCTGGTGGACGTGCTGCCCTGGCTGCAGCGCTTCCCCAACCCTGTGCGCACTGCCTTCCGTGAATTCGAGACGCTCAATCGCAACTTCAGCAGCTTCGTCCTAGACAAGTTCCTGAGGCACCGTGAAAGCCTTCGGCCCGGGGCCGCTCCCCGCGACATGATGGACGCCTTCATGCTCTCGGCAGGAAAAGAAGCTGCCGCGGGCTCTGGCGACGGCGGCGCGCGGCTTGAGGAAGAGTACGTGCCGGCCACCGTCACAGACATCTTCGGCGCCAGCCAGGATACTCTCTCCACCGCGCTGCAGTGGCTGCTCGTCTTGTTCACCAGGTAAAGCCTCCAGGAGGCTTGGGATGGCCTTCCTCCCCTCCTCTGTAAAAGGCAGAGTGGAATTAGAATATGCTGAGGTCGCGACTAGCACGCAGGGAGGGTTTGGGGTTTCGCTCAAGGTCCCAACCTCCCAAATCTGAGACCGCGTCCGGAAAGCGCGACTCCGGAAGGCACGGTGCTAGACGAGATGGGCGCGCACGCCCGCCCCACCCAGCGGCGGCCGGTTGGCTCCGCGTCTCTGATCTTGTCGCTACCCGCTCCGAGTGGGGGCAAATTTGTGTGAAACCCCTTGGAAAAGCAAGATTTGTTTTTAAGTGCCCGCTGATCATCCCCGATCTCCCGCACTGGCACAGGAGAAGCAAATTCGGAACGGTTCCGAAGGAAAGGGCAGCGCAATTAAAAAAAAAAAAAAAAAAAAGTTAAATAAACACAGCAGCCTAATCGGCTCGGCCAGTCTTCGGCGCGGATCGGAAGCCGCCCGGCCCTGGAGCCAAAAGCCAACCGCTCGTCAGGGCTTTGTACACCGGCAAAGGTAGCGATTGGCGGTCGGGCCTCACGGACGGCTAATCCGAAACTTTAGGAAAGCGGCCAGAAACCAGCGGATTGTGCTGGGTTTCTAAACCCGCCGCGCTAGAAGTGTCAGTGTAAAGAATGGGAGAAGCAGTAACTTTACCGAACGCAGAGCGGCATCTAGAAAGGCAAACTGGGTATCCGGGAGGCACCTGCAGCCCTCTAGGATCCTTGGGCTCGGCTCGGTTAGTTGGACCCCAGTCGCGGACCTCTGCTAAATTTGTACACTCACGAATTAAACAGGTCCCCGGTATCCCCAGATTGAGCAAATAAAAAATAAATTTTACATAGAACATAGTTATATTAAAAGATTAGCCGCTGTTTATCTGAAATTCACGTCTAACTGGGCAGCCTGTATTTTATCTGGCAACCTTACCCCAGGGGCAAATGTCTCATTCAAGGCAACTCTTGATTGCCTTGAGAGACCAGAAATCCTGGTTGTGCAATTTCTTGGCGCACAGGTAAGCGATAGGAGAAGCTGAATTTGCTGGCCCCCTAGAAACTGGAAGGTAAAAACAACTTCTTTTGTTGTTAGAATCCACTGCATTAGAATCCTATATTTCCTTATGTACTGTGCAACTGCTTTTCACAAATCCTTCTTGTTTTTCTTTCTTTCTTTTTTTTTTTTGTATTTAAAATCACTTTTCAGTATTAATATCATGGAAACACATATGGGGGAGGGACAGAAATCGAATAAAGAGAAGTCAATAATAACAGGTCGGGAAGAAGACAATTCCAGAATGGGATCAGTAAGTCCTTTGCATCCCCAGATAAGCATGTTATCTTTTGAAACAGCCTTTCTTTTTTTCTTTTCTTTTTTCACTAGAAACCGAATTGTAAATCGTTCTCCAGGTACCCCAATTGGGCAGCAAAAAGAAGTAAAACAATTTTGGGATCACTTTCAATTCGGTATAGCTAATGAGTCCTTTTTTCTTCTTTTTAGTGAAAAAATACGACAGGGGTTGACAAATCACATTACCTGTTTTTGTATGTAAGTCTTATGGAAATACAGCTATGCCCATTCATTCTTGTATGGTCTATGGCCGCTTTCACACTACAGCACAAGGCAGAGTTGGATAGTTGGGAGGCAGAGGGTTTGATCCACAAATCCTAAAATATATACTATCTGGCCCTTTATGAAAAAGTTTGCAGACCCCTGAAGTATGAAGCTAAAGAAGCAATTTTTAAAATCACCCATAATTTCACCACATGTGTGCTTAATTTTTTTTTCAGATTCGCAAGAATTATTTACAAATGTTTTGACTTCTGACATTTCCACTCACTGTAGTGGACATTTCCCTGTCTTTTAAACTTGATTTTAGTAATTTTTTATGGCTACATAACATTTTGCCATAGTAACGGATTGTTATGTACAATCATTTCTTGCGTTTTAATGTTGATTGCATTTTTAAAATTTCAGCTATTGTGGTTATGTTTTTGTACCTGCTAAGTTATTTCCTGAAAATACATTTCTAGATCACTGGGTTTTAAAAGGGTGGGGAGGAGTTACCCTTATAGATCTTGCTTTGTTTTCCGAAAAGATTGTACTAGTTTTATTGGCAACAGTGAATAAGTATTACAATCTGTACCGTAATCTCGTGAACATTGAGGATTTGCTTTTAAATTTAGAAGATATGCAGCTTTATCTCTCGGGATACCAATTATCTTTGTATAAAATGAGAACAGTGTGTCTGCTGGAATTGTCTAGGGAGATGAGGAGAAAAGAAGAACCCACTTTGAGGATTACATTTTAATTTTTGTGGACCTCGGTGCTTTTGCCTTTGTAGACATCTTATTCAATAAAAATTTTTTAAATTAAATTTTATGACTACAATGGTATAAAGATTAATATATTAAAATTATATATTGAAACATTCTCATTGACCTAAAAGTTTATTTTCTTCTGATAAGAATTTTCATGAGTCCCTCAAAAGTGCTGTGGGTCCTAGGCACTGTCCCTGCTGTGCCCAATGGAGAAGTCGACCTTATCCATTGTTATGCTTTTTCAGGCTGAGAAAACTTAGACCTTTTTTTGACTTATGATGGGAAAGAGAGCTTGAGCCATGGGAGACTTATTACAGGAAATATAACAAACTCCATCTTGTAATGCAGTGATAAATTAGGAAACCATTTTAGATTTTTTTTTTGCTGGAAATCTTAATTCAGTTTCTGATTCAGATAGCCAGTTTAAAGAACAGTGGTATTAAAATAAACTGTAATGGGCTTTCTAGATGAAAGAAGAATTAGTGTTCCTGACTTATTTTCTCTCTCTGCGTTAAAAACCAAACAGGTATCCGGAAGTGCAGGCTCGGGTACAGGCAGAACTGGATCAAGTGGTGGGTAGGGACCGGCTGCCCTGCCTGGACGACCAACCGCACCTGCCCTACGTCATGGCCTTTCTTTATGAAGCCATGCGCTTCTCCAGCTTTGTGCCCGTCACCATTCCTCATGCCACCAGGGCCAACGCTTCTGTCTTGGGCTACCACATCCCCAAGGACACGGTGGTTTTTGTTAACCAGTGGTCCGTGAATCATGACCCAGTGAAATGGTCTAACCCAGAAGACTTTGATCCAGCCCGATTCTTGGACAAGGATGGCTTCATCAATAAGGACCTGGCCAGCAGTGTGATGATTTTTTCAGTGGGCAAACGGCGGTGCATCGGGGAAGAGCTTTCCAAGATGCAGCTGTTTCTCTTCATCTCCATCCTAGCTCATGAGTGCAATTTCAGGGCCAATCCAGACGAGCCTTCGAAAATGGATTTTAATTACGGCCTGACCATTAAACCCAAGTCATTTAAAATCAATGTCACTCTCAGAGAGTCCATGGAGCTCCTTGATAGTGCTGTCCAAAAGTTACAAGCTGAGGAAGACTGCCAGTGAGAAGCCAGAGGCAAGCAGAAATTTTATAAGTACCCAAGTCTTGGGGGATGGAGAGTAAAATTAAGGTGTTTTTTTTTTTTTTTCCCTAGCTCCTCTGTGCTACTTTCTCAATTAGCCTCTAAAGTGAGCATAAACCAACTGACCCGCAGATGATGTGCTTTGTACACATGTCCTCAGAATGGCACCTCATGAGCAGTGGGCTGTGTAGGAGCTCCAGGAGATATTTTGAGTCAAAGAATTAAAGGACCCAAAGAATTTTTATACATATATTGAATGTTGGTAATAATTTCTTGAGGGAGCATTCTTTGGAGTTAAAACACACATGTGCATATATACAGAACTACCTAATAAAGAGGCATATTAGTAACCATGCCTTGTCGGGTGGGATCCAAGATTCATGTTCTGTGTGCTGAAGTCTGCTCCATCGAAAACCGTATCAAGCAAAGTTTCAGGAAATACTGTTGAATATGCAAAGGCAAATAATTTCAGCGTAAGACATGGGATTTGGGGTGATAAGGGAAAAAGTAAAGACCAGAAATTCCCTTCTCACCTTTTCAATAAAATAGCTTAGTTAGGCTCTAATATCTATGGATGGATTTATCTTTTTGCCAACTGATGTGCTTCCTGTTACTTTTCTGGATGAGTCATAAAGCTATTTGCTTGGAAAGAAATTAATAGCAGTTGATTTAGTGGGTTTCAGTGATTTCATGAATTTTGAAGTGTAAATTGTAAAAAATTCCAAGCTGAAGTATACTGCTCTTGGTTGCCAAAGTACAGAATTTCAATCATGAGAAAAAAAATTTACCAGCTTAGCTAAGCTTTAAGTTGTGTGATTGTAATGTACTGACTTCAGTAAATCTCATAGGTTAAAAAGTCACCAAGTAGTGTTCAATATGGGTACATATATTACATAATTATTCAGAAGCAATATGTATTAGTTATTTTATTATTAAACAGTATTAATTATTTTGGTCAAGAAAGGGTTGAAAAGTGTCTTTTATAATGTCATAGCAAATAGAAAAGTACAACTAATTTAACCAATTTTGGTTCAAATACATGGTATGAACTTGATTAAATCAGCTGTTTTTGACATCATGGAAAGCAAGTTGAAGCAAAGTCTCTTCTCTCATCCAAAATTTGAATGAAAAATCTCAAAATTAGATCTGCAAGATGTGTTCCTTATCACTTTACAACATGCTTATTAAAATTATATTCACAATACAGAATCTTTTTTTGAAATTGATCCAGTTAATATGTTTTAATTCCAAACTCTTGACGTGCTTAAATTTTAATTTTATTTTAAAGCCATTCTGATTATTGAGTTCTAGGAAGTTACTGGAAATCTGACCATTAGCCTGTGAAAGGCAGAGAGATGGAAGCTGTGTCTGCCTCTGGGGAAGAATGAAAAAATGCAATGAATTATCTGGATGTTCTTTATTAAATAACAAGGGGGGAAATTCCCATTATAATGGACCTAGTTTCTCTTTTAAATGATTTTCAAAAAATAGCATTGGTGTTTGTGTTTTGGAAAGTCAGAATCAGTCTTGGGAGATTGTTTGGAGGATTGCATTGCATTTCAGTGGAGCCAGTCAGATCAGTTGTGCTATTTAAGATGGCCGACCCAGCGAGCAGTCACTTTGGTAACTGTGAAAACATAAAGCTTGAACAAAATATATATGTTCAGTTTATGTAAATAACCTGAAAACCTTTTTTAAAAAGTGATGGAAGATTGACAGTGTACAAAGTGAAGTTTGGAGTTTTAAGTTTTTTGCTCGCAAACGTCCAGAAGTTGTGCAGTGTCCTAAAAGCTTACTGCTTGTTACATTTCATTAAACTTTTAGGAAACTTTTTATCGAAATTATAAAGGGAGGAGTGTATGATGGTTGTGGGGTCTGGTAAGAGAAAGGAGTGGAAAACAAAAAGAAAAGGAAGAAAGATGGTTAGACATTCTCCTACTCCTTCAAAATTAATTAGTTTGAAGTATGAATATTTAGAAGAAAGATGTTCCATGTGCCAGTGTTGAATCCCAAATAGATTTTTAAAAATCTACAACATAGCAACTCTATTTTATAATTTGGAATTTTTATTAATAAAAATTTTATATAATTTTAATTAATAAAATCTCACAGCTGTACCTCTTGAATATGAAAACACTGCGCCAGTATTTTTAAAGGCACTAAAGTCAACTGTGGAAATCAGGCTTACCCAATACATTTCAATTTGGGGGGGGGTACTGGCTATTTCAAAACATTGTTACCCACCCTTCCCTGCACCCCACCCCCTGCAGGGCTGAGACAGTAATTTGGGGCTGCCCTAGCCTGCTTACTCTGAGAGATGGTGTGGCAGCAAAAGTAATCATGTACCAATCTGGATGCCTGCTTAAGTCAACCGGGTCCAGATGTGCTGTAGCCCGTTTTTATGTCCGTAGGCTCGGTTCATCTGGCACTTTCGGCAGTAGGCTGAGGTAGAAGAAAGTAAGGTGGGAGATTTCCTGGTTTATTTAATATGTTTGTAACCCAGTTAAAGGAAGGAAAGCAAAACCCAAAACAAACAAATAAAAATAACCAAATTTGGGGGCTACCGTAATCAGGTTACAAGCTTGATCAGAAAATCTAATATTATTTCTGCCAGAGAAAGAATCTACTTGCTGGTCACCATTTTACTCAGAACACCTAATCCAGGTTATTACAATAGTTAAAGTATATTGTTTATTAAATGCTTCATTTATATATTAAAGCTTTGACTTTGTAAGGAAACTGCTTTTTTTCCAAAACAAGAGGAAGATGTCTCAGGTTTGTTTTGTGGATTATCTAAAAGCTTTCATGTCTCAGAACTTAGCCTTTACCTGTGAAATGCTATTATGGCCTTAATATTTTCATATCACATCTATATTAGATCAAATAGTTGCACAGCCTTATGTATTAATTTGTATGTTTTTTAGCTATGACACAACTGTGTAATACAAAGGTATACTTTATTTAGTAGATGTTTATAATTCAAGGATAACTTCTTATTTAACCTTTTCTTGTTTTTGTATTTTATCATGTATGCTTTCCATCTGTACATAGCAACTGTAATACATAGTTGTAACCGAAATAGATTTGGGGGACACAGCATTAATATGTGGCTTTTACTGTTTGATATACCAAATTTAAAAAGTCTACACCTGTAATTACCTGTAATAGGACACCATTACCAAAATAATAAAAATCACTTTCATAATCTTGTTAGGAAGTTTTACTTTATGTTATAGCAAATACAGTCTAATGTATTTATTTATTTCAACTACATTTATAAGCGCTTGACTTAAAATGTTGCATTGTAAATATTTTCTTTGGCCATTCTACATTTTAGGCAGCTTGCCTTTTTCTTTTAAATAGGCTTTCAACATCCAGTCTCCTACCAAATTCTTGATTTCTCCTTATTTTTTTAAATTGAAATACAGTTGGCTTACAATATTATATTAAGTTTTAGGTGTACAGCATAGTACATAGATTCAATATTTTTATAGATTATGCTCCGTTTAAAGTTATGACAAAATAATAGCTATATTCCCTGTGTTGTACAATATATCCTTGTAGCTTATTTATTTTATACATAGTAGTTTGTACCTCTTAATCCCCAACCCCTATTTTGCCCCTCCCCCCTTCCTTCTCCCCACTGGTAACCACAAGTTTGTTCTCCGTATCTGTGAGTCTGTTTCTGTTTTGTTATATACATTCACTTGTTTTATTTTTTAGATTCCACATATAAGTGGTAACATTTTTTAATTTATAAGAACCAACTCAGAAGTTAAATTTCAGTGGCAAACACCTGGCAAAGTGGCAATTAATTTCTAATTTTGAGAGATTGAATAGATTGAGATTTTAAGATTCTGAACTTATATTTCTGCTTCATCTAAAAAATGCAGGACATATTTTTCCCCCTCAGCAGCACACCAGTCCTTTTCCTTGAGTATTTCATTCATTCGTTTTTTTTTCTTTTGACAGGAAAGCTTCTGCTTTTAATTTGGTTGGTAAACATTTATTCATTCGTTTTGTAAGGGACGTGTGCCTTAATTAATAAGTGCCATTAATGTCCAATAAAATAGAATGGATGAGAGTATTCTTTAATATACTATGTGGAAATATTTTTCTGCTGACATTTTTAACCTGGTAAAAGACTTGACTTCCCAGAGCCCCTGCTGGCACTCCCAAGCTTTCACTGCCCCACCCTCACAGGTGGCAGGGCCGTGCAGTAATCTGGGGCTGCCCCTTATTTCTTCCAGAGTTTAGCTCCCATTATTGTGAAATCAGGAAAAGTAATTGCCAAGTATAATTGCACACAGTGTCATTGATCCTTTGACTTGAGAACATCATTTTGGAAGCTGAAAGGTATACTTAGGAATTGGTTTAAGAGAATACTCACTTGTTTTCCAGATGTACTAACTTAGGATCTTGGAAATGGTCATAAAGGTTCAGGATGAATGAAAAAAATATTTTCGTAGGAAAAATATTTTTTAACAAAACTGTAATTGGGGCCAGGTGTTTGCAAAAATGTCAAGCAGAATTGAATTCCACCCAATCAATCTGGTAGAATATAAGGCTAGAATGCAGGGTGGGGAATGAATGCAGCTTTGGACATAAAACAGGCGTGAGTGTTGCAAACTCATAGAGATTGTTTCTATAACCTCAAAATCAGTCAGTTTTCCTGCACAAGTGCTACAGAAGTTTAGGCTGTTAACTTGCCCTTATTTTAGTTTTAGTGACTCACATACGCTCTGCTCTCAAGTTTTGATCTATTAGTTGTAATTCTCGGAGAAGGGAGGAGAAAGAAAAGAAATTAATATATTCAAATATATTTGGAAGCAATTATTTTTAATGGGAAAAACTGGAGGAAAATAATCTAGTTTAAACAGGTAGGGGCAAAGCTATGGGTAAACACCAGCTTTGTCTGTAGCTCCTTTATTCACTCACACAGAGGCTATGTGGTCTTCAGTAACACTTTTCAACAGGGGCCAAGTATGAGGGGAAGAAATGAAACTCAGATATGTTTTAAACTAATAGTACGTTTCATCACCCTGCTAAGCACGTGAATGCATCATCACACAACAGTCCTGTGAGGGAGGCAGTAATGTCACGGGCCAAAATTCTACGTTGAAAAGTGTCAGTGTCTGGATGTTCCCTGGAGACGAACTGACTCCAAAGCCTGCTGTCTTTGGACTAGAGAGCTTGTCACTTACCAACCTGCCCATGTTTGGGTATACAGGCTAGTCTGTCTGTTTTTCAATTCCTGTGATCCCTGGAGTTTCACAAGCAGTGCCCCTGCTTTGTCTCGGCCACATGACACAATGACAGTGTGAAGTGCCAGGAAGACTCACAATAGTCCTTCCTTCCGAGAGAAGCATCCTCAAGCAAGAAAAAAAGAAGGGTGTGTGTGTCATGCTTTGTTTTATAATATTAAAACTTCTCTCCCATAATCTGTGAGCCAGGAATTTTTGCCTGAAGGCCATCCATAGGTTGGACGAGATGCCTGATTTGAGAACCCTCTCTGATAGGAGTGGAGGAGTGCACCACACTGGATATTGGCTCATGTGACTAATCAGAACCTTTCCTGCTCTCAGAGACCTTGAGTAGGATTAAATAGGATACTCTCTGGCCAGAGAGAGAGAGTGCGCAAAACCAAGGCATGAATGAGACAGGTGTGTTGACGGGAAGCCTACCTTTGAAAACAGTGTGACTGGAGCTACTGGAACTGGTTTCGGACCACTTGAGATCCCTTTACGTGATAGAAAGGCTACATAAGCTAACTAACTAAATATATTATGTTAAATAAACAACATACTATTACACAAATTACGCAATATTCCAGCACACACCTAACAGCCCCTGAGAGCCCTGCAGGTCAGGGCTTAGGAGTCGCTCCACCAGCCTAAAAAATCTTCCAGCTTCTTTAAAAGATTTTTAATTCTGCTTTTATTACTATTTGCCTACTTTTGTTTCTTTCCCTCTCCATCTCAATACTGCCTAATGTGTACTTTTTTTTGTATGCGTTCCAACGAAATGTGTATGATTGTTTTGTATACATGTTTTTTTTTAATTTTTATTTATTTTTGGCTGCTTTGGGTCTTTGCTGCTGCACGCGCGTGCTTTCTTTAGTTGTGGTGAGCGGGGGCTACTCTTTGTTGTGGTCCCCCCGCCCCCCCCGTTCACATTTCACTGCTGCTCGCCTTCAGTAGACACCTTGGGTCTTCCACTGCCCTTCCTAGCAATCACCCTTTCAATTTAAGCCTCTGCAGTTCCCACAGCCCTCAAGCAGATCCAGTTGGCACTCTGCTTTCCTAGCACTTGGCATTGACATTGAGGGAGAAAGTGGGGAAACAGGCTGGATAAAGAAGTGAGAGAATAAGGCTGAATTTTCACTGTCGTGTTTTCCAGTGTGGTTTCCAGAAACTTATTGCAGTAAAAAGCAGGGTGAGCCTGTCTGCCACTTAGTTTTAATTCCTAACTTCAAGAGATGGTTCTGGAAACTGCTATGGAAGCTTGGTTAATATAAACCACCACCAACAAAAAACTGTTCTCCTTCCTCATTGCCCCACCAGCCTCATATTTTTTGTGACAGCGTGCCAGGCAGTTCAGCTCATGATACAGACTTGCCGTTTGGCTCTGCAGAGTTTAGTACCTTTTTCACTTTCTTTGCCCAAACTTCCCATCACCTCCCTGTAGTCAGAGCTCAGGTTTCATCTTAATAAAGCCTGTCTGGAACTCTCTGTTTAATACTCAGCCTGGCCCCTTCCCCAGGCACTCTCAACTCCCTTACGTTGCTCTACTTCTGTTTTTCTTTTTCATAGGACTTATCTCCTGTTAATATAACATAAACTTAATCTTTTAATTTCATTCATGGTTCATGGTTTATCGTCTCTCTTCTCGAGATCCCACTTCCCAGGGTGTCAGTGCGGCAGGGGTGGGTGTCTTTATGTTGCTTGGCAAGTGGAATATCCAATCATCCTGCTGCATTTCCTACCCAACAGCCCCAACAAATGATTTGCACTATATTTTAAAGTCAGATGCCTAAATAGTCACTGCCTAAATAATCCACTCACAAAAAGAAATTACTTATTGTCCTATAGACCTGAGCTACCCAATAAGGTAGCCATTAGTCACGTGTGGCAATTTAAGTTTAAATTAAATAAGATTAAATAAAATTAGAAGTTCAGTTCCTCACTTACACCAGCCATATTTCTGGAGCTCAGTAGCCACATGTGGCTAGTGGCTACTGTTGTGGACAGTGCAGATGCAAAACACTTTCATCAGAGCAGAAAGTTCTACTGGACAGCACTGCTATAGATGAATCAATTTGTCAACTTAATGGATTTTTACTTTTACTCAATATTTAGTATCTACACTGAGTAAGGCACCATGATAGCTGTGCAGGGAAGATTCAGAAACCTTTCTTCCTTCAGCAAGTGGGTCTGAAGATAAATATAATATGAAGATACATATCAAGAGCCTTGAGAAGAGACGGATAAAGTGCTGCAGAAATTCAAAGGAGGGAGAGATTTGTATTTTCCAGTTCAAGGGAGAAAATCAAGGAAAGCTTCTTGGAGGAGGTGAGTCTGAAACAGAAAAGTGCCTATAACCTCAGTTCTGAAGCACAACACACTCAACACCTCAAGATAGATAAAGGAGAGAACCTGTACCAAGTAATATTCTGGTGGAAAAGTTAACTCCAAACAAGGAGATTAACGGCTATGGTTCTCCATGGCTTTGGAGTTCTGCTTTTACTTCTCACTCACCTTCACTTTGGGACAACTAGTCCCCACATCTGCAGAAATACAGACTTCTGGTCCTGATATCCTCTGCTTGTGCAGAGTTGAGAAAAGCTGGTGGGGCTACCAAAATTTCGATGGTTGCTTCTCTAATCCTTCCCTTCTGTCTGGAAATTCCAATCCAAAGAGAATCTTCTCCTAATGCTGCTTATCCTTGTAGGACAAAGCTTGACATCTTCACCCAAAGAGTTATATTAAGGGATGATGAATGATTGTGAATTTCAGACACCTGAGATTCTCCACCTGGGCTCATGTATCCCTTTCCCTGAGCCCATAGGGGCTGACTCATAGTAACCTGACCTTCACCCATAGTTGGAGAACCCAGTACTCTCAGTGGAAAATAAACTCAGGTCGAAGAAACAACGCACATGAGGAGCACAGTTATTTTCATAGAAAGACATTAAATTACTGAGAGCTAGTGTGGCTTTCCAGTGCCACCAATACAAGCTCAGTATCTTTTGAGTGTTTGTTCTGATGCTGTTCAGATGGTCTCAGTGGGCTCTATTGGCCACTGGTCATCTTGGTAGATGACTCTTCCATGGTTCACAGCAGAGATCAGCAAACTATGGCCCATGGGCCAAATCTGGCCCACTGCCTGTTTTTGTGCAGCTATGTGAGCTATGAATGGTTTCTACATTTTTTTTAATGGTTGGCAAAAATCAGAAGACTGATATTTTGTGATACATGAACATTTTATGATATTCAAATTTCAGTATCCAGAAATAAAGTTATATAGGAGCACAACCACATTTATTTATTTACTTAATGTCTATGGGGCTTTCCTGTTAAAATGGCAGAGCTGAGCAGTTGTGACAGAGACCACACGGCCTGCAAAATGGAAAATATTTACTATCTGGGCCTTTACAAGAAAAGTTTGCTAACCCTGGTCTATACCCTCAGCTTCTCAAGGCAGTGACGAATAATGACAATAATCTCCTCATGCTTCTCCAGCACTTGTGGTTGACAAAGCCCTTCCCCATGTCCCTTCCACCTCTGCCTTGAGTCCTCCTGGGCTGTGCCAGGGCTCTGGCAGGCTGACGCTGCCTCACAGAGGGATGCAAACCCACACAACCAAAACCCTAAGTGAGGTCATTAGGAAGCAGAAACAGGTCAGAGGGATTTTTCACAAAGGCATTATTCCGGATTGTTTGAAAAATGGAGGCGTTTTCTCATAGACTACAGAACACAGCAGTTAAATTCAGTCAAAATTCAGACCCACACAGTGTACTAACATCGCTAAAACAAAATTGAAAAACAGATTGTGGCTTCAGAAGCTGAAGTCTTTGCTGAATTTTCTCCTTCCTGAACCATTGGGTCTCTGTAATTTTATATTGTTTGAGGGTGTGCCATAGTTTCACGATTCTTATAGATAGCCTAAGAAAATGCAACAATCAAATAAACAAATTCATCCTCTTATATAGTCACAGGAGATACTCTGAAATGTGTTTTTGAAGAGTTCTTAAATGCAGAGCACAGTAAATCAAGTATAATTTCACGTACATTCAGGTCAGCGAAATCATCATTTATTCAGCAACCGATTTATGTTTCTTAAGCATTGTTAAGCACCGTTAGACTGTTAAAAAATAAAACTGTTATAAAAACAAACACATTTCCTGATTCAGAGGCATTCATTTTCTCTTTGAGGAGAAACACTCAACTCCCCTAACACAGCATGATGGATGCTGTAACAGACATACGTGTCAAGCACCATGGGAATAAAGATTAGGACATACCTGATTCTTCTAGAGAACGTGGGGAGATGAGGATCACGAACGGCTCCACAGAAGAGGTGCCATGTGAGCTGGGCCTAGGCAGGTGCTTAGGGGTTGACCAGAGAGACACAGAACTGGGGAGAAGGGATGAGAAATCCTGGATAAGGCACTGAGGTGCGGAAGGGCGTGGCCATCTGCCTTGTTCCTGCTGGAACCCGAGCACAGTCCAGCGCTGGCATCTCATAGCTGCTCAGTAGCTATCAGTTGAATGAATGAATATGATGTGCTTGGGGGTGGCGATAATCCAGGAAGAGCAGGGGAGTATGTGTATGGACACTCAATAACATGCTACTGGTACCATTTTAGGGACTAGACGAGATTGACTTTTAGTTTAATATTTCTGGTGTCTGTGGTTATATAAACGGCATTTCTTGGAGTCCTTGGAAATAGCTTGTACTCTTTCTTTAGCAGCATTGCTGAAGCTCTCTCCTGCTCTGACAGACAACGTGCACGTGTTTGACATTCCTGTGAAACCTCCAAAACTTCCCAGGACATTTAAGCTAAGTGTATTGAAATACCCAATGGTTAATGATACGTCATAGTGGCCACTTGTCGTTGAATGTTTGGTCTTAGGTAAGACAGGCTGTGGGTATTTGGCAATTGTATTTGGAAGCCACGATTTTTTCTCTCACTAAAAGAAGCATATCTCAATTCATGGGATAACCTTAAATCAATCACTCTCATTTATTTTTAAGGGACATTATTTGTAATTGTCGGCTCTTTATTTTTGGTAACAAATGACTTTCAGTCTCACAATGAATTAAGATACAAGAACTGGGATTAAGAAGCACTGCTTTGAGCTACAACAGTGCCTTGACATTTGCAGATTTGGCAAGCATGGAGTTAGTGACTTGGGATCCATCCGATTTTACTGAGGCACGAATTCGAATCCCGTGGATAACAAAGCCAGAGTATGGGCGTGAATCCAAAGTAGCGTTAATGTTTTCTACTTGACTTCAGAGACCCTGTAATTCTTAAGGACTGATTTTTTTTTTTTTTTTTTAAGTCTGTAGAAAATGGACCCAGAAAAACCAGCAACTTTTGGCTATGGCAGTAAAAAGAGAAAGTAGTTTGACAAAGACGGATCTTTAGGCAGGTTTGTAAATGCCTATGGAGAATCATTAAGAATATGAAGCTCACTGAAAATTTTCACATCCACTTGACTGCCTCGTAAGGAGGGAATTCAAAGTCCCACCACCATTCACAAACGCCCTCAGACATATCCCTGTTGTATATGAAGAGTTGACTGTACCTTGAGCACTCCCCCTGCAATTTTGATTTTGCATGAAAGGACTGGCAAATCAAAGATAAACATCAAACCAGACTCAGCCTAATGGTATAAATTCTGGGTTAATGAAGCCTGAGCTAATGAGGTTTCATGCCCTCAAGTAAGTCTTAATCCTTGTCACCGGTGTTGGTGATGTCTTTCCTGAAGAGGCTGGTTCCTGGGGCCAAGCCAGCCTCACGAGGTCACGTTACAACGTGTTCTCCCCTCTCCACAACTCCGATTCTGGCATTTAGAAATCATGTGCCATTCACAACACTTTCCAGGTAACTTTTCCAGGTGGAAGGTTCTCAAAAGCAAAGGATTACCCAAGAGTCTTCTTTGTATGCTGCTTTGCTCTCTCATTTCCTTCTGATTCTCAGGCCTCAACCACAGGGGCTGGCACAACTTGAGTTCCAAAGTTCAGTGAATGTCTCTTGTAGCCAGGAAGCTAGACGCAGGTTAAGAATTACTATTCAATTTTGAATTGTGATGTTTCTGTTAGAGCACATCAGGAGGAAACCATAAATAAAACCCGTAGGAAAAATCACCCCACATTATATAAGAACTCATTTCAATTTCTTAAGCTCATGTCTTTTAAGTAATACCTTGCCTTCAGAGAGTGCTCCCAACTTTTTAAGGTCTTTTTATTTTTACTGCCTGATTTTCGATTTATATAGATCCTACAGATAATAACATAAATCATCATAATTCAATAAAATTGACTGTTATTACACCAATTCAGTAGATGAGGAGGCTAAAGTAATCACTCAGAGCCATACTCTGAAATGGTCCTTTGTTCTTACATTAAGAAATATATGTGGAGTTCATGCAGAATACTGTTTTCTCTCAATCCCAAGTTCTTAGTGACATGACCAGGAGCTCTGTTAGAAATTGAGCCATGATAGGATATCCAGGCCAGCTCTTCTGCCCAACTAAAGACTAGATGGCATCCCAGGCAGGCAGGGCATAAGCACAATGGACTTTTTAAGGCTCCACAAAAACATCTGAGATCTGAAAATAATGTGCTGGGCTGGTTATGTTGCTGGCTTTTTTAGGAATATTCGAGGAGAATCAGAAAGGTTGAGGCTATATGAGGGGTTACATGTTAGGAGGTATATGGTAGAGGGAGGTATTTTTTCAAAGTAGGCGATACTTAGGCATGTGTGTTTGCTGGACATGATGGTCCAACAGGGAGCGAGGAAAGGGTGAGGCGGGGCAGAAAGGAACTGACCGTAGGGGTCACTCCCTGACAAGGCACCGGGGGTGGGATGCATGGCCATGTATTAAAATTAACTGTTGTCTTCTGATTTTTGCCAACCATTGAGCGACCTCAGGCTGCCAACTCATAGCTTTGTATTTCCCCCAGAATCTTAAGTTGCAATGGATCTGGTGCTAATAAAGCCCTCTTTCCCCATCGCCTATGTGGGTTGGCCAGGGTGTCATCTAGATGTTTCTACTTATTTGCTTCTTAGGCAGATCAGCCCCAGAGGTAGCAGCTTTCACGCACTAAGTACACGAAGTGCATGAAATGTTAGGTTAAGAGGTTTCTCCAATCTTGGGTTCAAATCTTGTCTCTACCAGTTTGTAGAAATGTGTGGAATCAATGCAAATTAACCTCTTTAAGTGGCTGTTCCCTCATGTGTAAGATGACGGGAATAAGCTCTCAAATTCAATGATTGTTGCGAATATTCAAGTAAATAACGCACGCAACAAGCTTAGCACCGTCTTTGGAATCAAGTAAGCATGCTGCAGACGTTAGCTTCAATAGGAATAATAGTTATTATTATTGCTAATATTAGGCACAGAGGCTGGGGAAGCAAGATGACAAAATATATTAATCATGGTGTCTGCCGGCAAGGAATAAAAAGTTGTGAGAATTGTGAGAGACATATGTAAACGATGGTAATACAGAGCAAAATTAAGTCATTGTTTCCACAGCCTTCACATTTTGCTCTCAGCAGGGATGCAGAGGCCAGTGAGGACCCTGGGGGAGGTGGGTATCATTCCTGAGGATGCTGGACTGAGCCCCTAGGTGCCCATTTGTTGTGCCACTTTTCTCCTTCACAGCAGGACTGCTCAGTCCACTGTCAGAGCTTTGTGGCTCTTGCCAGGCCTCTAGCCCTATGGCCCTAACTTTCCCTCCCCACTCCTCTTCCTGCCCCCAACTCTCTCCTTCATCGTCCCCCACAGAGGCAGAGGGAGAAGGCAGCTCTCCTAAGAAGCTGACTTTCCAGGTCTGATTTTTTTTTTTTTTTTTTTTTTTTTCGCTATGCTGTGTGTCTTGCAGAATCTCAGTTCCCCAATCAGGGATTGAACCTGGGCCAGGGCAGTGAAAGCTGGGGATCCTAACCACTAGGCCACCAAAGAACTCCCTCCAGGTCTGATTTGCTCAAGCCCAGGGGACTGAATAATAAGCAAAAATTCTCATGCTGAGCAGGAGCTTTTGATAAGCAGCTTTCTGAGAAAGGAGATGAATCTGTGTTCTCCATGTTCTACAGACTAGGAAAAAAACACACAAGATGCTTTATGTCAACAAGCACGCTGCTCAAGATCATCAGCTAAGTTTTATTTTCTTTACATTCCTATCACCTAACACCATGCCTGAGGGGAAGCAGCTCCTCACCACCTGTTTGTTGAATAATTGGAATGAGTTAATCTATTAAGGCCATATATTAAAATCTATTTTTGAGCTGCAAATTGACCTCAGGCTGCCAACTCATAGCTTTGTACTTCCCCCAGAATCTTAAGTTGCAATGGGTTTGGTGCTAATAAAGGCCCCTTTCCCCATCACCTATGTGGGTTGGCCAGGGTGTAGTCTAGATGTTTCTACTACTTGCTTCCTATGCAGATCAGCCCCAGAGGTAGCAACTTTATAGCTACCCAGTTGTTCTATCATTTGTCATTTTTCCCATATGTGTAGACTCCAAACTTGAGTCATCAGTTTTGTTTTCACAGCTGGAGCTCAGTTTCAGGCTTTTATAAATCAGTTCTGAGCCTTCTCAGTATTTCATTCCTTCTTAGTGCTGAGTAGTATTCCATTGTATGGATATACCACATTTTGTTTATTCATTCACCAGTTAATGGACATCTGGATTGTTTCCACTGTTAACCTCTTATAGATACTGCTGCTATGGACATTCCCATAGAAGCTGATGTGTGGACACCTTTATATAAACCTATTTTTAATTAGGTATTTGCTTTTCTACAGCACTTTATTTATTCATGTGGATTTAAGTTACCAACTGATGTCATTTCCTTTCAGTCTGAAGGACTTCTTTTAATATTTCTTGCAAGAAAGATCAGATAGCAATAAATTCTCTCTGTTTAACTGGGAATGTATTTCACCTTCATTTTTGAAGAATAGTTTTCTGGATATAGAATTGTTGGTTAACAGTTTTTCCATCTAGGACTTTGGCTATGTCATCCCACTTCCTTCTGGCCTGTATTCTTTCATATGAGGAATCTGATATTCATCGTTGTTCCTCTGTATGTAATGAGTCTTTTTCTTCATGCTGCTTTCAAGATTTTTCTCTTTGTTTTTGGTTTTTAATGGTTTGACCAGGATGTGCTTAGGTGTGGATTTCTTTGTGTTTACCTTGAGCTTTTTTTAAAAAAAAGTTAATCTATTTATTTATTTATTTATTCTTGGCTGCATTGGGTCTTTGTTGCTGCATGCGGGCTTTCTCTAGTTGCGGCTAGCAGGGGCTACTCTTTGTTGCAGTGTGCAGGCTCCTCATTGCCGTGGCTTCTCTTGTTGCGGAGCATGGGCTCTAGGCATGGGCTCTAGGCACGCGGGGTTGTGGCTTGCAGGCTCAGTAGTTGTGGCACACAGGCTTATTGATCCGCGGCATGTGGGGTCTTCCCGGACCAGGGCTCGAACCTGTGTCCCCTGCATTGGCTTGCGGATTCTTAACCACTGCGCCACCGGGAAAGTCTCTACCTTGAGCTTTTTAGATGTGTAGATTAATGTTTTTCATCAAATTGTGAACATTTCTGGCCATTATTTCTTCAAGTAATTTCCCCTTTTTTCTGTTGCTGATATTTCTGCTTAATTAAAAAAATACATTATTCTTATTTTTATGCTTAAGCTTGGTTTCCTTGGAGTTTTCCCTGTGACAACATAACGTAGTGGTCAGACAATGATGCATTAGATGCTGTGCTCAAATACTTTGGGTCAGACAATCTTATATCCTTTGCTGGTAGGAATGCAAAGTGGTGCAGCCACTTCGGAAGACAGTTCATCAGTTTCTTACCAAACTGTCTTCTTAACCACGTGATCAGCAACAACATGCCTAGCTGTTTATCCAAATGAGTTGAAAACTTTTTTTAAAAAATAAATTTATTTATATTTTATTTTTGGCTGCATTGGGTCTTCGTTGCTGCACGTGGACTTTCTCTTGTTGTGGCTCGCGGGCTCTAGGTGCTTGGGCTTCAGTAGTTGTGGCGCACGGGCTTAGTTGCTCCGCGGCATGTGGCATCTTCCCGGACCAGGGCTTGAATCCTAGTCTCCTGCATTGGCAGGTGGATTCTTAACCACTGAGCTACCAGGGAAGTCCAAAAACTTATGTCTACATAAAAACCTGCACACGAGTATTGATAGCAGCTTTACTCACAATTGCCAAAGTGAGAAAATGCATGTAAATGGCTTACTGCAAGGCCAACTACAAAAGGCATATAAATAGTGGACGCTGTTATTATTCTATTGTTATTATTCTCTGGTATTATAATTTGTTCCATTTTCCACCTTAAGTCTTCTGCTCATTTGATATGAGATCTTGGACAAATTACTTAATATCTCTAAACCTCTATATTTTTTAACAAGTAAAATGGGACTATTAACATTTTCTTGCATTTTTGTGAAAATTAAGTAATGTAGTAATGTAGTAAGAAATTAAGTAATGTACATAAAAGATGCTCATTGTGAAGCTTGGGACATAGTATGTAATCATAGTGGTCACACTAGCTGTGTGACTTCAACCAGTCTGTTCATTAGCATAGAATATTAATACCTCTCTCACAACAGTAAAGCATAACATCATACAGGCCTAGTGAGTTTAATGAGTGGTTCAAGGTCACATGGATGGTTATTAATGGGCCAGAACTCAAGCCTAGACCTAGATTATAGGTGTGCAAAAATGATGACTATTAATTATAGCTATTATTTCTCTCCCTCTCTCTTCCCACCCACCCCCACCTGAATCTCACACACACACACACACACACACACACACACAAACACACACATACACGAACACACACACACACACACAGTCATTCATATGCAGTGAAAAAAATAGATCCTGAATCTTACTACCAGCTTGCCTTCCCATCCCTGGGCTTTAGGCCTGGCATTCTGTCTTCCCAGCCCACATAGCCTTTCCCCCAAATTGAAACTGCTTCTTGGGAATTCCCTGGTGGTCCAGTGGTTAGGACTTGGCACTTTCACTGCGGTGGCCTGGGTTCAATCCCTGGTTGGGGAACTAAAATCCTGCAAGCTGCACGGCGTGGCCAAGAAAAAAAGAGAGAAACAGGAAAAAGAGAGGAAAAAAAGCCTGCTTCTTTCTGTTTGCCCACTGAGTACCAGAGCCCAGGGGTCTTCCTCCTGCTTGGAACATTATTCTGCAGGGAAAAGAGGGGAGCCTACCTGGGAGGACGGTAGGATCGGTCCAGCAGAGAGACAGAGATGCTAACGAGTGGGAGGAGGGGGCAAGCAGGGATTGCAGTGTGTGTGGTCAGACACTGTGCTGGGCACCCTCGTGTCCCTTGTTCCATTTAATCCTCACAGCAAGGCCTGATCTTTAGCATCCTGGGGCAGATGGTGACACTGGAGACGTAAAGGCCATGGGAAGGCAGGACCAGCCCAGCATCCCTTCTTGCTGTTCTTCCTGAACCCTCAGGGAACCCATGGTTGAGATGCAGACACAGGATGATTTTCTGGTAAGGAAGGAAGAGGAATCTTCCCTCATCTGGCCTCAAACCTAATTCCTCCCTGAGTGGAGGCCGGACCTTCTAGTTACAAATAGGAGTGAAAGGGAGGGTGAATATTTCCATCAAAATGGAAATAATATGTCAGAGGAGCAGGGTGTGTAGATAGGAGGGACTGTGCCTCTTAGTAAAGGAAGTCGGGGCTTCCAACAAAGAAGTAAGGAAATGCAGTGCCCCCAGGGGTGCTCAAGAAAAACTTGAAAGACTGCATGTCAGCCTCCATCCATGGCCAATCAATGGACTTTGAAACCAGACAGGCCTGAGTTAAAATCAAAGTTCTGTGATTCTCTAGCTGTGTGAGCTTAGGCCAGTTAATTAGCCTTTCTGGGCAATAGTTTTCTCATTTGTAAAATAAGAAAAATCCCAGTGGCTAAAATCCTAAAAAGGCAGCTCTAAAGTGAAGATTGCCCTTTGCAAGATTAAAATGATATATATGAAGTATTGAATAGCATCTGGCTTTTAACGGTTGCTTAAAAAGTATAATTATTTTCATCATCACGAAACTCAAGTCAAAGCTGAGCACAAAGGAACTCCACGTCCTATTTGGCATCTAGGGGGCTTACCTTAATGGGAAACATGGGCCTGGCCCTCCTAGTGCTGAGGAGGGGCAGAACCTCTCAGGGCAGGGCTGGTATGAGAGATGCCAAGAAACGTCCTTAGGTGTGGACTCCAGATCAGGGGACACCAAGGTGCCTCTTCTCCTACCTGTCCATGATGTACCCGTTGGTCCCAACCCTATGGGCTTCTGAGAAGCACCCGGTGTAATCAACTCACCTTCCATACTGATTCCAGAAGACTTTCACTGGGTGCCTGCTATGTGGCAGGTTTTATTCTATCGATAGATGCCGTGGATACAAAGATGTGTGGCTTCTACTTGGCTGTACCACAGCTCAGGAAGATGAAAGAAGGACACATACCCTTACCCCAAACGCTGAGGCTCTTACACTAAAGGCTCAGACGGCTCCGCCGCGCAGACAGTGGTAACCAGCCCTGCACCATGCAGGAGATGGTCCTAAATTTCCCAGAAAACAGTGTATACAACACGGGTTTCAGTTTTCTCCTTGGCTCTTTCCCCCAGGTACCAAGACCACTGAACTTGTAACACGGAACTCAGCTTATTTGATTGTTGGGAGAAACAGAAAACACCCCAAGGGAGAGAAGGGCAGAGAGCCTTGTGCAAAGAAAGACTAGAATTAGCAGCCACCTTGCCTCACCTGATGCTCCTGGCGCCGCTGACGTGTGCCCGCCACTAACACGAGACCCTCCAGTTGGAAGTCCCCAAGGTCCTCCCCTGGGCTTGGGAGGGTCCAACTGGGGGAAGAAATGGAAGGAGAGGAAGGGGTCGAGCAAGAGTAGGGATGGGAAGAGGGAAGGGAGGCAGGGAGAGTCCTGGACCATCAGGCTTGCAAGAAAGTCAACAACTGCCAGGTTCCAGAGGCTTCTGAAGCTTACAAACTCCTGAAAGTATTGCAGTTTTATATTTTCTTAAAATTCTCATTCTCTCACCATCTCCTGAAGGTGCTGGACATGACCCTCAGCTGGGGCGATCACTAGCCCTGTCACGCTGTGTGAGATATTTAACCTCAGGGCACTTGTGTCTCATCATCTGTAAAATGGGCATAATGACCCTGTGGGAGGATTAAAAGAATTTCACACAGTATCTTCTGTGAGCAGTTTGTGGGATTTCATCCTTGAGTTTCTGCCAAGCTCTCCAGACCCAATGGGAAACAGAAAATACCACCAGATAAAAAATGTGAATTCAGGAAAGTCTCACCCGGGTTGGGAACTGTGTCGTAAGACCCAGTGAAGCCAAGAAAACTGGCACGTGTTCCCCATTCAGTGTGTGTGCAGCACAGCATTGGGGCAATAAAACATGTGTAGGAATGAAAGACAGCTCCTCTCCCAGGACTTACGAGAAGCTCCTTGGATGCTGCCATGCACTTCTGGGATTCTGGGCAGGGAGCTCATGGTGGGGCCTGCTCTGGAGACAGTCATTAAACAACTAGAATCGTCAGCCAGCACTTATCAAATTCTTATATGTGAGCAGTTATCAGTGGCGCTGCAGGGATGTGGGGAGAGAAAGCAATGTGGAAACGTCTAGGCAAGATATAAAGAGCCGGAAGATTCTCTGTCCCTCCAGGAGGGAAGCTGAGAGAGATAGTCTCCATTTCTACATGCTCGTTATTTTAAGCACATTTATTTAATCTTCATAACAAAATCCTGCAGAGTAGGAATTTTTATCACCATTTTACAACAAAGAAACTGGGCTCAGAGAGCTTAAGTCACTTGCCCAAGTTCAGGCACATAGTAAGGTCTGGATTTGAATGAGTCTGAATCCAGGATTTTCTTCTCTCTCCTGCCACCTTTCCCAAAAGCCTACATTTCTGGGGAAATAAATGAACTCTAGTGATAAAGCAGTGCCTTTTCCATGTGCTGTGTGCTTGACCCCTTCCTACTCTTTCTCTAGAAATAGATAATAAAGCCACCAGAATCCCTGAGGCAGCCCTGGTTGTCCTTGCACTGCGGTCAGCCCAGTGGATTTTTTGCCTAGTTGCTTTCCCTTCAGACTTTTGCAGAAAGAACACCGCATGTGTCAGCTCAGTATAGCACATCTTTCTGGCTCTGTTTTCTCCCCACAGGAACCTGAGAGTCTGTCTGTGTGTGTGTGTTATCAGACCGCTAAAGAGTTACATGTGTCAGCACAGAACAGCGCTTTGATGTGTGCTCCGCATCCAGGAAAGCCCTCGCTCCTGCCCTGTTCTGGCTTGAGCTCTGTGTCTTTCATTAAGTTCCATGGGACGCCTTGCTGCCTGCCAAGATCAAGGCAAATGAAGCAGGGGGCTCTCAGGGTAAACACTCCTTCCCAGGACCTGCATTTGGACAGCAGCAAGATGCTGATTACTCCATGGCTCTTAACCTTAACTTCCTTTGGGGGAGGGTATCTGGGTTTTTGCTGGGTACACATAGTCTGTGGCTCCTTTGGAAATAAGAGGTGACAACAGCAAGGTGAGTGCGCGTTACAAGTAAGACTCAACTCAGAGTGAACAATTACCTCTGATCAAAGTTTGCAAAGTATACCCACATGTGTCATTTTACGTCCTTCTTATGTGAACCCTATGAGCTGAGCACAGCAGGGAGACTTGTCTTGATCAAGATCACACAGGAGCCACACTGGGCTCCTGGTGTGGATGTCTTGCAGGTGATGGATGGTCCAGGATGACTCACCAGATCTCTCCGTGATGAGATCTCCATGGTTGTCTAGCATAGGCACCTCTTTATCTTCAAGTTGGTTCCATCGACAAGGGTCCCCTGGGTGTGTGCCCAGCTAGGCTATTCTCTCCCTCCCTTTTCCTCTCTCTTTCTACCTACCCTTTTAAATTCTGAGCCTGGGTTTCCTTCCTGGTTGGTATACCTTTCCCTGCTGTGGTATTCAGAGTGTATGGATCTTTCATGAGGAGTTACTGTGTGTAGCTCCAGACACAGCTGTGCACACTTGGACCGTAACCCTCCATGTGACAGGGTTGGTGCCCTGAAGTGGGTCTGAGCATCATGGTGCTGTGTGAGGACAGATCTCAAGATGCTGCTGTCTCCTGCTGGTTAAACTAGATCTAAACCAGCCGTTCAATTTTACAGTCTAGCTTCCCACCCTTCTTTTTCTTCCAGGGGCTCATTGTTTTTTTTTTTAATTGAGGTAACATTGATTTATAACATAATATTTCTATTGATATCCCTATCATGTGCTCACCACCAAAAATTTATTTTCCATCCATCACCATACAGTTGATCCTTTTCACCCATTTTGCCCTTCTCTGCCGCTGTCCCTTCCCCTCTGGTAACCACTACTCTGTTCTTTGTATCTACATGTTTGGGTTTTTTTGTTTTGCTTTTTTGCGGTACGCGGGCCTCTCACTGCTGTGGCCTCTCCCGCTGCGGAGCACAGGCTCCGGACGCGCAGGCCCAGCGGCCATGGCTCACGGGCCCAGCCGCTCCGTAGCATGTGGGATCTTCCCGGAACGGAGCACGAACCCGCGTTCCCTGCATCGGCAGGTGGACTCTCAACCACTGCGCCACCAGGGAAGCCCTATAAGTTTTTTAATATTCAACATATAAGTGAAATAATATGGTATTTGTCTTTCTCTGACTTATTCACTTAGCATAAAACCCTCAAGGTCCATCCATGCTGCCACAGATGGCAAGATTTCATCTTTTTTTTTTTTTATGGCTGAGTAGTATTGCATTATATCTATCTCATGTCTTCTTTATCCATTCATCTGTTGATGGCCAGGGGCTCATTTTTGAATGATCCATTTTACACACCACCTTTATTACATATTAAATTTGCATGTGTATTTGGATGTATTTATGATATTTATATTCTGTTTCACTGATCTGTACATCTATTTATTCACAATACCACTTTAATTATTATAGATTTATAGTACATTTTTTCACATCTGGTTGGTACAGTTGCCCTTCCTTACTTGACTTTTTCAGAATTTCCACAAGGATGCTTGCTGTTTGTTTTTCCATTTGAATCCGTTAGAACACAATAAAGAATCTTTTTAGTACTTTAAGTGGAATTACAGTAACCTTATAGATTAACTGAGGAACTTTTGCTAACTTTTAGTATGCTGTCTTCTTAGTCAAAATACACTATATCTTTCTATTTGTTCAAACCCTTGGAATTCTTAGATTTCTGCTTATCAGGTATGAAACTTAGGTTTACTGCTAGATCTTGGATTTTGTTTTGTGATTATGGTAAAGGAGGTATTACTTTCTATTACATCTTCTAACTGGCTGTTATTGATTTCTACACATTAATTTTTTACTGCACTATCTCAGTAAATTCTTATTTTTGAAAATAGTTTTGAAGTTAATTCTCTCAGGTTTTTTCATGCACGCAAGTTTATATACCTACATAAATAAGGATATTTATTAGCCCTGTTAATATATTAGTTTCAAATTTTCTATTGTAATTGAAGTGTCTTTTCTAATTAGAGCTAGTACGTCCAAAACAATATTAAGTAATAATAGTGAAGTCATCCTTATTTGGTCATGACTTCAGTGCAAATCATTCTAAATTCTGTGTTAATAGCATAATGTGCTCAGATAAATATATTTTATCCTTTTAAGAAAGTACCCCTTTATTTATACTTTGCTAAGAATTTTTTTTTTTTTTGAGTTAGTATTTTTGCTTTCTTTGGATAAGTACCCAGAAATACAATTGTTGGATCATATGGTAGTTCTATTTTTATTTTTTGAAGAATCTCTGTATTGCTTTCCATAGTGGCAGCACCAATTTATATTTTCACTAATAGCACACAAGGGTTCCCTTTCTTCACTCCCTTGCCAACACTTATTTCCAGTCTTTTTGAATTTCTTTTTTATCAAGAAAGGAGGTAATCTCACCCTTTAAAATGTTCTACATGTTGTGTGCTTTATCACGAACATTTTAGTAGAATATATGTGTGTGTGTGTGTGTGTGTGTGTATATATATATATATATATATTATATAATTTATACATAAATAAATGTAAATACATTGGGAGATGCCAATTTTTAAAAGCTAATTCAAGCATGCAATCAAAGAGTTTGGAGACCAATGGGTTTAGAAGATTATAATAAAATAATTTATAGGGCTTCCCTGGTGGCGCAGTGGTTGAGAATCTGCCTGCCAACGCAGGGAACACAGGTTCGAGCCCTGGTCTGGGAAGATGCCACATGCCGCGGAGCAACTAGGCCCGTGAGCCACAACTACTGAGCCTGCGCGTCCGGAGCCTGTGCTCCGCAACAAGAGAGGCCGCGATAGCGAGAGGCCCGCGCACTGCAATGAAGAGGGGCCCCCGCTTGCCGCAACTAGAGAAAGCCCTCGCACAGAAACGAAGACCCAACACAGCCAAAAATAAATAAATAAATTTAAAAAATTATATTAAAATATGAACGTTTACCACATATGATGAACTCTTCTTTCCTTTTTAATGCAGAAGGCACTTCTGGATCTTGAAGGCTTTAAGGATCATCATTATGAATACTGGTATGTTATCGGTTGATAGAGACTGGTTAACTGAGGCTCAGCCATTAGAAGGCTTTAGTTCTCCTCTGAAAAACTTTGATCTTTGTGGCCCTCTGAATGTCCTCCACTGTGTAAGACAGGTGTAGTGAAGCAGCAGTATGCTGGGTTCCCCCAGGCCCCCAACTCCCCATCATGTAGGCACCACAGTATGACAGAGGCAGGAATGGAGCATGAGTCAGTATGGCCTGAGTCCAGCCTCTCTGGATCACACCTGGCACAAGTAGAGTGTCCTGACTGAAAGATCCCCTTTCTGGCAGAGGCAGGGTGGGAGTTGACACACCTATGGGCAGACCAGTCAAAGGGTGGGAAGGAACCAGTCCTCATAAAGACCCACTGCTTCAGCACAGTGGGACTTCCTGTCAGGGCCACTGCCAGAAGTCTTCCTGAGTAGGTAACTCTGAAAAGTAAAGAAACACCAGTGTTCTCTGTAGTCATAAAAAGGGAAAAGATAGCTGGAGGGATAAACATCCCAACCAACAAATTCTTTTTATGGGATGTCTGGCTTTCTGCAAATTTTTACTGAACCAAGACATGTGTTCTTTTAAAATTAATACATGCAGGGCAACAACTCAAAACAATATGCTGATTTATTTTGTAAAGATAATTCCCAGGCTGTGGTTTGTTTTACATTGTCAACAAGAGTAGGGAGTGGGTGGGGAGGAATCTTGTAAAGTCTTAGAGATGAAAAGTTTGGGTTCACATGAAATGACTACTCTGAAATCGACTAAATTCAATCTCTGTCTCTGTCTCTCCCTCTCTTGCAAATTTAATTTACCTTTAAAAGGATTTATTGAGCGCCATGGAAACACAGAAGCAAGATAAGATGAGGTGTCTTTTAATGTATTTAGGGAATGAATACATGTGCATATGGAGTAGTTAAAAATTCAAAGAAATATGGAAACGAATAACAATATAAGTAGCATACACTGTGTTGTGAGAGGTCAGGGAACTCAGGACTGGTCATTGGGATTCTATCAAGAGGGGCTCCTCTAAGTGGAGAAGCGCAAGGGAGGAAGGGGGAAGGACACGTGGTTTACAGCTCCCTTTTCCCAGCAATGTTCCAATGCCATAGGCTCAAATCTACCCGCTCAACTTTCGATGCAGGGGATGTCTGAAGGTCTGTTTGGATGATCTCACCATGGGACGGGGGGAAATCAGAGCTTCTGTCAGAATTTTTTTAATGTACTGCCCATGTTAAGGCAAGAAAGAAAAAGTAAAAACTTGCCAGCAGCTGACAAGGATGCTTTTGGCTGTGGGATTATTGAATTTAGTGTCATGGAACTAGTCAGAGCAATTGAATCACGGAAGGAAGACACCCAATGAGCACATGAAATGATGCTCAAATCATTAGTCATAATTAAAACCGCAATGTGATGCCACTACACATCCACTAGAATGGCTAAAATTAAAGACTGAGACGGACCATGACAAGTGTTGGTGAGGATGTGAAGTGGATCTCTCAGACATTTCTGATGGGAACGCAAAATGGTGCAACTGTCCGAAAAACAGCACAGCACTTCCCTGTAAAGCTAACATACACTTACCAAGTGACACAACAATTCCTCTTCCAGGTTTTTACCCCACCCTCCAAATAAAAACATGTCCTTAGAAGGACTTGCACCTGAATAGTCATATCAGCTTCATTCATAATAACCCCAAACTGCAAACAACCCCAAACAGGTGAATTGATAAACAATTTGTTGCATATTCCAGCTATGCAATATTACAGCAACAAGGTGGAATGAACCATTGATATACCTAATAAAAATAGATGACTCTCCAAAATGTGCTCAGTGAAAGAATGAGCTCACTTATTCATTAATTGTTAAAAACAAGTAACCTATAGTGACAGAAAGCAGATCTGTGGTTGCCTGACCCTGGGGTGCAGGTGAGAGATTGAGTGGGAAGGGACACGAGGGAAATTTCTGGAGTGATGCACATATTTTATACCTTGATTGTGGTAGGGGTGACACTGGCATAAACCTTGGTCTAAACTCATCGAACTGTACACTTGAAATGGTTGCATTTGGTTGTGTGTAATTTATACCTCAATACGGGACTGAGGCTGACGCATAGGCTGGCAGATGTGGTGCAGTCTGCTTGTTTGGATGATTCTTTTGAGACCTGACTCAATTCACTGGCTCCTCTCTTGAACAAGAACTTCAGTTGGGGGCTTCCCTGGTGGCGCAGTGGTTGAGAGTCCGCCTGCCGATGCAAGGGACACGGGTTCGTGCCCTGGTCTGGGAGGATCCCACATGCCGTGGAGCGACTAGGCCCGTGAGCCATGGCCGCTGAGCCTGCGCGTCCAGAGCCTGTGCTCTGCAACGGGAGAGGCCACAACAGTGAAAGGCCCGCGTACCGCAAAAAAAAAAAAAAATAAAAAAAAAATAAAATAAAATAATAAAAAAAAAGAACTTCAGTTGGGGTCCAGCTAACTGTGTTCAGGAGAGCATTCCTCCCGGGGCCCATGTGTCCCAAGGAGGGTCCCTGCTCTGACAGCATGTCCAGCCCGAGATGGGGGAGAGAGGTCAGGAGGGGATGTGCAGCTCTCACTTCCACAGCCCCAGCAAGCTGTCTCCTTTGTAAAGAAGCCCAGTGTTGACCATACCTAGCTGAGTCAGGGAAAATCCATATAAACTTTCCCTTCACACTGCAATTTTTTGGCCAACTCCGTGAGCCAATTAAAGCAGTCCACGTTTAGGGGGGATTTTCAACTGTGAGATAGATCATAAGATCATAATCTCCATTAAGTATGTTATGAAACAAATTACAGTTACGGAACAGTGGAAATTCACATATTTACATCAAAATTAAAAGGGAAAAAAAGTATGACTATGAGCAACGTCTTTTGGAGAAATTACCACAACCAGATGTAAGTAAATTGTACCCTAAAGGCACCTTTCCAGGCCATTCCCATGAATTTGTCTTGTACAGATCCTAAACTCCCTATCCAAAGCCCATCTTATTTATTTATTTATTGGGTCTTCGTTGCTGCGCGCGGGCTTTCTCTAGTTGCAGCGTGCGGGCTTCTCATTGCGGTGGATTCTCTGGTTGCAGAGCACAGTCTCTAGGTGTGTGGGCTTCAGTAGTTGTGGCTCACAGGCTTCAGTAGTTGTGCCTCATGGGCTCTAGAGCGCAGGCTCAGTAGTTGTGGCACGTGGGATCTTCCTGGACCAGGGCTCAAACCTGTGTCTCCTGCATTGGCAGGCAGATTCTTAACCACTGCGCCGCCAGGGAAGCCCTCCAAAGCCTATCTTAAATACTGTTTTCCCGTCCAATGAACCATTTCCCCCACTGTGGGAGACACATGTATGATGTTGGCTAAGTTAACAATTATACAAATTTCAAGAAGTCTATCTTTGTTTGTAGAAGTCAAGCTGTTTAGCTGCCTTAAGCACTTTTTAGGTAAATGAAAACAAAAGAAAAGGAAACAAAGAGTTAGTTGCTGAAGGACATAAAATCTTACATGGTTTAAGATTGATTGTATGGCTCCGAATATGATTTCTTTCTTCATTGCACAGGTCCCGGGCTGGGAGTCAGGACACCGGGGTCTGGTCCCTGCTCTCTCATGAACTAGGTATGTGACCTCCAGCAAATCTAACCTTTGTTCCAGTCCCCTCGATGGTCAGAGAAGGATGGCAGCACTTTCTCAATCCGTCTCAGCAAGTAAAAAGCGTTCATTGAAATATTAGGCATGGTAACACTTAGAAAAATGAAAAGTTTAATAGGAATATAAAGCAGGCTTTATTTGGCATTTAAAAGAAAACTTTGAAAATGTTAGAAACATGATATATGTGCTGTCACTATACGTATACGTTGTAGGACCAGGTCTCTCAAGCAATAAAAATCTTCGGTTATCTTTTTATTTTCCAATCTGTTAACAATGATCGCAAGGGCTAAGTATCCCCCAAAAGCAAAACTCACCCCTACCAGGTTGTCAGCGATGGTCCTTTAAATCATTTTAAGCCTCACACTAGAGTATTGCGGGAGTTACTTTATTGCTAAAACAACAGACTGAAAACTAAAGTCTAGAAATGGAATAAAATTAAACTTTCAAAATAAAGAAGGTAACTGAGTCATAGAAATGTCACAATGACTAACCCTAGTATGTGGTCTGTATTTCATTGAAGGAAGGCTTTGCCAACAAGATAATTAAAATTAAAAAAAGCCGCCTGTATTGCTTTTAGGCGAGTAAGACAGCATCTTGAATTTGCAGTGGAAGGGCTGGTCTTCGCATCGCCTCAGGCTTGCTGTCTCTAGTCTGGCCCCTGACCTGCCGGGCTGCTCCATCTCCTGCTCTGCCTCCCCCTTCCCTTTGCTCACTTCTCCTCTCTCTCCTTCTCTGCTCTCTCCCTGTCACATCACATCTGAGGATAGAAATGACTCTCCGTTTTCTCTTTTGGGAAGCTTGGGAATATGAGAAGTGTTTTTCTCTTTCTTGAGGTGTTTGATTTAGTGTAACACTTGTTACACGAGTCCTTATAGCTAGACAGGCAACGTGAAGGGGAGGGATGGATGGTCCTTGCCTCGCCTGGCTGAAGATCTGATGGTTGGGCTAAGAAAGAAGCCCAAAAGTGCCCTGCTATTTTGAGGAGGGAGAGAGCACATCTAGTCATGCGGCTCAGGAAGGTTTAGTGGCAGAACTTCCATCACTTGAGCCAGGCCTGGAGTGGCGGGGAGAGATTTCCACAAGTGGGCACAGGGGAGGGAAGGTGGCCCTAGGGGGTGAAAAATCCCAAGCCACAGGGCAGAAGAGCACCAGGCAGGTCTGAGCAACAATCAGTCCAGTCTGGCTGGAACACAGTGCATGTATGCGGTGAGGGGTGAGGGAGGCCTGCTGGAAAGACAGACTAGGTGGGAGCAGGGGGGCACAGGGCATTCTTGAAGGCCTTGCTGCAGACTCCGGCCTTTATGCTGCAGGCAGTTGGAAGAATATGGCGAGATACTGGTATTAGTCTGCTCTTATTCAGGGCACTCACTTGCCTGGCTTTATGCCCACCCCCCGCCCCCCCGCCGGTCCTTGTCCTTCCCCGCCCCCTAAGAGCACCCTAGCCCCTGCACCAGGAAGGCTTGAAGAGCCCCTCGGCCTGCAGTGGATGTGGTGGGCAGGGTGACCAGTGAGCAGCTTCCACCTCCATATCAGTGGCCCCAGGGACAGCTCGCTCCTGGGGCCTGCACTGAGCTTTAGACCCTGACTTGGACTCCAAAGAGAAGGACATGAACAAGGTGCTGCTTGGTCCCCTGCTCAGGGCCCACCACGATCTGGGCTTCCAGGCTTTCTGGGACCTCCTCACGGCTGGGGTTGATGTGGCTGGGAACTGGAGGTGACGAGGCTGGGCAGAGCTGGGCTGCCCAGCCTGGCTCACTGTGCTCCAGGGGCTGGGGTTCTCCCAAGGCTCACTCACCCTGGGGAAGGAGCGCAGCCGAGGAAGTCACCGCACACCCTTAGGAACAGCAAGCGAGGCTGAGAGGAGCTTTTCTAAACCATTTGAAATGAAAACTAAATGTCAATCTATCATGCTACGGGAAAGACCAACGTATCTATCCGATATCCTCTCTATAGAAAATGACGTTAAAAAATTAACGTCTTAAGATGAAGTGAACAAAGAATATGTGAGAAAACATAGGAAAAAAGTATCCTAGAGGTGTGCCTCAGAGCTAATAAGTAATAATGATATGTTATTTTTCTCGATTTTGTTATATTTGTGGCATCTGTCAGCTTTTAAAACTTTATAATTGGTTGTGATGTCTCTCATTCGAAATAAAGTTACTTTCATACCTAATTTTGTATTCTTTTTCTTAACCAATACTCCAAATTGTATAAGCTTGAGGCTCACAAACTTGGATCCGTCCTTGGATGACTCCATATTAGCTCAATATACATGCGATTATTTACGACTGCTGGGTACCTTGAACTCCTAGGACTGAAGAACATTAAGGAAATAAAATGCATTTCAAGCAAAGAGACAAAATAAATAACTGATTTGGTAGCTTGGCTGGAAAATCACTATCTTCATGACTGGAACCTTTTAAAAATTAGGACAGACAGTGTTACGTGCCAGACGATTTCCACACTACACCACAGTCTGCCCGATTGGAAGGGGCTGTCCAATGAGGGCTTTGCCAGAGGCAAAGTATGTAATGCCATTTCTACCTGTAAGTTTCAGCAGACTATTTTCCCAATCAGGTTTCCCAATTTAAATTAGTTAGGATATGGCAATACAAAGTATTTAAGAAGGAGGAAAGATATACTTTAATTCTCTATATGCAAACTTTATTGGCCAAAATTTAAGAATGCTATATACAAGCAAACAAAAAAATTATCTCAGGGTTCTAACCAAAGTCCAATTAAGTAGTTAATTTCGTAGTGCAATTGCTCAACTTGCTTTATTTTATAGAATGGATATATTTGAATATTATAGAAACTTGTTTAAAAAACGAAACTCAATATGTTATAGTTTGCTACATGCAAAATCACGGTTTATGGGACTGGAAAGTGCCGCAGTTACAACTCTCCAAATTACAATTTCTGTCTTTCAAAATCCAAACCATGGACAATGTATATGAATCAATTGTTTTCAAGATATTGGTCAGCAGG
>NW_006769677.1:4986244-4988265 GCF_000442215.2 Lipotes vexillifer
CAGCAGGAAAGAAAGGACAGTGATCCCTGAGAGACAGGTAATGAACAAAGTTAAGCCCTACAATTGCCCCAGATCACTGTCTGGAGAGAGTTTCCAGGCAACGGTGCACAGCAGGGAAACCATAAAGGAGTCCCACCATCTCCTTGAGTTGAGGAGACAAATTAATCAACACAATGCCAATCAAAGTCCCATCTAGATTTTTTATGTTAGAAATTTAAAAACTGATTCTAAAATTCATATGCAAACGCAAAGAACTTAGAATAGCCAAGAGGAGTTAGCAAAGGAACACGCCTGGAGGAATGTCTGATTTCAAGACAGTAGGAAACTAAAGTAACCAACAGAGTGTGGTATTGGCATTATTACTAATAGATCAATGGAACAAAATAGAAAGTACATAAATAGACCCACATATATATGGAAAACTGATTTTTGACAAAGGTGCAAAGGCAAGTCAGTGGAGAAATGATACCCTTTTCAGCAGATGGTGCTGGGACAACTGTATATCCATATACACAACAAATGGACTTCAATCCATAACTCAGACCATATACAAAAATTAACCTAGAATGGGTCACAGATTTAAATGTAAAACCAAAAATTTTAACACTTTTAGAAGAAAATATAGGAGAAAATCTTTATGACCTTGGATTAGGCAAAATATTTAGATACAGCACCAAGAACAAGATACGTGAATGTATGAATTGTTTTATCAAAATGAAAAACATTTGTCCTGTGAAAGACGCTGTTAGGGAAGACAAGCCACATGGAAAGAAAACACTGGCAAATTACACATCTGATAAAAGACTTCTATCCAGAATATATAAAGAACTCTCAAAATTCAACAAAAAGAAAACAAGTATCTGAATTAAAATATTGGGCAAAAAATTGAATAGAGACTTCACCAAAGAAGACATATGAATGGCAAATAAGCACATGAAAAAATGCTCAACGTAATTTGTCATTAGGGAAATGCAAATTAAAATCCCAAGCAGATATCACTACACACATAGACTAGCAGCTAAAATGAAAAAGACTGACTTTATTGTATAACAGAGAACTACATTCAATATCTTGTAATAACCTATAATGAAAAATATGTAACTGAATCACTTTGCTGTACATCTGAAACTAATACAATGTTGTAAATCAACTATACTCCAATTTAAAAAAAAAAAAAAAGACTGACCATAACAAGTGTTGTTAAGAAGGCGGAAAAGTGGAACTCTCATACACTGCCGGTGAGAATGTAAAATCATACTTTGGAAAACAGTTTTGACAGTTTTTAAAAATACTAGACATAAGTCAACTATATAATTCAGCCATTCTACTCCTAAGTATCCAAGAGAAATGAAAGCGTATGTCAATTTGAATAATTTATATGAATACTCATGTATTTATTTGTAATTATCAAACACTGGAAACTGCCCAAATGTTCATTAACAGGTGAATGGAGGGGAAAAAAACTGTGGTGTATGTAATAAAACACCCCTCAGCAATAAAAAGGAATGAACTATTATTACACACTATGACATGAATGAATCTCAAAATAATTATGTTGAGTGAAAGAAATCAGACAAAAAAGAGAGTACATAATGTACAATCCAATTATATAAAAGTCTAGAAAATGCAATTGCTAGTAACAGAAAACAGACCTGTGGTTGGAGATGGGAGGTGCAGGGAGAGTCAGGAAAAAGGGGTTGCAAAGGGGCAAACTTTGCTGTTTATTTGTGGTGATAGTTTCATGGAGATATATACATATATCTCAAAACATATCAAATTGTACAGTTTAACTGTACATTTTTTGTATGTCAATTATACCTCAATAAAGCTATTTTTAAAACATATGATTTGACTTTAGGCATCTAGAGCAAAATATAGGTTTGGGAGCTGCAAAAATCATAGAACATCAAGATATTAACTATATTTGGTTCTAAAATGTGACCTTGTCTTTACTTGTGCAGTGAAATATTCTTCTTAATTGTCCAACAGTAGGTCATATAGTCCATAATTAGGCTTTCCCT
>NW_006769677.1:4988307-5001665 GCF_000442215.2 Lipotes vexillifer
TCCCTACACACACAGATCAAGTGGAACTAGTCATTTACAACAGGTTTCACCATCCTCCCTTTTTTCTCTTTCCTTATCTTGGGCGGAGAAGGTGGAAATATAAAAACAGATTTAATACAAGGCAAGATACACAACAGGTTGTTGGGAATTTATGATGTGAAACCAGAAAATGGGTATCAATATCCAAAAAGACAAGGTAAGATTTTTCTTTGCTCTCTACTTTTCTTTTCCTTCTTTCCTTACTATCCCTCTCTACCGCCCCCTCCCCATTTTTATACCATTTCTGCCTTTCCCTTCCTTCTTTTTTTTCCTGCTCTCCTTCCACCTTCTGTCTTTTACTCCCTACATCCCATTTGTTGGCAGGATTACATGGTGGCTCAGACCACAGCTCGGACTCTGGAGCCAACTGCCCAAGTTCAGATCTCATGCTGTGTTAGGCATGGTATTTAATATCCCGTGCTTCAGTTCCCCTATCTGTAAATGGGATAATAACAGAAGTTCCCTCCTCATAGGGTTGCTGTGAGGATTAAATGGGCTAACATAGGCAAAACACTTAGACCAGGTAGAACCATGCAAGTGTTACCATTCTCAGACCTCTTTCCCTCCCTCCCATCCCCCTCCATCTAATGCCAAACACACTGGACTCCACTCGGTTAAATGGAAAAGGTCCTGGGTTCAAAGACGGGTTCCGAAGGCATGAGATTCCAAGACCTGGTACCTCGTCCTGGCTCAGCCACTCACCAGTTCTCTTAGATATCAGAGACTAAACTGTTTACCGGTAAAACGAGAAGGCTGGTCTAGACGATTGTCTCTACGGTCTCATCCACCTGTTTATACGGCGATTTATAATTCAGAAGTATGCAAAAATTATCAGATGAAAAGGTTTTTGACAACTTTTAGGCACAACAGAGATTTTCATGTTACAATAAAGGATATTCAGTACTTAGAAAGATAACTAACATTGCAAATTACATGGACATGACAATTGTTAAAATTTTAGTGGAACACTGCGTTATTTCTTTAATGTTTTATGAGAAATTTTAACATGCACCTATTATCTTCTGAAATCAAACACATTCAAGAAGTTCTGGATCGGGGCTCCCCCTTCCCAAAGCCATGGGCGAACTCTCTTGAAAGTTTAGGGGTTTGTGTACTTTGTCTGTGGTGCAGGCTGTACCACTGGCTTGGCCTTGGTGACCCACCGGGAGAAATTGTTTCAGAAACACTCGGCAGCTATTCTGTCTTCTCCCAGGTCAGCAGAATGAGTGGTGAGTGAAGCAACTACAGAAGGAGTTCACAGTGGTTCACTCTGTGTGAAATTCACTGGAGTAAGTGAAATAATTTACATATAGTGCTGCCATCCGAAAACACTATTCAGCTTTTAAAAGGCGGGGAGGCGGATTTAATGTGGAAACCGTCTTTAGCTGGCTTCATCACACATAGATGCTTTGATTTTATGACGATGAAGACTAGCTATGACCAGGCGTGACCCTGGAACAGGACACGGCTTTGATGTTAATTTGAAGGGGATATGGTATTACCATGGTGAGGAGGGAGATTTCCTCCATTAACCTCCTACTGAAAAATCCGTCCAATGTTTCAGAAATTAACAAGATTTTAAAGATTCAAGTAACTTTTAGAAATGTTACACTCCTATTGGGTTAAGTCCTTATTCAGAAACTGATCACTCAATCAAGGGACATCAACTTGTCCACTGAAGACATATTGACTACAGGGACCAAATGGGAATTCTGTTAAAACAACATTGATTAGGTCTTGTTATGTTTCAATTATGATCCCAAGTCCCACCATCACCAAAGAGTGTTCCCACTGTTTCTCATAATTCTTAGCGGAAGTCTTTGCACCACTCTCTGCTGGAATGGGCTGCTCCTGCAAAGCCTACAACGTGGTTGATTCTACATTATTTTCTGCTGCTAGAATCACCTGTCTCGACTTGCACATTCACCTAGCTGTTTAGAGATAGCTAGAGGTAGCCATGGCCTTGTGGATACTGTGAATCCATGAGGGTACCTGTAAAACTCTTGTGCCTTCCAGCTAGTAGTTTCAGTGTTAGACCAATTGTCAGAGTTTGGGCAAGAATCAGTTGGATTGATTTAGGTATCTCGAAGGGCCATTATAAAAGACAAGAGGGAGAAACTAGCTCAGATTGATTAACTGGTATCACTAAGTCAAGGCTTGAAATTGAGTGCGTAAGTGCATATGTGTGTCCGTGCATTTGGGATAGCAAACAGTAAATTTAAGCTTTGACCTGATTTCCAGGATAAGGCTGGTTAAAGGGTAGTGGGGAATCTAGAAATCACTGCTAGGTAAGTTCAATTTAAAAATCCTTTTAGTTTAATTATTAAAAATTGGGAAATATTAGAAATCAAACACAACTCCACAGAAATATGGACAACTACCAGGTTAGTGTATTTCTAATAGATGATTTTCTACGCACGTTTTCATATAGTTGAGATCATGTGCGTATACTAATTTGTCTTCTACTTGAACTTAAGATTGTGCATTTCCCTATGTCATTTTTGAAATTATTTTTAATGTCAAAATAATATTCTATTACAGTTTTATTCAAATATGGTTAACTGCTTTCTTACTGCTGGACACAGTGTTTTGCTGTAAAAAGTAATACTGTTATGAACATTTGTGCATAAATGTACCTTCTCTCTTTAAGATTATTTCCATAAAATGAAATTACAAGATTAAAGAATTTATATATTTTTAAGGTTCTAGATACACTTTACCAAATGCTTGTGTCAAAATGCCCTCCCAGCAACAGTGTAGGAGACTGGTCCATCTCATGGCATCATTGCCAGCACTGAACGTTTCTTTAAAGAAAAAAAGAAATCCTTGCTAATTTGATGGTAAAACAGTATCTTATTGTAATTTGCTTCACATTTTAAAAATTACTAGTTATATTTCCCCTTTTGTTTTTCCTCTCCTATCAACAATTTCTTCATGTCCTTTGCCTTTTTTTCCGTTTTTCATTCACATTAATGAAATTATTTTGTTTTGTAAAGTCACCATCGAAGCAGCAATAAAACGCTCACTTGAGTTCATTTTATTGAATTGACTTAAATATTTTATTCTAAAGACTATAGTTTAATAGGAAAAATCTAAAGCGTACATGTTTAAAGATCATTTTGTAGTGACATTACAGGAAATAGATTCCTCCAAATAACATGATTAGTTTTGTAGTGCTACTAGTGGAATGCTTTCTGCAGAAACGTGGTTTTGCCTTGATATCTGAGCACATTACCCTTACATCAAAAAAGAAAAAAGGATAATAAAAAAACACAACTTTGATTAGTTTAAATTTTAGTAGACCACATCTGATTTGTTGAAGAGCAAGTTCTTTTATTTACCTCTTCAAGGAAGTGTTTATTTTTCTCACCTCTTTCTGTGCATCTTTATCCTATAAAGAAAATACAAATACACAAAAAGATTTCACACATTCAACCTCATACTCTAGGTACTTGGAAGTAGACTTTTGTTGAATGAGGGAATACTCTTTTAAAGACCATTACAAAGAAACTGTGCATTTCTTAGGACCAGGCATGAATCAGATCTCTGAAAATGTTAAGTGATGCGGAGAGTGATTTCCAGGCTCTTCCTCCAGCTGGCCTGGAGTGGTGGATACAGGAAGGTGAGCCCCTTCTATAGAAGCTGACACACTGGATCCACCAGCGTGTTAATGATAACATTTTCTTCTTCAGCTGTAACATGTGGAAGAGGTCCTGGCCCTAGCAGCAGAATTTGAAGAAATCTGAGATTCCTCTGTAAGATCCAGACAAGATTCCACTACAAGATCCAAACTACCTACTTTATCAGGTAGTTTATATTTAAGATTAAAAATCATGTAATATGTTTTATAGGACTCCACATGTGTTATTTCCTTAAAACAAGTGTGGAAGTTAGGAAGAGTGGAAACAAATTCAGGTGGTAAGCTACTCCTATGCGCTTTTGTGTTTAACAGACACTTACTGAGCACCTATCAGAAAGGATTTAAGGAATGTTAACACATTTAAAATAAACAGATGAGGAAAACTGGACAAGGTAGATTTTGGAAGTAGTTGTTAGCCAGATTTTTTTAAAAACTGGAAGTTCTTTAATAGTTTTAATCATAAACATTAACACACTGATTCTACTGTAGTGTCTGATCAACTAGGAGTATACCTTCTATCAGATCAATATTTTTGAAGGTTGTAAGAAAATATGGTTAATGAATCTATGATAGTGATGCATTATTTAAAAGAACTTATAAAAAGCCATAATTCATGTTTATCTTTGTAATCCTAGGGCCAGCTCAGTGCCTGGCACCTAGAAGACCCTAAATAAATGCCTGTTAAACAAGTGGTTAGACACTGGAGCTCAGTAACAATTTCCCAAATCTAGGAACCAATTTCTTATGTAGATGAGAGACTTATTTCAACTAGATGCCTAAAGAAATGAATATGCTCAAACTACAATAAAAGATTTAAAATTAAGATCATGGCTTAGCAATACTTGCCCTCAGGCACCACAAAGAATTCCTTCAACTCCCACTCAATCCAACTGCCAACACACACACACACACACACACACACACACACCCCTCCCATTTTACCTCCTTCCCAGGGTTTCCACCTAAGTCTTTAATTAATTTATTTTTAATGGATAGAGGACACTGGCAGTGCCTTTTAGCTTAAGAAACCCCCCGCCAACTAAAACCAGCACCTCCAGTCATGCTTTCCTCTGTCACTGCCCCAAATGTACCCCCTTCAGACCATGAATCCTCTTCGGTGCTCACCCCCAAAACCTCTCTTCTCTAGTCTCTCTTCCCTGACTCAACCTCACACTCCTCCCCTTTTTCCCAGACAGAGCTCCCTGGAACCCCTGTTAGAAGGCTTGTTTTGAAGTCATTTCTGCATAACCAGCAATGTATTTGCTAAAAGAATATTTCTGAAGGGCTCGGGAAGAGGATGAGGGAGTGGTTAAAGCCAGTGGTACAGGATAATTGCTCTCGACCGTTTCTTATATCTGTTAACAAACTCCTGGTCACTCTCCTTTTACTTTTATTTTTTATGACTTTGGTGCCTTGGTCTCCACACCGAGTTCCGCCACCACTGTTGGAGACTTCACTGTTCCCACGGCCCGTGTATCCCAGCCTTTTAGAAGTGTGTCTCCTCAGCTTCCCCACCACCCCCGCGAGTGCACCCTGGGCTGTGTCAGACCTAAAACTGCTCCACCTCTGAAATAGGCATCCTGTTCTCTGAACACTGCCTATCCTTCGGGGTCATTTATCCAATTATGCTCAATACATCAAATTTTCAACCTTCAATAGGTTCATGGAGCGATTTTATCCTTCTTGTTCTCTAACAGCTTTTTCCTGCTTTGACTTATTTTCTACCCACCTTAGGTTCCACACCTTCCTACTCTCACTCAAAGACTAAAACCCTTCCTCCCCTGGGGCACTTACCCTGGTTCGCTACAAACCCACAAACCCATCGATTCCTCTATCTAGCCTGTGACAAAAGGACGGGACCTCAATGTGCTTTGGATCCCACCGTCTCCGGCTTCCTGGTGACCTAATTTTATCAGTTATCTCCCCCCTCTCTAGTCTTTCTTGAATCCTTCCTTCTTTGCTGGCTCTTTCTCATTACTATTTAAATATGCTCCTAGATTTTCCATCCAAAACAAAACTATTTCTCAATTCAAGCACTGCTTTAACTTCTACCTTACATCTCTCCTCTCTTTCCCATCAAATTATCGGAGCAGTGTCTGCACGTACTGACTGGATTTTCTCACCTCTAGTGCTCTGCGCTCTGTTGCCTCCTATACTGTTCCACTGAAACAGTCTGGGTTAAGATCGCCAATGACATAGGCATCATTAACTTCATCTGCTCATTACAGTCTTGACTCCCCTAGAGTGTCTGACAGAGTTGACCACTTCCGCTGCCCCTTGGATTCTGGAGTCCTGTCATCTTTGGCCAGTTCTTTCAATCTCATTTGTAGGTTTCTTTTCCTCCCATTACACTGGGGTTTCTCAGGGTTGATCCTTTGCCCTCTGCTTTTCACACACTACATAACCTCTCTGGATGATCTCTGCCATACTTGTGGTTTCTGACATTTATAAGCCAAATATTCAATCACTTAATGGATCTGAAAATCTCACAAACACAAACTCCAAATGTCCAAAACTGAAGTCTCCTTGTCTACCAAATCTGGTTCTCCAATATTCCCTGTGTCTGTAAAGGGTACTGCTACCCGCCCTGGTCAGGTTCCCGTGCCAGAAACCGAGATGTCATTCTTGAGTCCTCCATCTTCGATATCCAAGTCCTGTAGACAATACTACCTACAAATCTGCTGAATCAGTCCTCATCTCTTCGCTCCTCGCTGCCATCACCTCGGCCCAGGCCATCACCTCATGCGTCACTGCAGAGGTTATCTAAATGGTATATGTTCCAGCTTCCAATTCTTCTCTCCTCCCACCCAAGTCAACCTCCATATGGTAGCCACTGTGTCCTAAAAATCTCATTGTGTTACTTGCTGCTTAAGACCCTCTAACAGTTTGTTCTTGCTTTTAAGAAAAAGGTATACAAGGCTCTCATCTCTTCTCTCTCTCAAGAACTCAACATTTCAGCAATATTGTACACTTGATACAGTGCTTTTTCACATATTTCTCAACTCCAAGCCTTTCTATTTATCTTTCTATTTCTATTTAATAAAATATGGTGTGTATATCACCCGCATCAGTATCACCTGGGATATCTGCATCACTTATAAACTGTGCTTGTTTGTCCATGTTTCCATTCACCCTTGCCATGTGGGTACGTATTTAAACACAAATAGAATGATTAGAACACATGTTTTGCATTCTACATTTTTTCCATTACATTAAAAGGTATTTTCTGATTAAACAAAGTTCTTGTAAATATGTTTAGAGCTGCGTACAAAATTGAAACTGATCGGCTGATCAACAGCGATGCAGTAAAGGAAAATGCCTCAATTACTCACCATGTTTCATGATTTTTTTGTTTTCTTTTTTTTTTGCGGTACGCGGGCCTCTCACTGTTGTGGCCTCTCCCGTTGCGGAGCACAGGCTCTGGACGCGCAGGCTCAGAGGCCATAGCTCACGGGCGCAGCCGCTCCGCGGCATGCGGGATCTTCCCAGACCAGGGCACGAACCTGTGTCCCCTGCATCGGCAGGCAGACTCTCAACCACTGCGCCACCAGGGAAGCCCTCATGATTTTTTTAAAGACAAATACCCATGTATTAGATTTTTCATCAACAACTCTTATCAATCTACTGAAGAGGGGTTATCACATTGTTTATTACATCTCACCAAAATCTGCATTCAACTTTTCTAAGAACGCATCACAGTTCTACATCTTTACATGGTATTATTTTCAGTAATATGTCATTTGGCAGAAGTCCAATTATATGTTGAATTGTGTACTAAAGGGTTCTTCTTGATAGAGTATTTTTTTTCCTGAGTATGAATTTTCTTATATAAAATCCAGATGAAGGCATTTCTGCATTGACCTGAGGCTTAAGGAACTCCCAAGTGTGAGAACTTTAAGGCTGACTAAGGTGAGATCATTTCATTCATGACACTGAGAATGTCTGATACAGTAAAAGTCCTGACGTGCCCTGGAGTGCTGCTCTATGAGTAATGGGTTTCCCATGTTTATTTCATTGAATTGCTTCTCCAGCATGAATTGTCTGGTATTTCCCAAATGGCTTCCTCCTCCTGGTAAAGACTTGCTGCGTCCCTTCCTGTTTGAGTTTTCTGTGCAGAACAAGGCCTGAGAGATGGCTGAAGGCTGCAGCGTTGCTCCCCTGTGTGAACTCTCTGGTGTCTATAAAGGTTAGAGCTGGGACTGAAGGTTCCTCCAAATTCATTACGTCTCTAGGGTTCCTCTCTGGTGTATGCTGTTTCATGGCTAAGGTTAGAGCATCAACTAAATGCTTTGCCACATAGATGATATTCTTATGGCTTCTCTGCAGTGTGATTCACTTGTGTCATTTGAAGGATGAATCATTACTGGAGGCACTTCCATAATGATTGCAAAGGGTTTGTCTCTGGTGTGAACAAAAGGCAGCTCTCTGGCTAAAGTGTTTCCCACATTCGTTACATTTACGGGGCTTCTCTCCAGTGTGAGTTAACACTTGTTCAGTCAATGTGGAGCTGTGAGTGAATATTTCCCCATTCTCACTATATTCAGAGAACTCCTCTCCAGTGTGAAATCTCTGCTACTGAGGAGATGAGAGGCTGTTAAAGGTTTGTCCACATCCATTCATCTATTCATTCTGCTACATATGAATTTTATGCTCATTCATTCATTGATAACCTCTAGTTAAAGTCTTTGCCACACTGGTTACTTTCACAGGATGTGTGACTGTCCTGCAGGTACAGAAGTTTTCTCCTTTGCAGCATGTCCACTGTATAGTTATCTGAGTAATTTTGAGGTCTTCATTACGTTTCAAGCACTTGATGTTTGACCATATTTATGCAAATGTCCTCTTATAAGAACCCAGACTATGGTTGTGAGCTCAGGTTACTCCTTTCTTCCCCAAATTCAAACTACCCAAACCTTTCTGCTGAGACAGCACACTTTCACCTCAAATTGAAGTCATGAGACCGTTCTGCATTCCTCAGTTACCCCACTCGCGGATCAGTTCTAATGTAGAGAAACAGACCTCACCCTCACGAACTTATCGTGACATTAGATGGCTCCTTCCTGCAGATATCCTGCAGGGAAGTTATGTCCTAGTTTTTAAGACTTTCCAGCCTAGACTCTGGCCTTGGGGAAACCTTCTCCCTCCCCTACCTCAGCTCTTCCCCTTGAACCAACTGGGAAGTCACATCTGATTTTCAGAGCTCATACCCAAGGGAGACCCAATGACTGATGTTTTCTAGCATCATGTCTCTGTACGGCTTCCCCTGAGATGGGTCCAGCAGGCCCATTCTTTCTGAGTAAAGTCCACAGTCATGTCCTCAAAGGTCATCATTTCCTGTGGTTGCAATGCCAAGAACCCAGCTACCACCTGCCTTCCTCTGTTTTCTTACTCAGGGACAGTCTGAGCACTAAGCCGGCAGAGCAGAACTCAACGGACAGAAACCTGAGTGAGTCACATTGATAGTGAGGTTGCTGTCATCACGCTCTGCAGCGCAGAGCTTCTTTCTCTCTAGAAAAAGGACAGGAATCCATATTTTTAACAAGCCCCCCATACCCAAGAAAGTCTTAAAGATTTAAACCATTGGGTTTAAATTCTAATTTCCTTAGAATCTCAGGTTACCTATCAAAACCTCAGGAAGGCCTTTCTTAGCCCCCAGTCCAGGTTGCAGTCCCAGTTTTATTTTCTCATAAATCTCTGTGATTTTATTTCCACTACACTCATCATACTTTATTGCTATTACTTGTTCAGTGCCTGCCTTCTCCACTAGACTACAGAATTCATGGTGGCAAGGACAGGATCTGTTCTTTTTCTCACTGTATCCCAAGCCTCTGGCAGAGCATCACCATATTTGCAAGATAAATGAATAAAGGTAATTTTTTTCACTCACTCAAACACGCATTCAAAAACATAGATTTATTTGATCTGAAAGAGACAGAAAATATTATGTTTTGATTAAATACATCAATGCTCTCTGCTACAGAGATCAATAAGAGAGAGACTCATTTATACTAAATCATTATGCTCTAAGCATTTGGGTAATGATTTATCAAACATCAACTTTACTAGACTGCATACTGGTTAAAAATAACTGATCCCAAACTGATGCTACATCATCAGTTATTTTAAGAAAATTAATTACAAGGAAGGCTAAGAAATTTCTTTAAGGTATTTTTAAGATCAAGGCCATTACATACTGAGAAAGCTTAAGAAATAATATATTTCGAATGCAGACGAATAGAAGGTAGGAGACAAAAGAGTAGAAATAGGAGGGTGTAAACAGAGTAACATTGCCTGCCTATAATTCACGAAATGTCTGTTCAGACAGTGGGAAAGTCCACTCTGTCCACTCTGAAATGGATTTATTAATTTTTTTTAATGTATAGGAAGAATTAATTCTCCAGGCATGGATAGCACAGATGAGTTAATGCATAAGATATACATTTAAACCAGAAAGAAATAGGCAAATATGAATTTCTAACAAATGAGAGCCTGGACAACACTGCTGGATTTTGGTAAGTGATCCAGCCACCCTGCTGAGTTGTAGCATCCCTAGAACAGGAAGACAGGTGAAGAGTTGTGGACTAACTATACTTTCTAAACTTACCTGAAAACACGATGTCTTAATTAAGATAATCAAATATGAGGTCTTAATTAAGATAGAACATTTAAAGTAGAATTAGGATTTTAGGGAATTCCTTGGTGGTCTAGTGGTCAGGACTTGGCATTCTCACTGCCGGGGCCCTGGGTTCGATCCTTGGTTGGGGAACTAAGAACCCACAAGCTACGTGGTGCAGCCAAAAAAAAAAAAAAAAAAAAAAAAAAATAAGGATTTTATTATTAAGAGTGGTTACTAAGGAGAGTGATGATTCTCAATCTATAGAACAGGTTGGAAATGCAGCCCAGGACTTAAACTACAGGTAATTTCAAAGACAACTACACCACTTGCTATATATAAAGAAGTTCTCTACATTCTGCCCTCCCAGAGGCATCTTCTCCCTGTGGTTGTTTCTGGTACATTGTATTTACTGCAATAAGAGTTTGTTTGCCTTAGAAGAGTGATTAATGTCACTTCAAAATATTATAACAATTTTAAAAGTTTTTTTCTTTACCGGATTAGCACATCCCTCATTGTAACACAACATATCACACAATGCTTTTTATATTTGCGCTTTCTCAGTGTGCTCTGAGTCAATAACTTGGACTCTTCCTCCAGGCAAACAATTTTCAGGCTGCCAGGGCTGTCGTTATTTCACTCAGTGATCATTCTCACACTGCCTTAGACACAGGACTCCCTTTTATTTTAAAAGAAGGAATGTTTCTCAGGAGCTGACATCACCTATCTAGGGTCAAGAAAAGTCCACATGAATAATAAAATACTGTAATTTCAGATTCTGAAACTGTAAAGTGGCTTATGTGCATGAATCTGGGCTCTAGAGGCCCAAGGGCTGACATTCCCGATATTAAGTGCAGTATGATGAGCTCCAAGCTCCTTGATAAGGACAGAAGTCACGTTAACAAATGACTGCGATGCCAGGAAGAGGGTACGAGAGCCACAGAAAGAAGCACAAATGTTGTGCAAGTTCACAGGAGGGAGAGAAAACCGATGGCTGGGCTGCCTTTGCTGTAATGAGTGCCAATGCTAGATATTTTGGAAATAAATAAGTGGGTCAGCAAAATCACTAATGGGATGTACTTCAACCTGGAAAACCTTTGCAGAGAGAGTGGGTACTATAGATAACTTGCCTCATTCTATTTTCTAACTGAAAAAGAAATTGAGATATTCCTGACAGTACATTAACCACTTGAAAAAAAACTGCTAGGAATACAAATCACTGGAAAAAATAAGTAATGCGGGAAATATTTGCTAAGGCTGTTTTGCTTATTACATAAATAGTTCCACATTGCTCAGCTTTCTTAGTTACATTTATTACCGGTTCTATTTATTATTACTATTAGCACTATTATTGAGTCTTCCTACCAGTACTTACTGAGTCCTTGTTATATGCCAGGCAATACATTTGGCACTAGGAAGAGAGTGGTGAATGAAACACACCTGGTTGCTACTTTCATGAACCAACCACACAAATAACTATATAATCACAACTGTGCTAAATGACATGAAGAAAAAGTATGAGGTACTTTCTTGCCTGGGAGTGTCAAGGAAATCTTTCCTGAAGAAATGACATTTATGGTGAGGCTTACAGGATGAGTAGGAATAAAGCTGGTGAAGGGAATGGAGGGTTTGTAGGGGAATGTTTCCAAAAGAGGGAACACTGTGCCCGAAGGGCGCAAGGTGGGAAAGAACACAGTGTAGAGGAGGGGAGAGAGGGGAACATATGAAGCTTAAGAGATTGCTAGGGGCTAGATCAGGGCCCTGAGGGCATGCTAAAAATTTTGAACTTCATCCTAAAAGCAAAAGGTTTTCAAGCAGGGAAGTGACATGCAAAGTTTATGTTTTATCTGTGGCTTTGGCTGATATTGGGAGCCAAGAATGGCTGGGCAGGGGGCAAGAAGCTCTGAGACCAGTTGGGAGGCTCTCATGATCGTAGCTCAGGTGAAAGAGGGTGGTGCCCTGCTTGGAGTGGTGGTGGGTGGAGAGAGAGTGAGAGTGAGAGCAGTTGGATGTCTCAAGGCATGTATTAGAAGAACTATGAGAGAGCTTCCCTGGTGGTGCAGTGGTTAAGAATCTTCCTGCCAATGTAGGGGACACAGGTTCGAGCCCTGGTCCGAGAAGATCCCTCATGCCGTGGAGCAACTAAGCCCGTGCGCCACAACTACTGAGCCTGTGCTCTACAGCCCCTGAGCCACAATTACTGAGCCCGCGTGCTGCAACTACTGAAGCCTGCACGCCTAGAGCCAGTGCTCCGCAAAAAGAGAAGCCACAGTGATGAGAAGCCCGTGCACCACAACGAAGAGTAGCCACCGTGATGAGAAGCCCGTGCACCGCAACGAAGAGTAGCCCCCCGCTCGCTGCAACTAGACAAAACCCACACGCAGCAACGAAGACCCAACACAGCCAAAAATAAGTAAATTTAAATAAATAAATTAAAAAAAAAAAAGAAGAACTACGAGAACTTGGTGACTGGGTAGACATCTGGGTTTGGGGGCTGAGGGATAAGGATGTGTCAAGGATCATTCCCAGATTTTCTAATTGGGTGGGTGGAGGTGCTATTTCCTAAGAGGGGCAGATGAAGGAAGAGCAGATGCAAAGGCCTGATGACTAGTTGAGTGTGAGATGTCTATGAGTCATCCAAGCAGAGATGTCAAGCAGGACGTTGGATAAGCAGGTCCAGACTCAGAGGAGAGCTCTAGAGATGCAAATTTGAGGACCCCTGGCAGGTACGTAGTATTTGAAGCCATGGAGGATAGGTCTGGCGGGTAGGGAGGAGGAAAGGGGAGAGAAGACTTAGGGACCAAGGATCAAACCCTGAAGCTGGTCAATATTAGCCCTCCTGTGAGAGCACTGAATGTCATGCATAAACATCTGCATATCAAACCAGGTACCTCACTATCATATTGTATTTTAATCTCCTATTCTAGTAAGAATGCATAGACACTCAGTTTAAAAGGACTGCATGTAACCCAAACTGGCATCGTTCAGGAGAGATGTAAAAGACAGTAGGGTCCCAACCACTAACACGGAGCAAGCAACAAGAGGGACAAAATCTGTTTCCTGCTG
>NW_006769677.1:5001814-5020821 GCF_000442215.2 Lipotes vexillifer
CCTGCTGAAAAAGTTACACAAACTGTCTTTTAGATAAAGAGTGCTCTTTTATATTTCCTATTCACCAGTGGAGCCAACTAGGGATTAGAGTTAGAAGGATAATGAACCCCGTAGGAAATCCCAAACATAGAAGCAGGCCAAGCCCTTGCGCAGGTGGCTGCTGATGAGCCCTGTATAGAGACACAGGCATCCCTGAACCTGGAAGGTCCTGCGCAGGTCTTGTTTCACTTCCCCTTTCCAGACTTATTTCCCATGACTGCCCTGAATACTCCTTCCACTCCAGGCAAACAAACCTTTGCTTTTCCACCTCTGTGCTTTTGGTCACCGCCCGTGCTGTGCTTTGCCCACACCTCCACGTTATATACGTCTTTCCAGGTCCACCTCTGATGCTATCTGATCTCTTCCAGGTGAAAATAATTTCCCCCTTTTCAATATGTCCATAACCAATTATTTGTACCTCTCTGAGCACTTCATGCTTTCTACCCTGAGCTCCCTTTATTTGGATATATACCTTATATGTTCCCTTCTAGGCTACAGGCTCCTAGAGGGCAGTGGGCATGTCTTACATGTTTATATTCCAGATCACAACAAACGCTGAAGCCTGTATTGCTCCAACAGAGCAGAGGAGGAGTACTTATTTCTGAGGTATTTCTATTCAGTTGCGATTCACAGGCTGATAATGTTTATGTGCTATGAGAAGGGAGCAGGAAAACATTTATTCATTTCCTTTTGTTCCCGCAATTCCAGTATACAGGAACACAGACTGAATTGTTAATGCTGTGAAACTCCTAAAACTTAAAGCAAGTCCAGAGTTCTGAATTAGCGGGAAAAAGGCAAGAAGCAATGCGACACCTTCTTTTACATTAATGGTGTTCAAAGACCAAGAAAATGTTAGTACATATTTTTAGTCCTCTTCACGGCCTTTGACAGCCACAACCTGCTGTGCGCTGGGGACTGACAGTGGCAACTGCACAGAGCCTCCTCCTGCTGTAAGGCGGCAGCCTGTCTAGCTTGTTTGCTGCCTACCCCAGTTTAATCACCAGCTCCCCAGAAACATGCTGCCCTCCATCCTTCTTTGTGGGGCCCTTCCCACTCCCTGCTGTGTAACACCTAACACGCATCACAATGTTTTACCTGCTAGCCCACGACTTGTGTGCTCCTTAAAGATACAAGGGGTCTCCTGGGGAAGGGTTACCTAGAGCAATTTTTTTTTTTTTGCGGTACGCGGGCCTCTCACTGCTGTGGCCTCTCCCGTTGCGGAGCACAGGCTCCGGACGCGCAGGCTCAGCGGCCATGGCTCACGGGCCTAGCCGCTCCGCGGCACGTGGGATCTTCCCGGACCGGGGCACGAACCCGCGTCCCCTGCACCGGCAGGCGGACTCTCAACCACTGCACCACCAGGGAAGCCCCCTATAGCAATTTTTAAAATGTCATAGTACATGTTAAATCCAAGTCAAAATGTTTTAGGATAGCAAAAACCTCCAGATGTATCTAAGCCGGTTGTTCATATTTGAGGCTGGAATCGTACTAATAAAATAACAGTGCTCCTTGTGACTGTATGGACTTACCTCTTTGGTAACACAAGGAAGCAGCACTGCCATATTACAGAACTTCACAGCAGTATCTGTTTGTTCAAGGTCAATGTAACACTAGAAATGAAAAAATAATCAATATGAAGCGTAATCACATTTTTGTGTAATGAAGTCAAAGTGATCTTAAAACTGTGGTCTTCCTTACCTTGGCCAAGAACATGTAATTGGACTTAGAAAACCCAGGCTGTAGTTCTTCGACCTGATTTTCAGAGAAAACAGAAAACAGAATAACAGGGAAATACTAAAACAATAAGTAAAGTAGATATATTTCAATAAATCAGAGACTAACCAAATTGCCCTAAGAATTTAGGATGGTTGTGCCACATGTGAATCATTTTATTAGCTCAAGTATCCTTTGGGTAGAAATATAGCTTTTGAGCTTATCCATTAAAATAGAATTATTATTGTGGTCATAAAGCTTACAAAGCAATGAGATACTTTAAGATTTTGTATAACCTTTGTTATACAAAACAAAGGTATAACCATCCTTTGTATAACCATCTTCCTCACTTCCCCTTCTCTATCTTCTGTGTTTTTTCTTTCAGGGACAAAACAACTGGTGATACACTCTCCCCAGGACAAGTCCCTACAATCTCTTTGGGAAGCACGAGTAGAACGTGACTGATATCACATGGCATCTTCCACTACATTAATATTTGATTTCTTATGATCTCAGCACACTCCATATGAGCTGAATAATAACTGAGGTCCATCACATCAAGTTCTTTCAAAGAAAATGCAGATGCTTAAAATAACTAGTCCAAGTAGCAGACCTCCTTGCGGATTTTAATAAGTGGGTATTATAAAGGTACTTTACCCCTCATCTACTAATGTCTTATGTACCAGTTCCTTTTCTCTATCGCTGGTAAATAAGAATTCTGCCAGGTATATGGTGTTGCTACTAGAGAGCTCTTCTTAGAACCTAAGTCAATCTTTGCATCGGAGCCAGGTTTTGCTGTTGTAAAGGTCTATGCAAGGAAGCTCCCAACCCGACCCAGCCCCCAACACAGAGGGACACAGAACCCAAAAGAAGGATACTTTAAAAAAATTTATAAAAATATGCTTGTTTTACAACACGCTAACAATCCAGACATTTCCAAAATTAAAAAGTGAAAGTTTCTCGGTTAGAATCTTATTCTCAATTACGATCTCAGCCCCCAGGGGTAACCACTACCAACAGTTTGACAAATGCATCCTACAGACATTTTACCAAGCAGAGGAACCCACCCCCTCCAAAGGGAACTGATTTTTGAAAAAAAACTTTTTAATGGGACCATTTCCTACATATTGGTCCAAAACTTTTTCCCCACAACATACCAGATACATTTTTGTGTTCACATACAAGATCTCCCTCATTGTTTCTAAGAGCTGCATTTCATACTACACATATACCATAATTAAATTAAGCGTTCTCCCTTAGACATTTAGACTTATTTTTCACTATTACTAATAATGATCAGCGAACATACTTGTTCCTATATGCTTGTGTGCATGTGATTACATGTGTAGGAGAGATTCCCAGAAGTTGAATTGCTGAGTCAAAGGATACATACATTTTAAGGATGGATACTAATGGAGGGGAAAGCAAGACCTAGGGTGCTGAGGAGCATTCCAACACCTTACATCCCTTGTAAAGGCCATTTACTCTCTACAGAACCCCAAAGAGAAGGGTCCTGGGAGGAAGAGGAGGACAAAATCTCTTGGGTTGGGAAGCCAGACTGGGTGTACCTCTTTCAGACCGAGCAGATGAACAGCGTGTGGATCTGGCCTAGAACCTGCTAGTTAAACAGCAAGGCTGCGAACAGACTAAAGGAAGTCCAGTCCTGGCCAGAGTCTTGAAAGTCCTATAGAGCCATCCATGGTGTTGATGGGTTCTGGTCCTCCCACTTCCTCTCTACTTGTCCAGTTATTTCCATTGTAACTCTCTGAGTTTACTAAGTGCATTTCTCGAGCCACGCTAATGCAATTTTTGTATATTTACAAAATAAATAAGTCACAGGTATGAAATGTATGGTGTGGGGAATATAGTTAATAATTATGTAATATCTTTGTATGGTGACAGATGGTAACCAGACTTAACGTGGTGATCATTTTGAAATGTATAGAAATATCGAATCACTATGTTGTGCACCAGGAACTAACATAGTGTAGCAAGTCAATTATGCTTCAAAAACAAACAAACTCATAGAAAAAGAGATCAGATTTGTGGTTACCAGAGGTGGGGGTGAGGGTGTTGGGAGGGGAGAGGAATTGGATGAAGGCAGCCAAAAGTTATAACTTCCAGTTATAAGATAGATAGTACTAGGGATGTAATGTGCAACAGGATCAATATAATCAACACTGCTTATGTTATATATGAAAGCTAAGACAGTAAATCTTGAGTTCTCATCACAAGGAAAATATTTTTTTTCTATTTCTTTAATTTTGTGTCTACATGAGATGATTGATGTTCACTAAACTTACTGTGATAATCATTTCGTGATGTATGTAAGTCACATCATTACACTGTACACTTTAAACTTATATAGTGCTGCGTGCCAATTATACTTAAATATAAGTGGAAGGAAAAAAAAGGACCTAGAGTAACTTTATTCGATTGTACCTTCTATGTCCAGTAGTTGCCCCAGTTCTGAACAAATCCTATCTAGATAACTTGCCCCAACATATGCACACAGCAGCTTCTTATTTCTTTAATGTTGGAGTTTTAATTCTGCATATACACCTTAACACTTACGTCAAATTAACCAGAATGATCATAAATCAGAACATCTCTTTTTGTACTCATGGTTAAAAAAAAAAAATGTCCAAAGGAAGAAAAGTCCAAAGGAACATAGGCAGGCTACTAACAACACCGAAGTCCTAAAACGGAGCAGATCCTGACCTTTGCCAAAGGCCTGAGCTCAGTAACAAGGAAGGCAGTGTTACTCAACAGAATGTTCTGATTAAGGGGCAGTTTCTAGCTATGCTCTTATAACACCATCATAACACCTGGCAGAGAATACTGTACCTGTTTACTTCAAGTTGGTTGTCCAAGTTCCCTCGAGGCAGGAGCTGTGTTGGTCATTTCTGTGTTCCCTTCATTTGGACTAGGTATGTGCTTAATAAACATTGCTGAATAAATTAGCTTTGTTTTTAAAACATCTCATAACCTCGTGCAGCAGCCCTCTGTCATATCAAGGCACAGAAGACAGCTCTGCAGCTGGTGGAACCACTAAGGAAGACTCAGGGATCATGTGACTGCAAACAGTGAGTGACATCAGGGTAGCCAACACTGCCACACCTGTCATTTACTACACACACCGATCCAGTGGTTCTTAACCATGCCATGGGCTGCACATGAAGGACCTTGAGAACTTTAAAAATGCTGATCAAGCTTTAAAAACACTTACCATATGACCCCACAATTCCACTCCTAGGTATTTATCCAAGAAAATTTAAAACATGTCTACACAAAAGCTTGCAAATGAATGTTCATAGAAGCTTTATTCATAACAGCCCCAAGCTGGGAACAACTAAAACATCCACCAGTAGGTCAATGCATAAGCAAATTGTGGTATATGCATATGATAGAATATTACTAGGCAAACAAAAAGAACTACAGATACCCTCAATAAAATGACTGCATCTCAAAACATTATGCTGAGCAAAAGAAGCCAGACACACACAAAGTACAAACTCTGAGATTCCATTAATACGAAATTTTAGAATAGGCAAAACTAAGCTATAGTGACAGAAAGCAGATCAGTGGTTGCCTGGGGCACGAGGCAGGGGTAACTGACAGCAAAGGGGCAAAGACAGCTCTTTAGGGTGACGGAAATGTTCTACACCTTGAAATGGAGATGGTTATGTGAGTATACTAATTTGTCAAATTTCACTGAACTACACAGAAAATGGGTATATTTGATTATATATAAACTATACCTTTATAGATTCAGAGATTCTGAAATAATTAGTCTGGGTTGTGGCCTGGGCTGGCGTTTTTTAAAGCTCTCCAGATGATTCTAAGGTATAGACAAGGTTAAAAACCACTGACTGAGGGAATCATGCCATAATTTTGGATGAGGTGGGAAGCATGCTATAGCTTGAAAAAATTCCAGCAGGGGATTCACAGATGACTCCTGGTCTAAAACCACCGCCCTAGATGCTTTGAGACTGTGGAGGACCAGATCTCACCTGTTATATGAGCAAAATAATAGCAACATTTATTTTCAGTTAGTGCATTTAATGTGCTAGACCCTGGGCCAGGAAAATTACATGCATTATTTTATGTAATTTTCACAAAAATCAGATAAAGCAGGTATTATTATGCATGCCTACTTTACAGATGAAAAATTTATGACTGGGAGAAATAAACATGCCCATGTCATACATATAGGAAAAGGTTCGGGTCTCAAACTGTCTGATTCCAAAGCCAGTGCTCTTGATCTCTACAGGACTGAACTGGATGGCTCTGGGGACTCATTCCTGCGAACCCTCTTTGGAGGCATGGAGTGGGTGCAGAAGTTCTACAGTCTGGGTTCCAATGCCGTGACTCCCTGTTGGGACCAGGGGGTTGCAGACTCTCCTGGGGTGTGGGATTCAAGGTATGCGCTTTTCCACTCCTCCCCGTCCCAGATTTCTTAGTTCGTCCACGCCTTAGCCTCCTCAGTACCCTCAGGTGTTGCAGTAAATACGGGGAGAAGCATTCCTGATGCCTTCTCGCCCTCTTGACAAACACCATGGAACGCATTTCAGACAATCTAAGTCATAACTAAATGGTGAGGTCGCAAAGATGGTCTGCCAAGGTGTTTACATTTTAATGAAGTTAAAACTCTGTGAGCTTTTATTGAGCACTTACGAGTTGCTGGGCATTCTCTAAGCAATTTGCTTGTATTAACTCATTTAATCTTCACAACAACACTATGAAGGGTTGTTCGCAACAACTTCACAACAACAACTATAACCACCATGTTATTGATTAAGTTGAGAGAGAGAGAGATTAAGTACTTGCTCAGTGTTAATCAGCCAGTAAGAAGTAGAACTGGGATTTAACCAGGTGCTCTGGTTCTAGCGTTTGCAATCCTTACCCTACATTATTGTGCCTCTTACTACTACTTTTATCTGTGTAATACTTCAGGTGCATAAGCACCTTAAGAACTTCCGTGCAGTGTCCTGAAAACCTGACCCTCCAGTTATAACTTTGATACTATGAAAAAATGGGTTTCAAATTCAAATAAATTTTTTGCTAATGAACATAGCACCTTTTATAAATCATTTATCTTAAATGCACCATGATCTCTATTCTTGTAAAATTTAACATGGGAGAACTAATTCTCAATGGTAGAAAAAAGGTGAAGTGATGATAATGCACTCCTATCTTTGATCTGCCATTGTGTGACACTGGAAAAAATTACGTTCCTGAGGTCTTGTTTTGTTATAAAACAAAAAAGATCACACTAAATAAAAAATAAGAAACATACAGCCCTTGTACTTGTATTCCCATATTTTTTTCCATTGGGCTCATGCTTGATTTTAGAATAGTTATTTTCTCACTGTTCAGAGAAGTGCAATGCAACATATTTGCCATCTTAGATTATATGATCTCTAAACTCTCTCTCAGTTCTACAAAATCAATCCCTAAAATATAACAAAAAATATTAGCCTGTACCATATGTTGGACAACTACCAAAATCGGAGCCTGATTTTGTCTATATTGTTACAAACCTGAAGTAGGCAGGTGGTGAAAGAAAAAAAATCTTAGTATCTATAAGATTCCATAATTGGTTCCAGAGAAAGATGAAGAGATTAGCCCAACAGGAAGTTGGTTAAATGGGTAGATGTATTACACATTTTCATGTGTGCATACACACACATTACTGTTTAGAGTTTTATCAGCATAGCAATTGTACATTTTAAGACAGGAATGAAAATACCGGTTTGGTCTGATGCCCCACAAATGTTCCATAGAACTGTCCGCAATTCATAGAGTGACTTTTTAAATAACTCCTCTTCTTGGCAACTTTTAGTTCTTTAAGATGAAACTGGTTCTATATTAGGATAATGAGGAGTATTTAGGACCAAGTCTAATAATCAGGGCATGAATGCTTTTGCACATATTCACACGACCTGGAAAGCTACACTGGATTTGGCAGTAAGGGCCGCCACACCCAGGACCTAGGGCATAACTATGATCTAAGAAGTAGTTTGGACATGCCAAAATGAGGACTCAATCTGGGCTTACAGCTAGAAATCAACAAATGGAGAAGAGAAAGATTTCCTTGACAGCAAGAGTAGGAGAGCCTGGTGCAGACAGGAGCCAGTTTGACACTGAAATAATGGATAGACAAAATGTACCTTAAGGAAATTTTGCAAAGCTTCTTGTACAGTTGCGGATGGTATTTTTCCAAACAGAGTAGCAGCCATTTTTTTCTCAATCCAGCTCAGTTTGGAGACCTGCAAATATAGAGCAAATCACTCTTAGAAAGTTGTTCACCTTTTGAATGAATAATCTCTCCCCAGTTAGATGAGTGTGAGATATCACCTTTATGGTATTAATATTTTGCCTTCCTTTTTTCATAATTCTAACAAACTGTGAGCTCTAAAAGCATTGGTTACCAAACCAATTCGAAATACTCATAAGCTTTGTGTCCAATGAGGGAAAAAGGGGGTGGGGGTGGGGAATTAATGCTGATCCTCTTTGTTCATGTGCTTCTTGATCCTAAGATGACACATAGTATTTCTTTGCACAGGGTGTAGTAGCTACAAGACCCTACCTTTGCTCTCTTGCCACCTTTTCCATGCTGCCAACCTGACCCAGAATGCAGCATCTCAGAAATGTAAACAGAATGAGGATCCTTAACCCACGAGGAGTGTACAGTGAGGGCCCGGTATAAATATTTATAATTCAGGAGAATTTTTTTTAAACCCGATCAACACCAAAATTAAACCTCATATTACCATTTGTTTTTTTGCTTTCTTTTTAAATTTTTTCACTTTTCCCAAATATGAATAATAGATATATAACATAAAAGATTAAAAGGATTCAGGGGACTTCCCTGGTGGTACAGTGGTTAAAACTCCACACTTCCAATGCAGGGGGTCCAGCTTCGATTCCTGGTCAGGGAACTAGATCCCACAGGCATGCTGCAACTAAGAGTTCTCATGCCACAACTAAGGACCTGGTGAACCACAACTGAGGAGCCCACCTGCAACAACTAAGGAGTCCAGGTGCTGCAACTAAGGAGCCAGCGAGCTGCAACTAAGGAGCACACGTGCTGCAACTAAGAAGCTGGTGAGCCACAACTGAGAAGCCTGAGAGCTGCAACTAAGGAGCCCGCTGGCCACAACTAAGACCCAGTGCAACCAAATTAATTAATTAATTAATTAAATATTAAAAAAAGATTCAGAAATGAATTCTTAAAAGGGTACTATGCTCTCCCAATGCCATCAAGTGTCTTCCTTCCTAATCCCATCTTCTAGGGTTCTACGTAGCCATTAACCTCTATTTAAAAAAAAATTATTCCATCAATATTTTATAATAACTATACATGGAGTGTAACCTTTGAAAATTGTGAATTACTATCTTGTACACCTGAAATTGACATAACATTGTACATCAACTTTAGCTCAATAAAAAAAGAAAAGAGGTACAAACTACTATATATAACATAAATAAGCTACACGGATACACTGTACAGCAAAGGGAATATAGCCAATATTTTATAACTTTCAATGGAGTATAATCTATAAAAACTATGTTCACTATGTTCTACACCTGAAACTAAGATAATATTGTAAGTCAACTATACTTCAAAGAAAATACGATCCCCCCAAAATTATTCCCTCGCTTTTCTATATGTTAATTTATTGCTATGCTTATTTTTGCTTTTTTTGAACTTGAAAAAAAAGATATGTTGTTTATTTCCTTCTTTGACTTATTGTTTTCACTTAGCGTTATAGTTTTAAGATATTGTCCAGATTGATGAGAGTAACTGAAGTTCAGTCACTTAAACAACTCTGAGATATTCCATCATTTAAACACACATCAACGATTTTTCATCCACTTTTTAAAAAATTGTTTACAATAACAGATAATTTATTATTCAACAAAAACTGAGGCATAAGGACTCAAGTAAAGAAATTAACACAAAATATTTTACAAGGGACCTTGAAGACAGAGCCCAACTAAAACAAAATTAATGTTTTACCATATACTACAATAAGGATTGAAAAAACAAATTTTTCCATTCCACATTCATAAATACATTGGATTTTTTTTTATATACAGCAGGTTCTTATCAGTCATCACTTTTACACACATAAGTGTATACACGTCAATCCCAATCGCCCAATTCATCACACCATCCCCCCAACCCCCCCCGCCGCTTTCCCCCCTTGGTGTCCATACGTTTGTTCTCTACACCTGTGTCTCAATTTCTGCCCTGCAAACCGGTTCATCTCTACCATTTTTCTAGGTTCCACATATATGCGTTAATATATGATATTTGTTTTTCTCTCTGACTTACTTCACTCTGTATGACAGTCTCTAGATCCATCCACCTCTCAACAAATGACCCAATTTCGTTCCCTTTTATGGCTGAGTAATATCCCATTGTATATATGTACCACATCTTCTTTACCCATTCATGTCGATGGGCATTCAGGTTGCTTCCATGACCTGGCTATTGTAAATAGTGCTGCAATGAACATTGGGATGCATGTGTCTTTTTGAATGATGGTTTTCTCTGGGTATATGCCCAGTAGTGGGATTGATGGATCATATGGGAATTCTGTTTTTAGGTTTTTAAGGAACCTCCATACTGTTCTCCATAGTGGCTGTATCAATTTACATTCCCACCAACAGTGCAAGAGGGTTCCCTTTTCTCCACACCCTCTCCAGAATTTGTTGTTTGTAGATTTTCTGATGATGCCCATTCTAACTGGTGTGAGGTGATACCTCATTGTAGTTTTGATTTGCATTTCTCTAATAATTAGTGATGTTGAGCAGCTTTTCATGTACTTCCTGGCCATCTGTATATCTTCTTTGGAGAAATGTCTATTTAGGTCTTCTGCCCATTTTTTGGATTGGGTTGTTTGTTTTTTTAATATTGAGCTGCATGAGCTGTTTATATATTTTGGAGATTAATCCTTTGTCCGTTGATTCGTTTGCAACTATTTTCTCCCATTCTGAGGGCTATATTTTCATCTAGTTTATGGTTTCCTTTGCTGTGCAAAAGCTTTGAAGTTTTGTTAGGTCCCATTTGTTTATTTTTGTTTTTATTTCCATTACTCTAGGAGGTGGATCAAAAAAGATCTTGCTGTGATTTATGTCAAAGAGTGTTCTTCCTATATTTTCCTCTAAGAGTTTTATAGTGTCTGGTCTTACATTTCGGTGTTTAATCCATTTTGAGTTTATTTTTTGTGTATGGTGTTAGGGAGTGTTCTAATTCCATTCTTTTACATGTAGCTGCCCAGTTTTCCTAGCACCACTTATTGAAGAGACTGTCTTTTCTCCATTGTATATCCTTGCCTCCTTTGTCATAGATTAGTTGACCGTAGGTGCGTGGGTTTATCTCTGGGCTTTCTATCTTGTTCCATTGATCTATGTTTCTGTTTTTGTGCCAGTACTATATTGTCTTGATTACTGTAGCTTTGTAGTATAGTCTGAAGTCAGGGAGCCTGATTCCTCCAGCTCCATTTTTTTCCCTCAAGACTGCTTTGGCTATTCGGGGTCTTTTGTGTCTCTATACAAATTTTAAGATTTTTTGTTCGAGTTCCGTAAAAAATGCCATTGGTAATTTGATAGGGATTGCATTGAATCTGTAGATTGCTTTGGGTAGTATAGTCATTTTCACAATATTGATTCTTCCAATCCAAGAACATCGTATATCTTTTCATCTGTTCATATCATCTTTAATTTCTTTCATCAGTGTCTTAGTTTCCTGCATACAGGTCTTTTGTCTCCCTAGGTAGGTTTATTCCTAGGTATTTTATTCTTTTTGTTGCAGTGGTAAATGGGATTGTTTCCTTAATTTCTCTTTCAGATTTTTCATCATTAGTGTATAGGAAGCAAGAGATTACTGTGCATTAATTTTGTAGCCTGCAACTTTACCAAATTCATTGATTACCTCTAGTAGTTTTCTGGTGGCATCTCTACGATTCTCTAGGTATAGTATCATGTCATCTGCAAAAGTGACAGTTTTACTTCTTTTCCAATTTGTGTTCCTTTTATTTCTTTTTCTTCTCTGATTGCCATGGCTAGGACTTCCAAAACTATGTTGAATAATAGTGGTGAGAGTGGACATCCTTGTCCTGTTCCTGATCTTAGAGGAAATGCTTTCAGTTTTTCACCATTGAGAATGATGTTTGCTGTGGGTTTGTCATATATGGCCTTTATTATGTTGAGGTAGGTTCCCTCTGTGCCCACTTTCTGGAGAGTTTTTATCATAAATGGGTGTCGAATTTTGACAAAAGCTTTTTCTGCATCTATTGAGATGATCATATGTTTTTTATTCTTCAATTTGCTAATATGGTGTATCACATTGATTGATTTGCGTATATTGAAGAATCCTTGCATCCCTGGGTTAAATCCCACTTGATCATGGTATATGATCCTTTTAATGTGTTGTTGGATTCTGTTTGCTAGTATTTTGTTGAGGATTTTTGCATCTATATTCATCAGTGATATTGGTCTGTAATTTTCTTTTTTTGTAGTATTTTGTGTGGTTTTGGTATCAGGGTGATGGTGGCCTCATAGAATTGAGTTTGGGAGTGTTCCTTCCTCCGCAAGTTTTTGGAAGAGTTTGAAAAGGATGGGTGTTAGCTCTTCTCTAAATGTTTGACAGAATTCACCTGTGAGGCCATCTGGTCCTGGGCTTTTGTTTGTTGGAAGATTTTTAATCACAGTTTCAATTTCATTACTTGTGACTGGTCTGTTCATATTTTCTGTTTCTTCCTGGTTCAGTCTTGGAAGGTTATACCATCTCAGAATTTGTCCATTTCTTCCAGGTTGTCCATTTTACTGGCATAGAGTTGCTTGTAGTAGTCTCTTAGGATGCTTTGTATTTCTGCGGTGTCTGTTGTAACTTCTTCTTTTTCATTTCTAATTTTATTGATTTGAGTCCTCTCCCTCTTTTTCTTGATGAGTCTGGCTAATGGTTTATCAATTTTGTTTATCTTCTCAAAGAACCAGCTTTTAGTTTTATTGATCTTTGCTATTGTTTTCTTTGTTTCTATTTCATTTATTTCTGCTCTGATCTTTATGATTTCTTTCCTTCTGCTAACTTTGGGTTTTGTTTGTTCTTCTTTCTCTAGTTCCTTTAGGTGTAAGGTTAGATTGTTTATTTGAGATTTTTCTTGTTTCTTGAGGTGGGCTTGTATAGCTCTAAACTTCCCTCTTAGAACTGCTTTTGCTGCATCCCATAGGTTTTGGATCATCGTGTTTTCAGTCATTTGTCTGTAGGTATTTTTTGATTTCCTCTTTGATTTCTTCAGTGATCGCTTGGTTATTTAGTAACGTATTGTTTAGCCTCCATGTGTTTGTGTTTTTTACGTGTTTTTCCCTGTAATTGATTTCTAATCTCACAGCATTGTGGTCAGAAAAGATGCTTGATATGATTTCAATTTTCTTAAATTTACTGAGGCTTGATTTGTGACCCAAGAAGTGATCTATCTTGGAGAATGTTCTGCGTACACTTGAGAAGAAAGTGTAATCTGCTGTTTTTGTATGGAATGTCCTATAAATATCAATTAAACCTATCTGGTCTACTGTGTCATTTAAAGCTTCTGTTTCCTTATTTATTTTCATTTTGGATGATCTGTCTATTGGTGTAAGTGAGGTGTTAAAGTCCCCCACTATTATTGTGTTACTGTTGATTTCCTCTTTATAGCTGTTAGCAGTTGCCTTATGTATTGAGGTGCTCCTATGTTGGGTGCATATATTTATACTTATTATATCTTCTTCTTGGATTGATCCCTTGATCATTATGTAGTGTCCTTCCTTGTCCCTTGTAACATTCTTTATTTTAAAGTCTATTTTATCTGGTATGAGTATTGCTACTCCAGCTTTCTTTTGATTTCCATTTGCATGGAATATCTTTTTCCATCCCCTCACTTTCAGTCTGTATGTGTCCCTAGGTCTGAAGTGGGTCTCTTGTAGACAGCATATAGATGAGTCTTGTTTTTTTATCCATTCAGCAAGCCTGTGTCTTTTGGTTGGAGCATTTAATCCATTCACGTTTAAGGTAATTATTGATATGAATGTTCCTATGACCATTTTCTTAATTGTTTTGGGTTTGTTTTTGTAGGTCTTTTTCTTCTCTTGTGTTTCCCACTTAGAGAAGTTCCTTTAGCATTTGTTGTAGAGCTGGTTTGGTGGTGCTTAATTCTCTTAGCTTTTGCTTGTCTGTAAAGCTTTTGATTTCTCCCTTGAATCTGAATGAGATCCTTGCTGGGTAGAGTAATCTTGATTGTAGGTTCTTCCCTTTCATCACTTTAAGTATATCATGCCACACCCTTTGGGCTTGTAGAGTTTCTGCTGAGAAATCAGCTGTTAACCTTATGGGAGTTCCCTTGTATGTTATTTGTCGTTTTTCCCTTGCTGCTTTCAATAATTTTTGTCTTTAATTTTTGCCAATTTTATTACTATGTGTCTCGTCGTGTTTCTCCTTGGGTTTATCCTGTATTGGACTCTCTGTGCTTCCTGGAATTGGGTGGCTATTTCCTTTCCCATATTAGGGAAGTTTTCGACTATAATCTCTTCAAATATTTTCTCTGGTCCTTTCTCTCTCTCCTCTCCTTCTGGGACCCCTATAATGAGAATGTTGTTGCATTTAATGTTGTCCCAGAGATTTCTTAAGCTGTCTTCATTTCTTTTCATTCTTTTTTCTTTATTCTGTCCCGCAGCAGTGAATTCCACCATCCTGTCTTCCAGGTCACTTATCCGTTCTTCTGCCTCAGAGTTATTCTGCTATTGATTCCTTCTAGTGTAGTTTTCATTTCAGTTATTGTATTGTTCATCTCTGTTTGTTTGTTCTTTAATTCTTCTAGGTCTGTGTTAAACATTTCTTGCATCTTCTCAATCTTTGCCTCCATTCTTTTTCTGAGGTCCTGGATCACCTTCACTATCATTATTCTGAATCATTTTTCTGGAAGGTTGCCTATCTCCACTTCATTTAGTTGTTTTTCTGGGGTTTTATCTTGTTCCTTCATCTGGTACATAGCCCTCTATCTTTTCACTTTGTTTATCTTTCTGTGAATGTGGTTTTTGTTCCACAGGCTGCAGGATTGTAGTTCTTCTTGTTTCTGCTGTCTGTCCTCTGGTGGATGAGGCTATCTAAGAGGCTTGTGCAAGTTTCCTGATGGGAGGGACTGGTGGTGGGTAGAGCTGACTGTTTCTCTGGTGGGCAGAGCTCAGTAAAACTTTAATCCGCTTGACTGCTGCTGGGTGGGGCTGGGTTCCCTGCTGCTTGGTTGTTTGGCCTGAGGCAACCCAACACTGGAGCCTACCTGGACTCTTTGGTGGGGCTAATGGCAGACTCTGGGAGGGCTCATGCCAAGGAGTACTTCCCAGAACTTCTGCTGCCAGTGTCCTTGTCCCCACGGTGAGCCACAGCCACCACCGCCCCCCCCGCCTCTGCAGGAGACCCTCCAACACTAGCAGGTAGGTCTGGTTCAGTCTCTCCTGGGGTCACTGCTCCTTCCCCTGGGTCCTGATACGCACACTACTTTGTGTGTGTCCTCCAAGAGTGGAGTCTCTGCTTCCCCCAGTCCTGTTGAAGTCCTGCAATCAAATCCCACTAGTCTTCAAAGTCTGATTCTCTAGGAATTCCTCCTCTCATTGCTGGACCCCCAGGTTGGGAAGCCTGACGTGGGGCTCAGAACCTTAACTCCAGTGGGTGGACTTCTGTGGTATAAGTGTTCTCCAGTCTCTGAGTCACCCACCCAGCAGTTATGGGATTTGAATTCCTGTTGCTCCATATTTTTACATCTCATGCTGATAATTTAAAATTTTATCAAATGACTAGGTATAAAATGGCATCTTATTTTATTGTCATGTCCTATTATTTCTAATTCAAGATTTATGGTTTTTAAGTTGTTTTGTTTCTGAATTTCTATTACAATTGCATCATGATCAGAAAACCTATAGGATATCAATTCTTTGAAATTTATGAAGACTTGCTTCATGACCTCATATATGGTCAGTTTTGTAAACATTCAACATATGCTTGAAAATGTGTATCCTCTAATGGCTAGATACATATTTTCATCTATGTTTATTATTAGATCAAGGTTATTAAATGTAAGGCTCCAATCAATGTTTTACATACTTTTTTTACATGCTTTTTTTTGTCTTTTGTTCTATTAATTACCAAAAGAAGGAGATAAAAATTCACCACTACGTGGTATCCTTACTTCCCTTCCATGTCTTTTTATCTCTCCTTCATATTTTCTATCTCTTTGTTCCTCTGTGCTGCTTCCAGGCAACATTTTCAGATTTGTCTTAAAGTTTGTTAATTCTCTCTTTAGTGGGGCCTATCTACTACCAAAGCTTTCCATTGAGTTTTCTTTTAATGACAAATAATATACTTTTTATATCAAAAATTGTTCAATTTTTTGAAATCTACCTGGTCATTTTTGTAGTCTCACACTCCTCACCCATTTTTCCCCTAATTCATTTTAGTTTTAAAAACACATTATGTAGGTAGCTGTTTAATATTCTGTATTCCATGTTTCCAAAATCTGAAGTCCTTTCAGATCTACTTCTGTTCTCTTTTTTTGTTTCTTTTGACTGTCATTTATGATGGCTTGTTTCTTTGTATATATTCTATTATTTTTCACTGTGAGCTCAACTCTGCAAGAATGTTCTAAGGCTTGTGTGTGATAGTACAATCCTCCAGGAAGGATTAGCATTACCTTCTACCATTTGTCCATGGCATGAAGATCAGGTTCCATTTGGAATTTAAATTTCCTTCTTGGGCTTTTTAAGCCTAACTGTATAGTGTACATTCAAGTTCCAGACTCATGAGGTTGGGTTAATGGTTTTTAAATCTTAGGGAAGTCCCCTACCTTCACGAAGACTCAGATTCTTAATATTTAAAACTGGCATAATAAAAACTGCTTACAGGGTTGTTAAAAGGATGAAATGTGATAAGAAATATAAAATATAAAATGCACATCTGACATATATAGCAGTTGTTCAGTAAAAGCAAACCTCCTGCTTCATCCCTAATCCTCTACAAGCCACAATTAAAAAGCGTCCTCTTTTGCCTATCCCAATTGTCTCATTCAGAAAGAGCAGTTCTCTTTAGGATAATTTTTTTATGTAGCTGTTGAGATATATTTTCACATTCTGTTAACTTTCCATAAACAGGTGTCACTTAACACATTGGGTCTTAGACTCACCAGCTGCCTTTATTTATTTCTATATGTCTTATGTCCCCTTCTAAATAAAATTTCTTGGAGAAAAGGACAGCGAGCACATAATTTATGCTTAATAAACTCTGATAAAGGAAAAAAGTTCTCCCACAAAACAGAGCAGTGCACCAATACAGGGTGCATGGGTACTGGTGGCTGATCACCATCTGAGAAAAAGCACATTTAAAGGGAGACAGTGTGACTGCCGCAAGGGGAAATGGAAAGGCAGTAAAGAAAAAAATACATGCATTTATAAAATCATATATTGTGTGTAATTCAATATATAATTATAAAATACATAAATTTATAAACTCAAAATATGTACTGATTTCATCATTTTCTCTATAGCAGGCACTAGGTAAAACAATAAAAGAGTAAGTCACTGAAAGTATATCATATAATCAGAATATATTCAAATAAGCTTTACAGATAAAAGCTTTCAACTTACAGTGTAACAGTATCTTCCCTTGAGGTAATACAAAAAGGGTTCTTCAGGTAAAAATTCGATTGCTTTATCTAGATGCTCCTGAAAGAAAATCCAAAAGAAATATCTCCCAAGTTTCAGGTGGTGTTGAGTAGAACTCTGCCTAGTAAATTCAAAGGGACTTTATAATGTTGTTTTGTCTCCCTCCTCAATCTTGATCATTAATACAATTAAGCTTCTCAATAACTCAATCATCAAAATGCTCACAACTAGAAAAAGAACTGTGATTATGATTAAATAAGGCTACAGAAAACGTCACCTTAAAAATAGAAAACATCCAAGTCACATTTTTGTCTGCCCGTGACTTGCCTACCTAATACTTATTGATTGAGAGGCAAACTTACAAATGTCATATGATGTGGGTATAATGGAGAAAAGAATAGCAGAACTAGGTGATAGAAGAATCTACTCCCCTGACATTGTCAAATGGTTATAGGGAGCTGGAAAATAAAGAACTCTCTGCCCATTCCTAAAATTATTGACCCTGAGGGGTTATTTACTGAACGATTACAACTACAGGCACATGATAAATAATGAGTATGCGCATTACTTATTTTATTCCTCTATCATGGCAAATTTAAGCCCTAGATTGAATTCTACTTCTACCAGCAAATCAATATGTATTAAATGTTAACTAATTAGTGCCAGCCATGTTTGTGATGTTGGTGTGCGCATGACTAAAAGGCTAACTAAGCCTCTACCTTTAAAAAAGTAATACTCATCTACTATGTGACTTCCTTCAGGATCTATAATAATAATAATAATCCTTAATCACCCAAAGAGTTTGTTTCTTTTTTGGCACAGTGTAAAGACAGTCATTTCATTTAAGGAAAAAAGATAAATTCCTAGAGATAAGTCTATTGAATAATTTGATTTATACTTGTGAATGGAACATACAGCTACAGTAAAACATTTTTAATACCAAGAAATACCTTGAAGCGATATCCATAGCTAATTTTGTTTTGTAAGCCCTCAAACTCGGATACATAGCCACACAAAACCGCATACCTGAAAGGGATAAAAACAGTGGACATTGTGTAAACTTTTAATCAAATACCACGAAATTTAACATTTAAAAAAAAATCTAAACCATTCATTAATATTTAACAAAAGTATTCATATAGATGAATAAATAACCAACGTTTGACATGAACATGAGGCCAGTTTCCTCAGCTATACCTGGGGATACTAACACCATCTATCTCATATGTGTGCTATGAGGGTAAAATATATAAAACGTAATCGCTTACAATAGTGTCTGGCCTGGAGTGAGTTCCAAGAAAGATTAGCTGCTGCCATCACCTTCATCAACATCAGAGTCACAAAGAGACCCTCAGAAAAGTCTATTCACATAAGTATTAAACTGAAAAATACATTGTGTCAACAGATTCCTGCTTCTCTTTCGTAAAAATAAAAAGTTCAAGGCTCCCTTAATGTCATTTGAAAATTAAAATAAATATCGTGACTAAAAACAAATACTAGGGCTTCCCTGGTGGCGCAGTGGTTGAGAGTCCGCCTGCCGATGCAGGGGACACGGG
>NW_006769677.1:5027253-5031546 GCF_000442215.2 Lipotes vexillifer
CCCTACATTGCCAAATGAACAAAAATAGCTTTTAGGGCACTGCCACAAGCTTAAAATAGAGGTGATTCCATCGCTCTAAGAATATAAAATGGAGCTGGGTACTACACAGATTGGTTTTGCAGCCTCATTTATGCAGCTTCAGCCTGAAAGGAAAGCTACTTCCCTTACAAAATTGTATTTTGTGATCTATTTGTGGCATTTGTATCAGTCATTTAATTCTGAAAATTACAATAATGTTCTTTTAGATATAAGATTCATATTTTATTTGGAAGACAAGTATGATCAATCATAGTACGTGCACAGATGTACTGCATAATTGTATACCCCAGTTGGAGGTTTAGGAAAGAATTCTGTACTCTTCAGTGATCCAGTCTTCCCTCGGCACACGAGTTCAAATATACTGTTATGAGCAATAACAGCACTCTTCCTCCCTTGTACTGGGTGCTGATGCCCGTCAACTCCAGTCTCCAATGTCTCAGCTCCAGGGTTCTTTGCCATCACCTTTGCCAGGCACTTACTACCTGTGCATTGAATTACAATTGCCTGTCTCCATATTGATCTTGTCAGTAAGTTCCTTAGTGTAACACTGTCTTGATCATATTCATGTCCCTCCTTGTCTCCTTCCCTCACCCCTCATTTTAACTTTGTTCCTAGACACGGTGATTTCGAATAAATATTTTGAATAAATAAATAAAAAATTCTCATAAATATTTCTTGGATAAAACAATAGGAATTCTGTTAAATTTATTTCTATAACTGCATGAACACAACTGGGGGGTCACTGTTTTTTCTTTGACACTATAAACTTTTCTCTTTTTTGAATATATCCTGTCTCAGTCCATGCTCCTTTCTTGTACTTGGGTGCGAGAATTTGGATTTCCTCCAGCCTACTTCTTTCTCCATTTTCACCATCTCATACATCAACTCAGTTAAACTCTCACTCCATTTAAAAATACAGATCCCAAGTAATTTTACTATGTGAGACTTACTTCCAGAAGAAAGAGTTCCCTGCATCAACGTTCACCTCCGCCATCATATCCTCCTTTCTGTTATACCCTCTCTTAATATGCCACATTCTTCTTTACTAACAACTTACTTCAGTGTGTTTCTTTATATGTAGGATTATTTTAGTAATACTATCTTCCCCACAAAGCCATAAGCTCCTTGCAGTCTGAGAACATGTCTATTTTGCTATCATACTTCTACCTTCTAACATAGGAGGAGCCTTAATGCCCAGGGCAGGGAGGTGCTCAAGAAAAAAAATACATTTAATATATATTTTTAAATTATTTAATATATATTTAATATGACGGATGTTGGAACAGTTTACATAGATACACTCTGACTTTCTCAGTAGATATAAAAATAAGTCAGTTTGTTCTCTTTGGCTAAATTTTTATTTACCTTCAAGTTAATAAACCTCTTCCCTAGAATTCCATTTTGTTTATGGTCTGCAAGAAGGATTGCTACAGAAAAACTGCCCCACAAAGCTGATGATGAATATATAAAGAACAAGAAGGGGAATTCCTTCCATCCTCCTCCCACTAAGAATTAAATTACAGAGGCCACTTGGCAAAGAAACCTACAAGCAGAAGAAATGTAATTTCAAGGAACTTGGAAATATTTCCTTCTTAGAAATAAAAATGACAGGGAACTAGAGTGGAAGGAGATTGGCAGTATCATTATCTTCTTGCTGTTTCTTCCTCATGCTATCTCAGAGAAGGAAAGCTTGGAAAAGAGAAGACTTTGGAATAAAAAAAAAAAAAAAAGAAAGAAAAACTAAAGAAGTTTTGATGTCAAATTACTATCCTGAAACTTAGGGGGCTTTTTGCAAAAAAGAGTTTGATACTCAGTGAGAGCCACGGTTTACATATATATCAAATTTCACATTCTAGCTGTTTTTCTTTTGTTGTTGTTACTTTGGAAAATAGAGGACAGTGTAATGAACAACTATGGACTCATTGCTCAGCTTAAACAATTAGCTAAAACAAGGCTTAAACAAGATTAGCCTTAAAATAAGGCTAATCTTGTTTTATCAAGATAAATTTTGAAAAAAACATTAAAGTATGAGTAGTTATTTCTTTGTGGTACCTGGAGTTCTACGTTACAGGGAGTAAGGAGGGTTATTTTAATTGTGGTGAAAGACTACTGCTATTATCGCTTCTCATATTATTACCACTTAATGTCTCATCTTTCTGTGATTTTATAAACTTTAAAAGCTGGAATTTGAGTTTTTCAGTTGCCTGTTCTAGTATGCTCAAATATTTTTTAAGAACATGTACTTTTATTCTAAAAAAACCTTTCTGGGGCCTTCCCTGGTGGTGCACTGGTCGAGAGTCCGCCTGCCTATGCAGGCGACACGGGTTCGTGCCCCGGTGTGGGAAGATCCCACATGCCGCGGAGCGGCCAGGCCCATGAGCCATGGCTGCTGAGCCTGCGCGTCCGGAGCCTGTGCTCCGCAACGAGAGAGGCCACAACAGTGAGAGGTACGCGTACCGCAAAAAAAAAAAAAACAAAACCCAAACCTTTCTGTCCTTAGACTATATAAGTACTAGGATATGTTGAAATAGATTAAACATACTTGTTTTAGCTAAGATAATTTAGCTTTAATTAAAATTCATTAGTGGTTTACTATAGATAATGATTACTACTTGAGGATAATTAATATTTACAAAATACTTACCAATATTAGCATAATGCTTCTTTTCTTGTGCATTTGTAGATAGCTCATACATGTCTCCATAAGCACGAGCAAACCGCCAAATAAACTCTATTTCATCTCTAAACTGTATAGACAGAACTGCACATTAGATAAACTCAGAAACATGACCAGACTGTGTTTTCCACTGCAACTTTTAAAAAACTAGGTAAACTGGTACTTAGAAATGACTGTATCTATTCATGGGCATATCACACTTTAAGTTCAAATATTCATGGCTACAAAATGTGATGTAATGTAGTGTTACATTTGGATCTTAAAACCAATGAATATTATGCAGACACCAGCTCCACACCTACAAAGACGAGAAACTTGATAGGTGTCAGAATTTATAAATTCTCTCTGGGTTGTAGTATCCTCTCCTTGTTTTCCTTTCTAAGTTATCTATTATTAATATGATGCTTCAATGGGCATTTCAGATAATATCTGTAAGTTATTAGAGATTACATACATCCAAAAGAGGAGTCACGTTTTTTACCTAAATTACCTAAATACACTCCTGGAGATTTAAAAACTTTTAGGTAATGCATTTAGAGTTGCTAAATCCTCGAAGGTTAGACTTAAATCTCTCATGGGAAAGAAAAAGATTTATTGATCTTTGTGATATTGCAAAACCCACCGTTTTTTTTTCCTTTGGTGGTGGTGGGAAGGATGAGCTTTCCCAATTCAGCCCAGCATTAAACACTGGAAAACGATTACTGGTAGGACACAGTGAAATACTAATGGCTGTTATATTAGTAACTGTAAGATAGCGAGCTTAAAATGTAGCTTTTCCTCCCTCCAGAGAAGCAGTATATCTTATTCTTTATCTGTTACAAAATATTTACGAAATATATCAGACTGATAAAATCAATGTCAGCCTGTATAATCATATCTCTGGTTTTCATTTTTATGACCTTAGAGCCTAATAAACTCTTATATATACTATTAAAAAATTGTAGTGATATTATAAAAAAATTTACATCAATCATTTAGCTTGTGTAAACTGTGACACAATTGTTATGGTCATAACATGAATGGGACAGTAGATTAAATAAAAAATTAAAACTATACAAGCATGTTATTATCACATATTTCTTACCTTTTCTTTGTGGTCACAAAGTAGTTCAAAACTCTCCATTTTTCTGGACTCATTCATACGTAAATTGTCAGCCATCTGAATAAGGGCATCTAAATTTAATTCCTCTACATGAGTGTTAAATGCCTTAGGGAGTGGAAAACTTTGTTCTTCGGTATCAGTATTAGCTGTAATATACCTAAAATTGCAGAAATAATCATCAACTCTCTGTAAAGTTATACTATAATGGATAGAGCGATCCTTTTAAAATATAAGTCAAATCATTTCACTCTTAGGCTTGAAACCCTGTAACGGTGCCCCTTTTCACTCAGAAAAAGCTCAAGTCCTAATAACAGTCTATGAGGCTAGATGAGATTTGTCTCTCCCAGCTCAGTCGCCTCTCTGACCTTGCTTCCCACCACGTTTCTCACTCAGTCAATTGTGTGCTGGCTGCCCAGCTGTTCCTTAAACAAGCCAGGGACACTCCTACCTCAAGACCTTTTCTTGCTGTTCCTGC
>NW_006769677.1:5031556-5037824 GCF_000442215.2 Lipotes vexillifer
ATGGCTCTTCCTTCAGAAGGGGACATAACTCACACCCTCACCTTCTTTAAGTCTCTGTCAATGTCATCTTCTCAATGTGACCCATCCAGACCACTCAATTTAATGCTGCGACCACCACACTCCAACCTCCCTGTATATTTCCTTCACCTCCAGTCTCCCTTATCATGCTTGATGTTTTTTTCTGCAGTACATACCATCTTCTAATATACTTTACTAACCTACTACATGTGCTATTTTTGTCAGTATCTCCCCCACTAGAATGCATGCTCCCTGACAATAGGATTCTTTGTTTTATTAATTGATTTCATCAAGTGCCTAGAATAGCACCTGACACATAGTGGACACGCACTGAATATTGCTGAATGAATGATACAGAGTTGTAGGAACTCAGCAGGCACTCAGGTATATATATTAAATATATATATAATATACATCTATACACACATATGTATGTATTTTTATATATACGTATGCACACACACATATGTTAATTTTAGTTCAAGACGATGTTCTAACTCTTAGATTAGTCTTTAAAAATTCATGCTACAACCCACATTTCCTTTTTGGTATCATACAATGCAAACAATTTGTTTTTATTTATTTACACACTGTTCTGTTCTAAAAAGATTTTAAGGAGGTATATAAGCATATATAACATATAAGAAAACAAACCAGAAGTGGTAGGAAAAGATAAAAACAAGGCCAAATGTGAATGAGGTCAATAAAAAAGTACATATACTTTAGATATCTATACTCTTGCTACAAAGGCACAACACAAATGTGGTTCTATATCTTCCAGCAGCTAAAGCAGTCACAGTTCCCAACAGATACTAACAAAGATAGAAATGAAGCAAGTTCTTGAGAGAAATGCACTTTTTTCCAATAATAAGACTGAAATTTCCTTCAAAGTCCTTACAAAGAAGACACTATGTGAAATGATGCTCAACAGCATTATCAGTGGCAACTTCATTCTTCTAATTGCTCAAACCAAAAAACTTAGAATCATCCTTGACTTCTTTGTCTCTCCTAAGCAACCTTCAAAAATTCCTGTTAGTTCTATCTTCAAAATATATCCAGAACCCAGCCACCTCTCACCACCTTTACCCACTACTCCCCTGGTCTAGACCACCATCACGTTATCTGGATTATTGCAATGGCCTCCTATCATGTCTCCCTGCTTTAGTCCTTGACCAATGTAGTTTATTCTCAACATAGGAGCCAGAATGGTCCTTTAAAAAGCTGAATCAGATCATGTCACCCTTTGCTCAAAACCTTCCAGTGGATGACCAAATCAGAGTAAAAACCTAAGTCCTTAGAGTTGTCTACAAGACCCTACATAATCTAGTCCAATACCTCTGACCTCATCTCCTACCACTCTCCTGCTTGCTCAGCACTCCAGGAACTCTGGCTTCCTTGACATTCCTTGAACACATCAGCCATGTTCCTGCTTTAACATCTGTATTTGCTGTCCCTCTGCCTGCTATGTTCTCCACTGGATATCCACATAATTTACTTCCTCACCTGTTTCACACCCTTGTTCAAACATAACCTTCATATTATTGCAGATGATACGATTATTTACATAGAACATATTAAAAAAAACCCTACAAATTATGAGACTAATAGAGTTTAGCAGGTTGGCTGCATATAAGATTAAAATATGAAAGTGAGTTTCATTTTTAATATATTAGCAGCAAAAAGCCTAAAAAACAAAATTATATAAAATACTTTACTTACAATGATCTCAGAGAATATCAGACACCCAGGAATAAATCTAATAAAACATATGTAAAAATTCTATGGAGAATATCATAAAAGATATATTAAAAGCTGTTTATAAAAGAACCTAAATTCATGGAAAAATATATCATGTTCATGGCTAGAAACAACTGATATTATAAATAAGTAAATTCTCTCCAGATTAATTCAATGTAATTCCAATTTTATAAACCTCACCGAAATTTCATAGAATTTAATAAGATGATTCTAAAAGTTACATGAAAAGGTAAAGAGCCGAGAATAGTCAAAGCACTGTTAAGAAAGAGAGCAGGGAGAGAAGACTTACCTCACCAAATATTAGGACCTATCATGCAGCTATAATAATTAAAGACAGTGTGCTATTGGTACAAGGATAGATGAGTGACTGACAGAACAGAAGAGACCCAAGAAACAGCCTCATACGCAAATGAAAGTGTGGTATATGACAGATGTGACATGTCAGATTAGTGAGAAGTTAACAGACTGAGCTGGAAAAAAGTGGTTATCTCTACGGAAAAAGTTGAAATTGAATCTGTCTTATAATATTAAAAGTAACTCTAAGGTATATGGATGGTATAAGGAATTAAGTGTTAAAAATAATTTTTTAAACTCTAAATGGAAAATATAGGTGAATAACTTTTAGTCTTTGGGGCAAGAAATTTTCTTAACCAAAATACAAAAGCATTAGCTATAAATGATTATTAATGATTATTAATTATGAATGATTAACCAATTTGACTATATTAAAATGAAAAACTGTTGCTAATCAAAAGATATTTTCAAAAATGCAAAAACACAAATTAAAAACCAGGAATAGATATTTTGTAACACATACAACTGGAGAACATTAGTATCAAGAATACATAAATATTTTCTAAAATTCAATGGAAAAAACACAATAAATGCAACAGAAATAAGCTCAAAAGAGGTTTTCCCAAATGAAAAAATACATATAGCCAATAAACATAAGAAAAGATGTTCAACATTCACTAGCGATCAGAGAAATACAAATCAGGACCACAGAGAGATATTATTGACACCTGTTTCATTTACAAAATTAAAAAATCTGACAATACTAAATGTTGGAGAGGAAGTCAATCCACGGATCTGATGTGAATGTAAACTGGTGAAATCAGCTGGGAAAGCGCTTTGGCATCATCTATTAATATTGAACTTTCACATATCTGAGGACTCAGTAACCAAGTCTCTGGTACATGTACAAAAGGAGGTAGGTGTAAGAATATAGACAACAGTACTTTCACAATAGCAAACCCCAGGAAACAACTGAAATGCCCAGTCAAGAGAGTGGATGAATATTACCCAACAGTCAAAATGAAAGAAATACAGTGATGTGCAAAATAGGGAAGACTCTTAACAAACATATTAAGTGGAAAAATAAGCTCTTAAAATTATATACAACATGATCCCCTTTTCATAAAACAATCAAAATTCAATGTTATTTTTAAGGAATATACACATATGCAATAAAATTATATAAAAAGGACAGCAAGGAATGAACAATATAGAGTATAGACTCAGGATGATAGTTACCCTCAGGTGAGGGGAGGCAGGGAGCCAAATGGTTTCATAGATGCTTATTACATTATTTATAATAACAAACTAAATAAATGAGTAAAAGTGGCACATGCATGTACCAGTAATCAGGGTTTGCATGAGCTAAAGACAATTTTTAGTCCAATTCTAGGCACCTGAGATATAGTAAAAAATAATAACTAAAAGACAGTAACTGGTTTAATATCAGACAATATTATTTAAACTAAGACCCACTACATTGTACAATTTAGAAGGGTGATTTTATGGTATATGATTAATATCTCAATAAAGATGTTATTTTTATAAGACAAAAACTGAATATTCCTATAGCCATTAAATAAATTAAATGAGAATTTATATATATATATTCTAGTAGAAAGAGAGAGAGAGAGAGAGAGAGAGACAGAAGCGGGGGGACACAGAGAGCTATATAGTGAGTTCTATCAATATATGCAAAGAATTACTCAAATTATTCTAAGGAATTGAAAAAGAGGAAACATTTCTCACCTAATTTTATGAAGCTAGTAAAACTATTACCAAAACCAAACAAGTATAGTATAATAGGAAATGAAAATTATAGGCCAATTTCACATATAAACATAGATGCAAAAATCCTCCAAAATATCAACCAAAAAACTTTAACACACATGAGAGAATGCATTGTAACCAAATTGAGTTTATCTCACTAATTACAAGCACAGTTAACATTAGAAAATTTCTCTAGTATAACAGATAAAAAGAGAAAAACTATATGATCATTTTAGTGGTTACCAAAAAAATTTTTTTCAGTAAATTCAACTCCATTTCACTACAAAAGAAATACCAAATGCATAAACAAGGAATAGAACTTCTTATAATAGAATATAAACCAAAAACTATGATGCAGTTCATATGTAATGATGAAACATTATAAGCATTCTCCTTAAAATCAGAAATAGAAAAAGATGTCCAATATTGCTGCTTCTACTTAGCATGGTACTGCAGATCCTGTTAGCACAATATTAAAAGAAAAACAAAAAAAAATTTATAAGAATTGGGAAAGAAGAAACAGAACTGTTATTATTTGAAGATTATTCAGTAGAAAGAAAACCTAGTTCCCCTTCCACCCAGCAAGGACACAGCAAGAAACTGTCTATGAACCAGAAAGTAGGTTTTCACCAGATACTGAATCTGCTGTAACCTTGATCTTGGGCTTCCCAGCCTCCAGAACTGTGAAAAAGAAATTTCTGTTGTTTAAGCCACCCAGTCTATGGTACTTGGTTATAGCAGCTCAAACAAAGACACTATTCAATAATAAAAAAAAGAAAGACAGAAAATCTAACAGAACTTACAGATAAGTAAATAAAACTATTATTTATGATCAATTATGTTCCTATATCTATAGGACAAGTTAAAAAATGTAATTTTATAAAATATAGCATTTACATACTATAGGAATATATACAGGAAAAATACACAGTACCTAGGAAAAATTCCACAAGAGGTTTTTAAGACTTTTTTATAGAAAATTACAAAATATCATCTGAGAACATTAATCTGCCTAAATATATGGAAAAAGATATCATATCCACTGACAGGAAAACTTAACATTAAAACAATTTCATATGGCATTAAATTAATCTACAGTTTTAATGCAATTCCAATCAAAACCACAATGGTGTTTTTCTGTGGAACTTACCTGACTCTAAAATTAATATAGAAGGACAACTGTAGGAAGAACCAAAACACTACCCAAAGCAATATAGAGATTCACTGCAATCCCTATCAAATTACCAATGGCATTTTTCACAGAACTATAACAAAAAATTATAAAATTTGTATGGAAACACAAAAGACCCCGAATAGCCCAAACAATCTTGAGAAAGAAGAATGGAGCTGGAGGAATCATGCTGCCTGATTTCAGACTATACTACAAAGCTACAGTAATCAAAACAGTATGATACTGGCACAAAAACATACACAGAGATCAATGGAACAGAACAAATAGCCCAGAAATAAGCCCTCACACTTACGGTCAATTAATCAATGACAAAGAAGGCAAGAATATACAATGGAGAAAAGACAGTCTCTTCAATAAGTGGTGCTGGGAAAACTGGACAGCTACATGTAATAGAACATTCTCTAACACCATATACAAAAATAAACTCAAAATGGATTAAAGACCTAAATGTAAGACCAGATACTATGAAACTCCTAGAGGAAAACATAGACATAACACTCTTTGACATAAATTGCGGCAATATTTTTTTTGGATCCGTCTCCTAGAGTAATGGAAATAAAAACAAAAACAAACAAATGGAACCTAATTAAACTTAAAAGCTTTTGCACAGCAAAGGAAACCATAAACAAAATGAAAAGACAACCTATGGACTGGGAGAAAATATTTGCAAACAATACTACTGACAAGGGATTAATTTCCAAAATATACAAACAGCTCATACAGCTTAATATATATTAAAAAAAAACTAATCAGAAAATGGGCAGAAGACCTGAGTAGATATTTCTCCAAAGAAGACATACAGATGGCCAACAGGCACATGAAAAAATGCTCAATATCGGCAATTATTAGAGAAATGAAAATCAAAAATACAATGGGATTATCACCTCACACCAGTCAGAATAGCCATCATTAAAGAGTTTACAAATAATAAATGCTGGAGACATGGAGAAAAAGGAACCCTCCTACACTGCTGGTAGAAACGTAAATTTGTGCAGCCACTGTGGAGAACAGTATGGAGGTTCCTTAAAAAACTAAAAATTGAGTTACCATATGATCCTGCAATCCCAGTCCTGGGCACATATCTGTAGAAAACTCTAATTTGAAAAGATACACGCACCCCAATGTTCAGAGCAGTATTATTTACAATAGCGAAGACATGGAAGCAACCTAAATGTCCATCAACAGATGAATGGATAAAGAAGATGTGGTATATATATATATATATATATATATATA
>NW_006769677.1:5037834-5056460 GCF_000442215.2 Lipotes vexillifer
GGCCATAAAAAAGAATGTAATAATGCCATTTGCAGCAACATGGATGGACCTTGTTAAGTGAAGTCAGACAGAGGAAGACAAATATCATATGATATCACTTATTCGTGGAATCTAAAAAAAATGATTCAAATGAATTTATTTACAAAGCAGAAACAGTCTCACAGACATAGAAAACAAAGTTACGGTTACCAAAGGGGATGGGGGTGGGGGAGTGAGGTAAATTAGGAAGTCTGGGATTAACATATACATACTATTGCATATAAAATAGGTAAACAAAAAGGACCCAATGTACAGCAGAGGGAACTATACTCAATATCTTGTAATAACATACAATGGAAAAGAATATATATACATAACTGAATCACTTTGCTGTACACTTGAAACAACCACAACATTGTATACCTCAATATATACAATGTATAGGTAACTATACCTCAAAAAAAATTTTTTTTTAAAAAGAGAAAAAAAAAAGAAGAGCCAAGACAATTTTAAATAACAGATATCAGGACTATAGTATAAAAGATAAAACAATGGTAAGTGAATGTGGTATTGGCATAACAGTAGACAAACTGGCAAAACAAAATGAAAGACAACAACTAGTTTAGTCTCTTCTCCACATTAAAAAAAATCCAAGTGTGGAAAAATTGTTTTCCTATTTTGAACAGGAATCTTCTACTTATAATTGGGCATTTATTAAAAATTATCAGAAAGTTTTAAAAGCAAACTTTAAAAGTAGGACATGGGCTTCCCTGGTGGCGCAGTGGTTGGAAGTCTGCCTGCCGATGCAGGGGACGCAGGTTCATGCCCTGGTCCGGGAGGATCCCACGTGCCGCGGAGCGGCTGGGCCCTTGAGCCATGACGGCTGGGGCTGTGCGTCCGGAGCTAGTCCTCCACGATGGGAGAGGCCACGACAGTGAGAGGCCCGCATACAGCAAAATAAAAAAAATTAAAAAATTAAAAAAAAAAAAAAAAAGTAGGACATATCTAAATATGCCTGGGAAAATTCACAACATATGTATTAACTTTGTGCTGAGCTTAGATTTGTACTGGGGCCAAAAAAAAAAAGGCATTTCATAGGTTATCTGGTGTCAATCTTCCGACTCTCTTTCAGCAGGCCAGGGAAAGTTCACCCTCAAATGTCAAATTTATTGATACTTACAAACATTCATCTCCTAGTAGACTTTTCTGGCCTATCTTCTGCTCCAAATTTGACTAAGAACTGTGCCATTTTCCCATATCTCTTCATTGCTGCACAATCAATTACTTGCTTTAATAGCAAAAACAGCAAATCTGCAGGCATAGTTGCATTATTTAAAGAGAAAATGACTTTATTTACTGTGAAAATAGTGTATTTATAGAAGTATATTGGTAGTGAGTTGCATCAGAATAGGCAAAAACATGCCTGGCTACAGTACTGTGGCCTCTCTCCATATCAGGCATCCTGATTTAGTTCCCTTTGCCTAGCCTTACCTAACACCTCGCTCCTCCCACTTTTCTTTTTTCAAAAGATACATACTAAGAGATAAGAGAGACTGATGTCAGCAAGATGATGGACTAGAAAACTCTATGCCCTCATTCCTCCATGGAAACACTAAACAAACAACAGACAGATTGAAACAGTTTTGTGGGAGATCTAAAAGGTAGTCAAGGATGTGCAGCAACCAAGTAAATGCCCAATCAATAAAAATCCATATTCAAAATGGTAGAAAACTTCATGGTGTTTTTTCTCACCCTTACCTCAGCCTTCCCTGGCATGGCAGAGTATGGCTGGGAAGAAGTCATGCAATTCTTGGCTCTTCCCCTGGGACAGAAGGAAAAGAATGGATCTTGTTTGCATTGTTCTGGGATGTTGAGGGGCTTCCCAGGAAACTGGTGTCTGTTTAGCTTGACTTAGAGCTCAGAAAGAAATGAAGGCATAGACTGGACATCAGATTGGAGGCCACTGAATGCTGTGGCAATCACTATGGCATGTTAGAGCTACAGGGGGACCGTAGACTCATGGGTGCCTAGGTGCAAGAGATTATGGGGAGAGGAATACTATAGGACACCTAAGGCACCAAGAAGAACAGGAGTCAGATTCTTATTGAAAAAGATATTTAAAAACAGTTATGTATGGGGGAAATTGGGGGAAAAGCACATATACAGGCCGAGGGAAAACTAATGCCTAGAAAAGACCTGAGAAGCCCTTAAGCCTTCACACTGGGCTAATTAGTGGGTCTTCCCTGCATAGAGTCAGTCTACAAAGGCTAGGATAGATGGCTATTTTTTCAAATGTGTTATTTTCAACAAAATATCACAAAGCATACAAAGAAACAGGGAAAGATGACCCATTCAAATGAACAAAATAAACTTCCAGAACCTGACTCTAAAGAAATACAGGCTTTGGACTTACTGAGACAACAATTTTATAACAACAGTCTTAAATATGCTCAAAGAGCTAAAGGAAAAAATGGAGAGAGAACAAAAGGAAATCAGGAAAACAAATACATGAACAAAATGAGACTATCAACAAAGAGCTAGGAATTATTAAAAAAAAAAAAAAACAGAAATTTTGGAGCTTAAAAAGCAATAACTTGAGAAATTCACTAGAAAGGATCAACAAAATACTTGAACAAACAGAAGAAAGAATCAGCAAATTTGAAGACAGAGCACTTAAAATTCTTAAGTCTGAAGAGTCAAAAGAAAAAAGAATGAAGAAAAGTGAATAGAGCCTAAGAGACTTTATGGAACATCATAAATAGGGCCAATATATATATCATGAGAGTCCCAGAAGGAGAAGAAAGAAAGGGGCAGAGAGCTTATTTTGAAAAATAATGACCAAAAACTCCCCAAATTTGAGGAAAGACATGGATATACAAATACAAGAAGGTCAATTAATTCCAAATAGGATAGACTCAAAGAGATTCACATCAAGACACATACTCAGACTGAAGAAAGTTCAAGATAAATCTTAAAAATCTTGAAAGCAGCAAGAGAAAAGCAAATCATTATAAAAAAGTGACCCTCAATAAAATTACCACAGGGTTTCTCGGGAGAAACCTTGTAGACGTAAAGGCAGTGGGATGATATATTTAAAGTGCTGAAAGAAAAAAACTGTCAACCAAGAATTCTATATCCAGGAAAACTGTCCTTGAAAAAATAATAGAGAAATTAAGACATTCCCAAATAAACAAAAAAATGAGGGAGCTCATTACCTCTAGACCTGCCTTACAAGAAATGCTAAAGGGAGTCCTTCAAGTTGAAACAAAAGGACATTTGGCAGTAGTAACCTGAAGCCATATGAAAATATAGCTTTCTGATAAAGGTAAATGTGTGGTTAAACATAAAAATTGGTATTATTGTAATTCTGGTTCACAACTCCACTTTTTATTCTTTTACAGTATTTAAAAGATAAAAGCATAAAAATAATGAGAATCTATGTTAACAGTTATAAAACATATAAAGATGTAATTTGTGACATCAATAACATAAATGGGGGAGTGGAGCTGTAAAGGAGAAAGTTTTTATATGCAGTTGAAGTTAATTTGGTATCAGTTTAAAACAGATTGCTATAACTTTAGGATGTTATACATAATACCCATGCTAAACACAAATATCTATAGAATACACGTAAATGAGAAAGGAATAAAAAAAAGTGTCACTATAAAAATCAAGTAAACACAAAGGAAGGCAGTAAGGGAGGAAATGAAGGACCAAAAGGTATAAGACATATGGAAAACAAATAATAAAAAGGCAACAGTGAGTCCTTCCCTACTTTAAATTTAATTACTTTAAACTTAACTACTTTAAATGTAAATGGAGTAAATTCTCCAATCAAAGACACAGATTGGTAGAATGGATAAAAAAAAAAATCAGGATCAACTGTACGCTGTCTATAAAAGACTCACTTTAGAACTAAGGACACATATGGGTTGAAAGTAAAAAGATGAAAAAAGATATTCCATGTAAATAATAACCAAAAGAGAACAAGGGTGGCTATACTAATATCAGATAAAATTAACTGTAAGTCTAAAACTTATATGAGACAAAGAAGAACATTTTATAACTACAAAAGTTTCAATTCAACAAGAATATATAACAATAATAAACACATATGCACTAAACATTAGAGCTACTAAATATATGAAGCAAACATTGACATAATTGAAGGGAGAAATAGACAGCAACTTAATAATAGTTGGAGACTTCAATATCTCATTTTCAGTAATGGTTGGAACAATCAAACAGAAGATCAATAAAGAAACAGAGGACTTGAATGTCATTATAGACCAACTTGACCTGACAGACATATACCAAATACTCCACTCAACAACAGCAGAACACATTTTTTTCTCAAATGCACATAGAACATTCTCCAGGATAGATCATAAGTTATGCCACAAAACAAGTCTTAATAAATTTTAAAAGATGAAAATCATACAAAGTATCTTTTCTGATTGTAATGAGATGAAACTAAAAATCAACAGCAGAAGGAAAACTGGAAAATCCACAAATGTGTGGAAGTTAAACAACACACTATTAAACAACCAATGGGTCAAAGAAGAAATCACAAGGGAAATTAGCAAATATCTTGTCTCAAAAGAACATGAAAACACAACATATCAAAATGTATAAGGTGTAGTGAAAGCAGTGCTAAGGGGGAAACTTATAGCTGTAAAATGCTTACGTTAAAAAGAAAGATCTCAGATCAACAACCTAAATTTACACCTTAAGGAACTAGAAAAAGAGCAAACTAAACCCAAAGCTAGCAGGAAAGAAATAATAAAGATTAGATCAGAAATAAACATAACAGAGGGTAAAAAAACATAAAATCAATGAAACCAAGAGCTGCTTCTTCAAAGATTAACAAAATTGACAAACCTTAAGCTAGCTTGACTAAGAAAAGAGGAGAGGAGAATCAAATAATTAAAATCAGAAATGAAACAGGGTATATCACTACCAATTTTACAAAAATAAAAAGGATTATAAGAGACTACAGTGAAGGATAGTATGCCAACAACTGGATAATCTAGATGAAATGGACAAATTCCTAGAAACATACAACATATCAGTACTGCATCAGGGAGAAATAGAAAATCTGAACAGATCTATAACCAGCAAAGAGACTGAGTCAGTTATCAAAAACCTCCAAGCAAGGAAAAGCCTAGGGTCACATGGCTTCACTGGTGAATTCCACCAAACATCTTGAAAAAACAAAGTTAGAGGTCTTACACTTCCTGATCTTAAAACTTATTACAAAGTTACAGTAATCAAAATGGTGTGTAATGGCATAAAGTCAGACATATACATGAAAGAAATAGAATAGAGAGTGCAGAAGTAAACCCTCACATACACGGTCAAATGACTTTTGACATGGGTGCCGAGAGCAATCAATGGGAAAGAACAGTCTCTTAAAGAAATGGTACTGGGAAAACTGGATATTCACATGTAAAAGAATGATGTTGGATCCCTACCTTATACTATATACAAAAATTAACTCAAAATGGATCAAAGACCTAAGTGTAAAATCTAAAACTATAAAACTCTCAGGAGAAGACATAGAGGAAAAGCTTCATGGCATTGTATTTGGCAATGATTTCTTGGATATGACACCAAAAGCACAGGCAACAAAATAAAAAATAAACTGAACATCAAAATTAAAAACTTCTGTGCATCAAAGGACACAATCAACAGTGAAAGGCAACCCAAACAATGGGAGAAAATGCATATCAAAACCACAGTGAGATACCACCTCACACTCATTAAGATGGTTATTATCAAAAAACAAGTGTTGGCAAGGATGTGAAGAAATTGGAATCCTTGTGCATTCTTAGAGGAATATAAAATGGTGTACTTACTATGGAAGAAAGCATGGTAGTTCCTCAAACAATTAAAAGTAGAATTAACATATAATTCTGGGTATATAACCAAAAGAATTGAAAGCAGGGTCTGGAAGAGATATTTATACACTCACATTCATAGCAGCATTATTCACAATAGCCAAAAGGTAGAAGCAACCAAAGTGTCCATCAACAGATGAATGACTAAGAAAAATGTGGTATATACATACAATGGAATACTATTCGTCCTTAAAAAAGAAGGAAATTCTAACATATGCTACAATATGGCTGAACCTTGAGAACACTATGCTAAGTGAAATAAGCCAGTCACAAAAAGACAAATACTATATAATTCCACTTATATAGGGTACCTAGAGGAATCAAATTTACAGAGACAGAAAGTAGAATAGCCATTGTCAGAGGCTAGGGGAAGAGAAGATTGGGGAGTTATTGCTTAAGGGTGTAGAATTTCACCTTTACAACATGAAAAGAGTTCTAAAGATAGATGATCATGATGGTTGTACAACAATATGAATATACTTAATGCCAGTGAACTTAAAAATGGTTAAGATGATAAATTTTGTTATGTGTATTTCACCACAACTAAAAAATTAAAATAGAAAAAATATTATGATACATGCGAAAAGGAGGAGGAAAACACAAAAGTAAAAATATCTTAGTACAATGATATAAATTTAGGGGGCATTTTATTATGACAAATAATTGAAAATAATACAAATTTCTTTCCTCTACAAAAACCAATTATATTCTAAGTATTTTTAATTGCTTATATGCATTTTCCATTTGTTATTGTGATAAATATATTTATAAACTTTGCTTAATATAATGGAAAACATTTAAATTTTCACACCAAAAATAAAGTTTTGGAGACACTTTTTAAAATAAAAATTTTATAAAAATCTCGGAAAAAAATCTGAAAATTTTCACTTTTAAAAATAAAAAGACAAACTGATTTCAGAGTTTTCTGAATTCTTAGACATATACATAAACAAATGTGTATTAAAACTAATTAAAATATCTGGTTTCAATATATTCTGCCTATTTCCACTACAATATGCTTTTACTTATGATTTGATCCTTGTACTAGTAAAAACATTGTCTATCAGTGGGATGTCTGGCATGAGCTATAGCTAGCAAGGCTGATATAAATGGGAATTCGTGAACTGATGAATATAGCTCTATAGATTATAGAGAAATACTATTTTAATGATTAGAGTAGAATAAAAGAAGATGTTAAACTCTCAAAGACTGTAATACATTTAGCTTAATGTTATTTTCAGACCACAAAAGTATTACAATAGTCACTCAGAAATTTGGGACTAGTCAATCTATAAGCAGTAAATCTGTTAAAAGCCTGAAACAGATGAATAATCTTTGATTTCCATACTCCAATAATGTTAATAAACTATCTTTCAAAAAATTAAAGTTAAATTTAGACTGCAATGTAGAGCTCTTTTTCAGAATATGCAGTGAAGTTTAGTAAGGGAGAAGACCTCTATGAAAACTGAGCAGTGATTTCTACAGACCATATAGTATGCCTGGTGGGAAAGCTTCTCATCTGAGCTGCCCTTCTAAGCGAGGGTAAAGTCTGAGGTGACCTTATTTTAGGAATTTCATTAGGTGAAGATTTGTCTTCATCTTTAGACGAGATAGCATTGTTTTCATCTTCAAAGGGATCTGAGGTAACTCCATTTTGAGATGGGGTAAAGCTTCTAGCATTTTTATAAAACGAAGAAAATCCAACATTATGGAGAACAGGGAAAGTTACTCTTTGAGAGGGATGATGTTGCAACATAGCTGGAGAATTATTTCTACTGCGACTTTGAAAAACAGGATGAAAGGAATTGTTCCTTAACTGCTCTCTTTCTTGAATATCACTGGCAACTCCATGTTGTTGAGAGGAATAGGAAGTAATAGTTGGAAGAGTAAGCATGGTCGCTGCGCTTTGATAGATGCTAGCAACAGTGTTCCGACAGGCTGAGGAATTAGCATTTGTTTCAGAATTCATAAAATATTTAGTGTTATATTCAGGAGAACAAGAGCTTATATATTTTCCAGCATCAGTAATACTCAAGTTTTTAGAAATAAGTTCAATTTCATTTGGATTAAATATGCATTGACTTCTTGGTTGAGGACCAAAATTACTAGCACTCTCATAACAGGAAATTATATTTAGTTTTGGGGCAGAGAAAAGACTTCTGGATCTAAAGCGAAAATGTTCTGAGGGCGATTTTAAATCACTGAAGCTTCTTTTTTCTTCAGAATCAAAGTTAGCTCTACTTTGTCCACAATGAAGGGAAGCACTGCTTTTCTGAAATTTAGCAAATAAAGAATGTCTTCTTCCAAAGAAAGATGAGTAAGATGTATTTGATGAAGAAGAGGCCATTTGACTTCCTCTAGGTGAACTGCCTCTATGCATGAAAGGAGGATGCGCTGTTTTAAAATCAAGAGATTCTGGTGGTTGAATCATAGAAGAGGCTCCAGGGTGCAGGGGGTCTGAAGAAACTTGATATGCAGGACATTTTGGTTGGAAACTCTGGTCCTCTTTGCAGCAGCTAGAGTGAGAAAAGTGTCAAATGAGGAAATAAAATAGGGAGTACAGGTGGAAACCTGCCAAGCCTCCTGAAGAATAATGGCCACCTTATCAATATGGAAACAACATAAGAAATTAAGACAGCTGAAGTTGGTAGCCACATAGATGTATCCAAAAGAATGCCTAAGTCTAAAAGGTTATTTCTAACTACCTACACAGTACCTGCCCACTATATTAAACCTTGGGAAGATAAATTGAAAGACTCAGGGAAGCAGGCACAAAGAAAAGTAAGGGAAAACATATGAGAAGGCACCGAAACAAAAGGATTCCCTCAAGGTAAAGGTAGAACTTCCCTGTTTTGAAAATAATTAAGTTATAATATCTGTTTGAGACTATTAAACTACTATATTTAAAGGGGTTAATAAGTACAATAAATTTATACCCTGCTGACTAACACATTTTAAAATATTAACCATGGATAAAGCAGAACCTCTCTGGAGAGAATATTTCAGATAAATATCCAGATATTCCAGATATTCAGTTATTGTAGGAAACTAAAGGAAACAGTAAAGCTTGGTTTATGAGTATTTCAATGTTCTTTAGCACATGAAACATATGGAGAAGTGTTTTTTTATTTTTAAAGGCTTACCTTAAGCATTGTCCCATACTGAATTTAATCCAAAGTAAATCTCTCCCTTCCTTTCTAAACCATCATCTTTAAGCCATAAAATGCCCTGTGTAAGTGGAACAGGTTAGAAGCTGAATGCTTAAGCTGCATGTAGAACTAACATGGCAATAACACAGAATATGATGATAGCAGATTCTAGAATCTAATGACATCAGTTTAGAATAAAATTGTTCTGTGGCTCATCTCTCTGAAAAGCTGCAATTCATGTGACTGTGGAATGTGTATTCTAACTTCATTATGTTCAAGGAGACAGCCAACAAATCAAGGGACAAGGAAACAGCAGGATGGAAGCAGTAACATATGTGATCTCTGTACAATCCTTTACTTGGAACTCTCTAACTGGCTGCCCTCCACACCCCTAGCCTACTCACTCATTCTTCTTTCACCTGAACACTTTCTACCCCAGGGTTTTACATCCTCCCGTGATATGGAAAAGTTACTGTTACACACTTTGGTCTGAAGATATATTAAAAAGAAAGAAAGAAAAAAAAAGCCTAAATAGCAAATGTCACTGCCCCCCAAATGAAACAAGCTAAATTTACCTTGGCAGTAAAGCATGCCATCTGATTACATGGGTCACTTGCACAGATTATGGAGATCCGCTGTGCCACTGTTTATAACCCCTTGAATCAACTTAAACCATTTTAAGACAAGATTAACAGAGCTATTAGAAAAGGAATATTGCCTTCTCCTTTTCCAAAACAACTTGGAGAACTGTCTATATAAGAGGTATATGTGTATAGCCACCTATGACATAAAACATACCCTCAAATATATATATTTTAACTTCTCAATATCCTGTACACCCTACTACAACCCCCTGTTTTTGTTCCCTTTCTAACAACCTTCTTTGGGAAACCCTTGAACAAATCCCCCTTCAGAGGCTGAAAGCTCTCTAATTCTCACCATACAATCGTCAGTTTGTAATTTGATTTTACCCAACATACAAGCTAATGAATTAATCTGTTCCTGTTTCATGGCTGCTGGCAGAAGACACACGATTCTTGTGTAAGAGACCGAGGACTTTATTACTCACAGCAAATTAAGCAATGTGATCACCAGCTTATTTATGTTGGTTCTCCTTGACCTCAGGACCCACAAGGGCAACGCATAGGGCCCAGACACTCTTACATTCTCAGTGAGCTGCATTTCAAAGAAAGCAACACTGAGCTTAGGGAATCCCCCTCTTTTATAGCAAGCAATAACCAAATCTGCTGTTGGTCCAGAAGGGAAACATTACCTTATTCCTCAAGGCTTCTCACCACAAACCAGAGAAATGGCCTGGATAAAGAGTGGCTACACAGACCTTACCCCCTTCACAAAAATTAACTCATATTGGGTCACAGACCTAAATATAAAATGTAAAACTATGAAGCTCCTAGAAGATAACATAGGAGAAAATCTAGATAAATTTGGGTATGGCAATGACTTTTTAAATACAATACCAAAGGCATGATCCATGAAAGAAATAATTGATAAGTTTCTGCTCTGTGAAAGATAATGTCAAGAAAATGAGAAGCTACAGACTGAAAGTATTTGCAAAATATATATCTGAAAAAGGACGGTTATCCAAAATATACAAAGAACTCTTAAAACTCAACCATAAGAAAATGAACAATCTCATTTAAAAATGAGCTAGGGGCTTCCCTGGTGGCGCAGTGGTTGAGAATCTGCCTGCTGATGCAGGGAACACGGGTTCGAGCCCTGGTCTGGGAGGATCCCACATGCTTCGGAGCAACTAGGCCCATGAGCCACAACTACTGCGCCTGCGCGTCTGGAGCCTGCGCTCCGCAACAAGAGAGGCTGCGATAGTGAGAGGCCCGCGCACCGCGATGAAGAGTGGCCCCCGCTTGCCACAACTAGAGAAAGCCCTCGCGCAGAAACAAAGACCCAACACGGCAAAAATAAATTAATTAATTTAAAAAAAAATGAGCCAAAGACCTTAACAGATACCTCACCAAAGAAGATATGCAGATGGCAAATAAGCATATGAAAAGATCCTTCACATCATATGTCATTAGAGAAATGTAAACTAAAACAACGAGATACCACTACACACCTATTAGAATGGTCAAAATCCAGAACACCGACAACACCAAACACTGGGGAGGATGTGGAGCAACAGGAACTCTCATTCATTGCTTGTGGGAATGCAAAATGGTACAGCCACTTTGGAAGACAGTTTGGAGGCTTTTTACATAACTAAACATACTTTTAACCATACAATCCAGCAATCAAGTGCTCCGGTATTTCCCTAAATGAGATGAAAACTTATGTCCACTCAAAAACTTGTACATGGATGGTTACAGCAGCTGTCTTCATCATTGCCATAACTTGGAAGCAACCAAGGTGTCCTTCAGTAGGTGAATGGATAAATAAATTGTGGTATATCCAGACAATGGAATATTATTCAGCACTAAAATGAAATGTGCTATTAAGCCATGAAGAGATACGGAGGAAACTTAAATGCACATTACTAAGTAAAAGAAGCCAAAACAGGCTACATACTATATGATTCCAACTGTATGACATTCTAGAAAAGGCAAAACAGTGGAGACAGTATAAAGATCAGAGGTTGCCAGGGGTTTGCGGGGAGAGAGGGATGAATAGGCAGAGCACAGAAAATACTCTGTATTATACTGTAATAGTGGATACATGTCATTATACATTTGTCCAAACCCACAGAATGTACAACACCGAGAGTGAACCATAATGTAAACAGTGGACTTTGGGTGATTATGATGTATGTATCAATGTATGTTCATCAGCTGTAACACATGTACCACTCTGGCTGGAGCTGTTGATAATGGGGGAGGCTATACATGTGTGAGGGTAGGGATTGTATGGGAAATCTCTGTACTAACCCCTCAATTTTGCTGTGAACTTAAAACTGCTCTAAAAAAGTAAAGTCTCGGTTTTTTAAAAATTAGGGGAAAAAACGGGTGGTCAGGGCCTTACATTCTTGATTCTTGGCATACCTAGCAAGATGTGTAAGCGAACAGGAAGCCCAAGGAGGACTGTCTCTCATTATAGCAATCTATTATTTGCTTCCCTTTCTTGTTAGATTATTGTCTATTGTTCCTAAGTCACATTAAGGTTTGTGAGTACCTTTTCCAAAAGGACATCTTTTGCAACTGAAGCAATGGATTATATAATGCTTATAAAGTTTCTATTAAAAACTTCTCTTTCCAAAAGTAGACCAGTTTGTTGTTTAACATTCCCACTAAAGGCCTCTAAAAGAAGCACTTGCCCACTGAGCTACCCCAAAGGAAATGATGAAGTTATGACAAGATCTCAATGCTGACAAATACTTCTGCCCAAAGGAGGTAATGAACGAGGTCAGATCGCTCCCCTCCTCACCCCATTGAATAAATCTACAATTATCAATTAAAAGAAAGTGTTTAGGTGTGCATGTCTGGGGAGTGGGGAAGGTCCAGATCTGCACAGGCGTTTGAAAGGAAAAGAAATTGCATACTAGCATGAGTAATATTTAAAGGTTTTGCAATATTTTTCTGGATAGAGTACTTATCTAAATCTCTAATCCTAAAATCACCCCCTCATTGCTTATTTTTAAGAGAACCTTAATTAGACACAGCCCAAAAGAAGTTAGTAAACTGTCGCAACAGTAAGCATTTAAAACACGCTTCTCCTTCAATCCCTTCCCGATTCTCTTTCTTCTATCAATTCCATGTTCCCAGGTACCTTCTGCATTCATCATGTCCTATGGTTACCTAAACCTCTTCCTTTTTTACCTCAGCCGCTCTATTCCCATCAAGACTAATACCTCATCATTATATTCCTCACTATGCCTCAGGGACATCTTATTTATCTATAACTATAATTGCTAGTAAGTAAAATTATAATCCTGTCATGATATCTCAGCTGAAAGTTAGAAAATCTTCTAGAACAAAGCTTCTCAAACTTTAGGGTACATCAGAGTCACCAGGTGAGCATTTAAAAATACAGATTCCTGGGCACAATGCAGAATCCCAGAGATTCTGATTCACTAGGTCTGGGGCTGGTCTTGAGAATGCAAATTTCCATCAAGCTCTCAGACTAGGTGGGATATGGATGCTGCTGGCCCACAGACCACACTTTGAGTAGCTCTGATCTAGATCATCTTGATAATAAACAAACCCTAAAGTGACGGTTAAAAGGAACCTCACAGCAGCTTCCTACCTGAGCTGGAGTCCAATAAGGACAAGGACAGTGAATGGTATCAGGACTGAATGTCCCTCCTTTATTGGTGCCTAGATGCTAAGTCCCTTTAGGGACCTAGCTTACACTTGACGAGAAGTAAGAGGGAGGAAGAAGGGGGAACCCTGAATGTAACATAATCTTTAACACAAAATAACTAGCTCTAAACTAGAATTGACAGAGTTAACTTGAATTGGTACATTCAGATTTTTCCACATCAGCCAGATTTTCCCACACCAGCGATAGTGAGCTACTCTGAATTCAGTTATAAAGTACAGTTACATGTTTAGCTGATCTGAGTGTAGTGAATGTAAATTATTCAATCTATTACATGATATGAATGATAGTTATTTGTATATTTACCAAATATACCTAATTACGCAAAATAACAATAATGTTCATCACTAAATTACCACCAGGTTAATTATTTTCTTTCATTACAATATTAAACTCTAACCACATAGGTTCACTGTTTGTAGTTACTCAGATAGCATGATTATCTATGTGATTTGAAAGGTAGAAAAAAAATATGGCTTGAAGATCACCAAATAATTTCATAGGTTATTTCTATAATTTCCTTATCCACTATTAGTTTCTTTTAAAAGAAAGGTTAATAAAAGTAACTCACTAGGGGCTTCCCTGGTGGTGCAGTGGTTGAGAATCTGCCTGCTAATGCAGGGGACACGGGTTCGAGCCCTGGTCTGGGAAGATCCCACATGCCGCGGAGCAACTGGGCCCGTGAGCCACAACTACTGAGCCTGCGCGTCTGGAGCCTGTGCTCCGCAACAAGAGAGGCCCCAACAGTGAGAGGCCCGCGCACCGTGATGAAGAGTGGCCCCCGCTTGCCACAACTAGAGAAAGCCCTCGCACAGAAACGAAGACCCAACACAGCCCAAAATAAATAAAGTAATTAATTAATTAAAAAAAAAATTTCCTCATTCTGACTTCTGCCAACTCTGCTTTACTGTCTTAAAAAAAAAAAAAAAAAAAAAAAAGTAACTCACTAGACAGTAGTTACTAAATACAGTCTAGTAAAGAAACAGTACATAGTCAAGGGTTTGAACTGATCTAATAACAAACAGGAAGTAGTTTTTAAAACAATAGAAGCAAAAAAAAATACACATTTTAGGTCAAGAAGTAAACACAGATGTGTTCCAGCAACATTAGAAGACTTATTTCCTTATCTATACACTCGACATCCTTAGCCTTTTGCCTCTCTATCACACTCACCCTGCAAGTCTCCTAATTTGAATCAATTAAGCCCTCGACTCCTCCACTTCTATATATGAAATGCCAAGAACTAGTGAAAAGATGCACGCTACAGTGCAAACTGGTATACAGTCTTGAACCTCAGTTGGAGCAACAGTCTGCAGGGTAATCCTTACCCATGTTCCTAGTTAATGTCCTCTTCCACTCCCCACAATGTCTCTTCAGTACTTTCTTTGGTCATGTGTTCATTCATTTATTAATATAAATATGTAACGATCATCAGTAATGTGTCAGGCACTGTGCTAAGCACTGCAGACATCACAGTGAACACATCAGTGCAGGCTCTTAAGAAGGCCAAAGCCCTAAGACTTGGAAATTGACAGAGGATGGGAGAGGATGGTGGTATGGGGAAGAGGGGAGTCAAGAATCTCAATCTCCGGGCTTCCCTGGTGGCGCAGTGGTTGGGGGTCCGCCTGCGGAGCGGCTGGGCCCGTAAGCCATGGCTGCTGAGCCTGTGCTCCACGGTGGGAGAGGCCACAGCAGTGAGATGCCCGCGTACCGCAAAAAAAAAAAAAAGAATCTCAATCTCCTTCCTCACATGCCTCAGTGTACTTTCCCCTCCATTATAGAAGATGACCTACGGTCCTTCCCTGAAAAAACTAGGGTGATAAGGCAGGAACTCTTTCAGCTTCTGGCCCTTACACCCACAAAGGCATCTACCCCATATTTCACAGAATCAAAACCACCATCAACTGCAAGAAAGGAAAAAATGTTGCCAATTAAACTATGACACAGTGATATGATCTATTAATTGGTGGTAAGATACATCTTGACTTAGGAGATGTTAAAATGTGAAAGAAGGTTCATCTTATAATCAGTGACATATAGTATGTCTGACCCCACACACTCCTCCTTAGGTTAGGTTAGGCCTTCAAGGGCACTCAAATGGAACTGAGGTGACTGTTATGGTACTTCGGTAGCCAGGCACCTTGGGAGGTAAAGTCTGAGTTCTGCAGGCACTTCACACACATATTGGCCTTATCCCCCCTCCCTTTATCTCCTAGGATAATGTTTTTAGAGCACTCTGACACCTTGCACTTTCTTAACTGGGGATGAGGAAGAAAAGAGGCAGTGTAGCACGGTGCATAGACTCTGCCCTTTACCAAGGAATTACCTAATCTTTCCCAGACTTATCTCTAGAATGAGGATAATAGTATCATCTTCCTTAGAGAGTTATTGTATGGATTAAAGGAGATAACGAATATAAAACATTTAGAACAGGATCTGGAACAAATTTTTGATGGAGTTGACTTTCATTTTCTTCTGTAATATCTGTGCACAGAACTGGGATCTTTTTCTTTCCCTTATATGACACATAGAATTACTGTAATATTTACTGCATTGTACCTATTGGTCCTGGGCATTGGAGAGGGCACTTAAAGATCTAAGTTTTATCGTTGGTCCCAAGAATCAGGGGCACCCAGATTCACCTGTGGACTCACTAGTAAGAGGAATGAACATAGTGCGCTTCAAGTTGTGAACAAAGCACAAGAAGCAAGATCACTAGGTGAGGCTTCTATAGACAAATGTCTCCAAATTGGAGGCAAAAGCCAAGAGAATGTAAGTTCGACAGGTGCAGGGACTTGTTTGTTGCCACTGCACCACCTACAAGAGTGTAGCTCATAGTCAGTGGTCAATAAATATTTATTTTAGAAATGAATGATTTTGCAAGCTTGTACTACCTGTCTTTCTTAATAACCCACTGGTTACTATATATATAAACGTTATGGTAATAGAAGCACTGACCAGGAATAGTGTAATGTAATGTAATAATGTAATGTAGAATATGGCTTAAGCTATGTAACATTTTTTCCTAAGCTAGAACTATCTTACTTGGAGTGGGAGTTTTAGAGATTTTATATTGTCAGTTTCCATTTTTACCAAAATACTATCTTGAGGTTAATAAAATTTCCCTGGAGTCTACAAGTGATACTGTTCTCTTTCTTCAACATGTTAGCTCAATACCTAAGCTTGTACTGCTGCTAACAGGGTCAGGCCACACCTTGTTTCATGGGTTATTTCCTTCATTTCCCCTTTGTCTTCATTTCTGACTTAATTCCTCTCTGGTATTTTTACTCACTCTCTATATTGGCTTCCTCTCCGCAGCCTAAAACTATGCTCAAGGGCCCCCCCCCCGCCAAGCCCTCACCCCAGCTTGAAACAGGAGGGTTTAGCATCTGGCTCTAGGATGCAAGAGTACCCCGCACTTATTGTTTGTTCTTGGCCTTTGGGGCTCTGGTTGAAATAGACTGAGAGTATCCCTCTTTAACATTGTGTCACATTTTGTTAAAACTGTTTTACTTGTGAGCCTTTATCTTATGCCCCTGCTGTATTTCAAGAGCCTGTACAGTACCTACCACAGAGAAGACACTCTCATCAAATGAATAAAAGGGACTTCAACTGTTAGTGTTACCCTTCCTTTACTATTATTTTTTTTAAAGAAATTCTTAGAAGAAAAGAGCTAAATGGCAAATAAACTATGAAAAGCTGCCCAATCTTACTAATGCTCAGGGAAATGCAAACTGAAATAATGATTACTTACCACATCATCACCATCAGGTTGGCTAAAACTAAAATGTCTGATAATATAAGAATTTGTATGGAAAAATAAGAATTCTCATACACTGCTTATAGGATTGTAAATTGGTATACTCTGAAGGATAATTAAGTAATAGAAAATAACAGTGTATTTAGTCTATAACTCAGCAATTCCACTTCTAAGTATATACTTTCAAATTATTCCACATGTACATAAGGAATTATGAAGAAAGGTGTTCAATAAAGCATTGTTTATAAAAGCAAAAAAATGGTGACCTAAATATCCATCAATAGGGAACTAAATTTTTTTTTGAATTTTTTTTATACAGCAGGTTCTTATTAGTTATTTATTTTATACATATTAGTGTATATACATCAATCCCAATCTCCCAATTCATCCCACCACCACCACCCACCCCCCCAAGAGGGAACTAAATTAAGGCATATTATTCATACAATGGAATGCAACATAGCAACTGAAAAGAGTGAAATAAGTTTACATATATCAATATGGAAAAATTTCCTTAAAAAGTTGATGCATAAGCAAATTACAAAGTGTTATGTACCCTACAATGCCATTTACGTAAAATTTTAAAACCAAAGACCATTTATTCATTGTTTATGTAAACAAGTGCATGTAGGAGTGCATTAAAACTTTCAAAGGAAGATTGCACACCAACTTCAAGATAATGGCTACCTCTGAAATGAGTACAAGAGGATCTCAATTGTATGTGTAGCGTTTCATTAAAAAAAAAAAAAAACCTGAAACAAAAAAATTTTTTTTGCAAATTTTTACTTTTACAACATGAAGGGATACAGAATCACCACCACATCCTGAATATCTGAATTTGTCTTTCTCTCAAGGCCTTGAAAAATTGAAGTTCAACGCTAAGCCTGACTTGGAGGAAGTAGATAGTGGTAAAAATAAAAATGTAAATGAACAAAAAGCAAAGTCTATATTTTGGCTCATGAAAATTAAAGTCTAAGAAGTTTTAAATAAAACCTCAAAAACCTGTATCTGTCTGTGGTCTTGCTTTCATGACCATCTTCTATTATTTATAAAGTAATATCATCTAAGGTACTAGGTATTACGGCTTGTATTGTGCTGGTGCTCTTTGTGGGTAGATTTCTGGGGTTTCTTTTTATTTTCTTTTCAAATAATCAGCAATGTGTCTGTTGATACTATCTGAAGGTTATCATGTGAACTTAATACTAAAATGAAAATACCAAGTCAAGAAAAAAATCAAGAAGGCCCATAAGGTGCTATACAACCTTGCTCACCTAACAGAATTATCTAATTTTCAAACTCATGTATTCTCTTAAAGCCCACATGAAATGGAAGAGCAATGAATTTTATTATGGGGTAATACTTTAACCTAAACTGGAATAAGATTTAACTTCTGAAAGGGAGGTTTCTGAAGCTTTATATACCATTGTGATATAAATAACACTTTTAAACCCATGGTTTGATAGAGCAATATAGCTAAAAGGTTGACAGAAGAAAGAAAATTGGGCAGCTTAAAAAAGAAAATGAACTAAAAAGTTTTCAGAAATAGGGAAA
>NW_006769677.1:5056679-5075685 GCF_000442215.2 Lipotes vexillifer
ATATATATATATATATATATATATAATTTTTTTTTAATGATTTTTCTTTACCCTGTCCCTAAAGGGGCCAAAACAGCCTCTGGTATCATCCTGCCTAAAAACAGTACTACTCTATACCCCCGATTTTGGTATCTAGTACTATTTCTCACAGAAATGAACCAATGCTGCCAGGATAGCTGATTCCAAGTCTTGGAGCAGGGGCCAAAACCAAATTTAGTCGAAACAATATAACCAAGAAGCAAAGATGCCTTCCAAGATGTTCACGCTAGTTCTAAGAAAGGAAAAGAACCTTGGCAGGCCCACTGATGAGCCTGCCAGGGTCATGAGATTTTGAGCCTTTAGTCATCATCACCTCCACAACTAATTAAATGAAATTAGCTGAGACCAAATAAGGCATAAATCCGTAAGTCCATGATGATACAAAGAGAGGCATGCAGAAGATTCTAATAATGTTTACAGAAAATGCATTCTACTGATCTACCCACTCAAGTTTTAATCAACAACGAAGAATATAATTAGATGTTTTTCTTTTCTTGTGTAAAACTAATAATATCATCCAATTGTGATTGACATCTATTTTACTAAAAGAAGTCAAAATTTCTAGGTGCCTCTTGCAAAGCATAAAATTTACATATGGAACATGTAATTGTCATTTGCTGTTTTTAATTTTGCTATCAAGGACACTATGTATCAAGGCTACAACCCATCTTAAATGTGGTAATGAGATTATGACTGTATCTCACCATGACCAGTTGTTTCTGTCCCAAGCAGGTTATAAGAGGACATGCAATCTAAAATTGAAACAAATATATTTTATAAAACCTTACTTTCAAAAAAAATTTTTTACTTATTTAAAAAGTTTGTTTCTAGGTGTTTATTTAGAAAGATGTGTTAGATCTTTCTGTATCTTATTCCTTTCAAAACAGAAAAAGAAACAAATTGTTTTCGTTTCTTTGCTTTTGTTTATTTTTCTAAAGTAGAGCTAAGGAGGAAACAGTTTCTCTCCCTCTACTTTATTTATTTTTAAATTTTTATCTTATTTTGGATTATAGTTGATTAACAATGTTGTGTTAGTTTCAGGTGTACAGCAGAGTGATTCAGTTATACATAAACATGTATCTATTCTTTTCCAAATTCTTTTCCCATTTAGGCTATTACAGAGTATTGAGCAGAGTTCCCTGTGCTATACAGTAGGCCCTTGTTGGTTACCTATTTAAAATAGAGCAGTGTGTACATGTCAGTCCCAAACGCCCAATCCATCCCTCCCCCCACCCTTACCCCCTGGTAACCATAAATTTGTTCTCTAAGTCTGCGAGTCTGTTTCTGTTTTGTAAATAAGTTCGTTCATATAATTTTTTTTAAAATTCTGCATGTAACCGATATCATATGATATTTGTCTTTCTCTTCCTGACTTACTTTGCTTACTATGATAATCTCCAGGTCCATCCATGTTGCTGCAAATGGTATCATTCTTTTGAATGGCTGAGCAATATTCCATTGTATATATGTAGCACATCTTTTTCCATTCAACTCTCCCTCTGCTCTCAATGCCATTCATTGTCCATTATTGTCTAGTCCATTATTAGGGCTCTAGTACATCTACTCTCGTACTCTTGCTAACAAAGGCACCCAGGATCAAGCAAGAGAAGGGGATGTCTTACTTGACATCAACCTTAAAGTTTTGATATGTCTAGTTGTCATTAGCGGTATGTGACTACTATTCATAGATTTCACAAATCCCTCTTGAACCCACATAAAAAATTTATGTCTACACCATTACTTGAAATTAATTAAGTCCCATAATTTCTTCTTTTCATTTGTCCTAAACTTATCCTAATCTTATCAAAGGTTGCCTGTCTTTCTAGAATACTAGAATTTCTTGAGCAAGCCTGTGCTCAGCTTAACCAGGGTCTTTTAAGATTAAGGGCCATTGATCCTTTTGGCCTAAACTCCTTCATCAGGGCTGCCATCTCTTCCCTCAGTCTAGCAGATCTTCTCTGGCTAGTCTTTAGTTCCACTATGTCCCTTCTAAGATGTGATTGCCAAAACTGCACATAGGACTCCTGGTGAGGAAACATCACAGATCTACATAAGGTAAGATAACCATTGGTTTGTCTTCAGTAACTCTCAATGATGCGCAATGTTATGGTTGGATTTTTATCATTATCAGAGTCCTAAGCTGCTGTTCTCTATACCCATAATAATTAACAAGTGTCTTTTCTGAGTTACAGTTCTAAATTATTTAGAACTATTTTAGATTCCTTTTAAACATTTCATTGCCCGGACTTCCCTGGTGGTGCAGGGGTTAAGAATTTGCCTGCCAATGCAGGGGACATGGGTTCGAGCCCTAGTCCAGGAAGATTCCACATGCCATAGAGCAACTAAGCCCACGCGCCACGACTACTGAGCCTACGCTCTAGAACCTGCGAGCCACAACTATTGAGCCCGCGTGACACAACTACTGAAGCCCATGCACCTAGAGCCCATGCTCCACAACAAGAGAAGCCACCGCAATAAGAAGCCCACGCACCGCAACGAAGAGCAGCCCCCGCTCACCACAACTAGAGAAAGCCTGCGTCCAGCAACGAAGACCAAACGCAGCCAAAAATAAATAAATAAAAATTAAAACAAACAAACAAAAACCATTTCATTGCCTATTTTAAAACCAGTCTACAACTTTTCCTGTTGTTCAGGAACACAAATTTTTAAGACCTTCTTGTTATCTAGATCTAGCATTTGTGGCTCTTCTCTCTCTGATTTTTCGTAAGTTATTTCTCCAGTTCTATATAAAGATGCTAAGTAATTCCAGCCCTAGCATTGATCTCAAAGACCTCATCAACCACTTACACTTCTTTATCTATGAAATCACCCTTAAATTCCTACCCTTTGTTTCCTCTTTCCAGATCCCCTCTCCTTCTTCCGATTCTATAGTTATTTAGCAGATATTCATTAATTCAAGAAATAGTTACTGGCATCTACTCAGTGGTAGGCACAATAATAGGTGTTAGGAATACAATGACGAAAACATAGGGTCCCTGCCTTAAAGAATTTCAGGGTATGCTACATTCACTGGTGCATCTTTATTTACTTGCCTATTTTACTCCTTAGAAACACTAGTCAGGCACAATTTCTTTTTTCATAAATCATTTGTTTTTCCCCTAAAAGAACATTATTTATGTTCTTGAGTGTAGAATTCAATGAATTACCCATGCAAGGATGGAACTGAGTCACTTGTACATTCTCAAATCTTTTTAGGTCTGCACTGCCCAATTCAGTAGCCATTAGTCCCATGTGGCTAATTTTAAATTAATTACAATGAAAGGAGATTAAAAATTCAGTTCCTCAGTTTCACTAGCTACATTGCAAGTGCTTAATAGCCAAATGTGGCTACTGGCTACCATATTGGGCAGCACAGATTTAGACCATTTCCATCATCACAGAAAGTTTTATTAGACAGTACTTTTTGGACAGTCCTTATGTAAGGGGTCACACAGTGGCCACATATAAAAACAGGTTACACATTTTGGCAAACAATCACTGTCTTCCTCAGTACTCATGTGATGCCACCTAGCACTAGAGTAAGTTACATTCTTTTTGTCATTGAGGTCTAAACTAAAATACTGACCTCTATGGAATAGGGTCACTCCTTTTTTATGCCTTCTTAGTAACAGAATATATGACTGGGAATGTATAATGAAAGTACCTAAGTAATAGCAATAATGCAATAAATAATCAATTCAACATGGGAAACATCTTAAAGAATCTTACCCTCCTTCACTTTCCGCTTCCTCTGAACTATTACTTGTTGCTGAACTTTGAACTGTGACAAGCCTTCTTTTTCTAGCTCTGTGCTGAGGACTTATCTTGTGAACAGTTGTCTTCCCTCCAAGTTCGCCTTGGATATATTCCTCCAGCTTTGGAATGGTTCCTTTAAGAACTCTGATTTCCTCTTTGAGTTCTTCCATATTTGTCAGTAATTCATTTAACTTCTCCAATATCTGAAGTTGCCTTCCTTGAAAGATCGCTGTTGTTCCTTGGCCATTAGGCATTTCATCTTGCGAAGGCATCAAATCAAGTGAATTACCCAGAGAAAGAAATTTAGGTAAATCCATTGCTGTCCTTGGTTTACGAACCTTGTGGTACCACAGAAGCAGCAAGCTGATTCCAGTAGTTCCCACCATGATGCCAAGTATCATTTCTTTGTTTGTGGAACGAGGCATTTCCTGGTTTTTGTTTCTAAAATTAAAAGTATAAATGTAAATGAACATTGTTTCTGTCTTTCCCAAGACAAAAATATTAGGGCTTTTTCAATCAACAAAAACCAAGTCTACCTCATCACAAAAAAAATTTAATAACACTTGATAAATCACAAACTAAAATAAACTATGAGTAATTGCCTCTATAATGTATGTGGCTGAGTAGAAATACTACCTTTACGGATATTACTGACAACCAGTGTAAAGTATCAACTTTAATTCAGAATTTGTATTCTACTTCTGATCTGAAATTTACTCTTTACCATATATTTTTAAAGGGTATGATAGAGGTAAAAGCATCATTATAAATTTCTGAAAAAAACTATTTAAGAATTCAAATTATGCTTAACTGTGCCTGAACCTTTTATTTGTATAAAATTAACTAGTGTGCCAATGTCTGGGTTTTATCTAATCTTTAAGGAAAGCCCAAGAAAAAGCTCTTCCTTGGCATCTAGTTAACATTTTGTACTCCAATGTAGAGTGATAAACATTTGAAAATGGGCTTTGAGATATAAAATATACAAAGAGTTGTGGCAAGTTTGTAACCACCTCATCTCTTTTATTCAACATGGAAAGCAGAGATGCTAATGTATGTGCAGGCTTTACCTCCTTTCTTCTGACCTGGAATTCTTCTGCTTCTTACATTTCTATTTCTGTCTGAGGTCTTAATGTTTTTATTTTTTTTCAAATGTTCACTTATTTTTTATCTTTTTTATTTTTTTTAATTTTTTGCGGTACGCGGGCCTCTCACTGCTGTGGCCTCTCCTGTTGCAGAGCACAGGCTCCGGATGCGCAGGCTCAGCGGCCATGGCTCACGGGCCCAGCCGCTCTGCGGCATGTGGGATCTTCCCGGACCGGGGCACGAACCCGTGTCCCCTGCATCGGCAGGCGGACTCTCAACTACTGCACCACCAGGGAAGCCCGTTCACTTATTTTTAAAGTAACAAAAAAGTAATTTCTTTGACTCCTTTCTCCTTCTGAACTTTCACCATTTTGCATCAAAGACCCAAGCTTTGGGCTACATGGGCCTACGCTTCCATATAAACTTATAAACATAAACTTGTTGCATATAAACTTAACTACTTTGACAAAATGCACCATAATCTTTCTTTACTTCATCCACTCTTCACTAGTTTTATTGCTTATCACTGTTCTTAAAGAAGGCCACTAAAGGAAAACAACAATATAAATCCCCCTTTCCTTCTGAGACTTTAAAATGGCAATGAGTATATAAATACAATGATAAACTTTTGTAATGAGAGTAAAATATAATAAGGCTTTTATACAGACTTTGAAGTTTCCAAAATTGTTTTCCCATCAATTTCCCCTATTTTATAAACAGGTAAACACCTGTATTAAATTTTGTTTGCAACTTGGGAGAAATGATACAAATAATGGTAAACTGTTACAGGAAATTAAATTTGCAAATATCTCAGTTTATTTTTCCTGACACTTTCTCAAAGAGCAAATTATTATAGCACTGCCACCCTTAATCCCTGATAAAAGGGAAACAAAGAGGAAAGTACTGTGATCTCCCCAGGTTTCCAGTAGGTGGCAATTTCTGGACTATGGCACAGGGAAGGGAAAACCAAACAGAGCCTGGTAATCTCACTGAGTTGAACAGAGTTCAGAGAAACTGAAGCACCCAGAATTTGTGCCCACTTACTACTGAAGATGAGGGAGTTATGCAGAGAAAGAGTTCCAGAAATACACATAGGGCTATTCTTGAGTCTTTTTTTTTTAATTAAAAAAATTTTTAATTAAAAAAATTTTTATTTATTTATTTATTTCGGCTGTGCCAGGTCTTAGTTGCAGCACGCGGGATCTTGGTTATGGCATGCAGGATCTTTAGTTGTAGGATCATCAGTTGCAGCATGTGGTGTCCTTTTAGTTGCGGCCTATGGACTCTTTAGTTGCGACATGCAAACTCTTAGTTGTGGCACGCATGTGGGATCTAGTTCCCTGACCAGGGATTGAATCTGGGCCCCCTGCATTGGAAATGCGGAGTCTTAGCCACTGGACCACCAGGGAAGTCCCTCTCCTTGCACCTTTAATTGAATACCAATCTGCACATGCATAGAGTGAAACCCCACTGAGCCAGGCAAAAAACAATTTCAAGGGAAAGGACAATTACCAGAGAGCTGTAAGCTGAACTATTCCTAAAGATTACACAGAACTGGTAAGTGTTCAAGTGTTTACCATCCAGAGTGTAGAGTGTGTATGAGTTACTTGAGACTTTCAGTAGAGGCTTCAGAAGGGTAATGGCTTGCTAATGCAGCTAAATTAACACTCGAGTTAAGGCTATTTAGACCTGCTCTAAAATAGATTAAAAATGAGCCTTCAGGGCTTCCCTGGTGGCGCAGTGGTTGAGAGTCCACCTGCCGATGCAGGGGACACAGGTTCGTGCCCCGGTCCGGGAAGATCCCACATGCCACGGAGCGGCTGGGCTTGTGAGCCATGGCCGCGGAACCTGAGCGTCCGGAGCCTGTGCTCCACAACGGAAGAGGCCACAACAGTGAGAGGCCTGCGTACCGCCAAAGAAAAAAAGAGCCTTCAAAGGATCAAACTGATTCACAAGTAATTTAACTGCCTTCAGTAGAAAGTCCAACACTCTTTACAGGAATAGAAAAAATCCAGAACTCAACAACATAAAATCACAATGTTGACCATCTAATCAAAAATTACTAGACATGTAAAAATGCAGGAAAATGACAGATCCAAATGACAGAGGTGATATAATTAGCAGATAAGGGTTTTAAAACAACTATTACAGATATTACGTTCATTATTTAATATAAATATTAAAAATATGCTAAAGGAAAACATAAACATGATGAGGAAGGTTATAGAAGGCATTAAGCAGAACCATATAGAACCTCTAAAGATAAAAAATAAAATAACTGAAATAAAATTTTACTAAATGAGATTAACAGCAGAGAAACACTACAGGAAAAAAAAATATCAGCAAACCCAAAAACATAGCAAGAGAAACCATCTGCTATAGACTAAATATTTGTGTCCCCCCAAATTCATATGTTGAAATCCTAATCCCCAAGGTGATAGTATTGGATGGAGTCCCTTTCGGAGGCAGAGCCCTCATAAATAGGATTAGGGCCCTTATAAAGAGACCCCAGAGAGATCCCTTGTTCCTTCCACGACATAAAGTTACAGCAAGAAGGTGCCAGCTATGAACCAGGAAGCAGGCCCCCACAAAACAGTGAATCTGCCAGTGCCTTGATCTTGGATTTCTTAGCCTCCAGAATGATGAGAAATAAATTTCTGTTGTATATAAGCCACCCAGTCTACAGGATTTTGTTATAGCAGTCCAAATGGACTAAGACAGCATCCAAAATGAAGCACACAGATTTTTAAAAAAGCCTAAAAAACAAACAAACAAAAAACCAAGTGGAGCCTATAGGGTAATATCAAGCAGTCTAAAACATATATAATTAAAGGGAAGAAAAGGAGGGGTAACAAAAAAAATTTGAAGGAAAAATGGCCAAAAAAATTGTCAACGTAATCCAAGAAGAATAAATTAAGAAAACCAAACCATGGCAAAACATTATTAAAATGCTGAAAACCAGTGATAAAGAAATGTGAAAAGCAGCCAGTGATGGGAAAAAAAGACATATTATGTACAGAGAAAAAAAGATAAGATTACAGCAGACACTGTCTCCGAGGCATCACCTCAGAAACTATTCAAGCAAGAAAACAACTGAGTGACCTCTTTAAAGTGCCGAAAGAAACTGTTAACTTGCATTTCTATACCCAGTAAAATATTTTTCAGAAATGAGGGTAAAATAATGAATTTTTTAAACAAAGAAAAGTTGAGAGAATCCACTACCAGCAGCCCTTCACTACAAGAAATGCTAACAGAGGTTCTTCAGGCAGAAGGAAAATAATAACACATAGAAACTTGGATCTATACAAAGGATGAAGAGCACCAGTAGTGGCAAACATGTGGCAAAATATAAGTCATTTTTCTCATTTTAAGATTTATTCATAAAATATTTGCTTATTACAGCAAAAATGACAATAACATATCATGAGGTTTTTTATCATATGTAGAAGTAAGAAAGTAGGACAACAATAGCCCAAAGGCTGGGAAGGGAAAAAGAGAATATACTGTTGTAAGGGTCCTAAGTTTATAAAGCAGTGTTATAATAAAGATCCACAGTTGTCACAGCAAAGGAAACCATAAAAAAGACGAAAAGACAACCTCCAGAATGGGAGAAAATATTTGCAAACGAAGCCACTGACAAAGGATTAAGCTCCAAAATATACAAACAGCTCATACAGCTCAATATTAAAAAAACAAACAACCCAATCCAAAAATGGGCAGAAGACCTAAGCAGACATTTCTCCAAAGAAGACATACAGATGGCCAACAGGCACATGAAAAGATCAACATCAGGGATCATTAGAGCAATGCAAATCAAAACCACGATGAGGTATCTATCACCTCACACTGGTCAGAATGGTCATCATCAAAAAATCTACAAACAATCAATGCTGGAGAGGGTGTGGAGAAAAGCGAACCCTCCTATACTGTTGGTGGGAATGTGAATTGATACAGCCACTATGGAGAACAGTACGGAGGTTCCTTAAATAGCTAAAAATGGAACTACCATATTGAAATATGACTTCAGAACTGAGAAAATCAACTGGGAAAAAAACTAAAATCAATGGAGCAGGTATTTGTTTTAAATAATCACAATTAGAGAATAATAGCTCAAGCTATGTTTGAGTTTTATATCAGTATAAAATGTGCTTCTAAGCCAATAATTTGCAAAATGCCACTCATTAAAAATCAGAACACGGTTCTTTGTGGCTGTCTGGAGGGGTGGGACAGGGAGGGTGGGAGGGAGGGAGACAAAGAGGGAAGAGATATGGGAACATATGTATATGTATAACTGATGCACTCTGTTATAAAGCAGAAACTAACACACCATTGTAAAGCAATTATACCCCAATAACGATGTTAAAAAAAAATAAAATAAAAAAATAAAGATATACCATAAAAAAAAAAACTCAGAACACCTGCTTGCCTGCAGTATAATTTCAAAGGTTATATTACATCATTTACATAACTTTAATACATTTAATTATCACATTAGTAGTAGACACTTGCACTTTAGTATAAAAACACAGTAATTTTAAAATATATTGACTAAGGAATTCCCTAGTGGTCCAGTAGTTAGGACTCAGTGCTTTCACTGATGGGGCCCTGGTCAATCCCCGGTCAGGGAAGTAAGATCCCATGGCATAAAGAAAGAAAGAAAGAAAGGAGAGAGAGAGGGAGGGAGAGAGGGAAGGAAGGAAGGAAGGAAGGAAGGAAGGAAGAAAGATTGATTCTTCGTTTAAAAAAAAATATATATATATAGACTAGATAATCAGATACTAAGTATTATTCCTGTCACATTTCAATTTGTAAGGTGCTAATAATAATGTAAAATAATAGACATTATTTTATTATAAATTATTGGCATCTAAAATTAATGGGTAATACATAATTAAAGGTTGTTTGCAGAGATGAAAATTAAGAATTCTGCTGAAATAGTAAATCATCAAAATGTTGACTCTACTGAAATTTCTGCATTAAAATTCCTTTGTAGAACCCGTCATAAAACATTAACTTCAGAAAACATTTAATTTTCATGCTATAGTTTTAATTAAAATTAATTTTTAGAAATGGAAATTATGCTTTACCAAGTTACTTATAATGCTTTCAGCAATATTTAGCATATATATTCACTTAATTCATCAGCAGATTCGTAAGGGGAAATACATAAAATATAGAACTCTGATAAACTCGGAAGATGGGCGAAAATTTTTGCAAGGGTAAAGGCACAATATGGGCTATAAACGACCGAGTTTTAAGTTTCCCAAGGGAATTGCTCTGAGACCTTGAATTAGTGATTTGATTCTCCACAGCGACCTGGATAACTTGATACTTTCTAAGTGAATTCTAATACTCATATTTCTTTCGGTTTTCTTTTTTTTTCCTATTTTATAATTTCTTTTTCATTTAGGGCTCCCTGATGTTTGGCTTATTTGCAAATGTTTGTCCCACTGAAAATCTAGCCTTCATTTTGTGTAAAATAGGTGGAGAATCTGATCAAAACAAAGCAAAACAAAACAAAAACGTTTGCTGAAGTTTCAAAGGTAAGAAAGACCCAGGGAGCCCAGGTGAGAAGCGAGCAAGTGTCTCCGGCAGAAACTCATCGGCGTTTGCAGGGATCCGACAGGCCGAGGTAGTACGCTGCCCGCTCCCCACGCACCCCACGCCGGGCGCCCGCGCGGAAATACTGGCGACCTCCGGGGTTGAAACTTCCCAGGCACCGGCTGGTCGAGGGTTGCGCCAGGGTAAACTGCAGCAAGCCCGCTCTACCGCCCTGAGGAAGATGCCCCCCAGGCTTGCGGACGCCCAGAGGACGCCCGCACGACCCGGAAGTGCGGTGACCGCCGCCGGAAGTGTCGCCTCGATCCTCGGCCGCATCCCACCCCAGACAGCTGAGATGCCCACTGCCCACCTGCGCAGCGCGAGTTCTCGCCGCGCTGGCCTCTCTGCTGTCGGATACCGGAGACCTGCCGACTGGGTGGCTGGGAGCGAAGCGGCGGGCGGACGGTAGTCCCGGAGCCAGCGGGTCCAGAGGTCCGGCGCCGCGGCCGCCTCGTCCTGACCCAGATAGCCGAGGCGCCGGGGGAGGAGCCCGCGGCGCTCGCCCCGCGGTTCCCGCCTCTTCTCGCCCGGCGGTCAACTCACCGGGGCGGGCTCCCCGAGCACCTTTTACAAACGGAGACAAGTGCGCTCCGCCGGGCGCCTCGGCCGGCACCGGACTTTGCCGCCCGGGTGCCGACTCCCTCAGAGCTCGTCTCCCCGCCTCGACCACCGCGTCCTGGCTCAGGGCCAGCGCGCCCGGCCCGGCGGGAGGCTCGGCGCGCGCTTCCTGCCTCCAGCGCGCTTTCTCCCATCACTGCCGCTCCCGAAACCCACCCTCCCTTCGGTTCTTTCCCGCCCCCAACCCAGCCCCCTGCCCTAGTTTCACCCTTCTTCTGTGCCCCATTTCTATACACAACCTCGAACCCTCCGTACGACAGAGTCAAACGTGGACGTCTTGCATCAATTACTAATCAAGTTATCCGAAGTTCACTTTAACTCACTTTCTCTTTTAGTGTGCTAAATCCCCAGCCTCTCCGTCCTCCCCTCAACCCCACCACCATTCAGAGTTGCCTTTAGGCGAAAACCATTATCTTCTCAGAAGCCTAACATTCGAGATTTTACCCAGCTTCGCTTTCTGTGGTTTGTATAATGAAAATAAAATTCTGCCAAATGAACTCTTAAAAACTGCACATTCACTCCCTTCTGTATTGTCCTCACTTTGAGCTTTAAATTTAGGCTTGCAGGAAACAGTCTTGAGTACTAAATTCCCTACCAATGTGCTGAATGGAATTAAAAACGGATGCATTCCTATTTATCAAAAAACAAAACAAGCAAAAGAACTCTAAAGAATCAGAAGGCTAATTTCACAATCCATACAAAATTATTTACTAATGGAGATTCTACAGGATCTTTAAGACTATAAAACGTTTTTTGAGCTTTAAGCAAGCTGCATTGAAGAATAAGTAAGCCTAGCCACATCATTTTATTAAAACTAAGTTATATTTTGGAAGGCAGCAGACTAATACTTAGCCTCTAAGATTTGAAACTATAAAGCACTCCTAAGAACCATTTTCATTCACACTTTGTTATGGTTTACAAAGATATTACAATATAATGCTAATGTTTGCTTTATTTAAACAATACAACATAATATAAACCTGTCTAGCAGGGTGATCTCTTTTAATGAGATTTCTTTCCAAAAGAAACTTTACTGTCTCTTCAATAACACTTAAAAGAAGCTTGAAGCACCTTGAGATTTAACTTTGTCCAGAAGGAGTCCACTGAGTTGTTCACGGCTGCATCCTCAGCACACAGCACAGAAGAGGTCTGCAATAAAAATGTGGAGTGTGGGCTGAGAACAGGGCCTTACCAACCTTCTGCTCCAAAAGAAAGATGTCAGCTGGTACTGACGTGTTCCTCAAGTTCAGGGAGTGGGGTAAAATAGCTGGACTCTTTCTGTATGCCTGTGTAACTAACACCTGTTCCCCTTGATTCTGTTTCTTGATCAGTAAAAATTATCTGTGAGGTAGAAACTCACAGAGCGGTGGCCATTGATCTTTGGTAAAGTTAAAACTAAAAAGCAAAGAGACGAGCTATATTCGCCAGGCGCTGTTGTAGGGATGACATAAAAAAGAAGGAATTATTCTACCTATCTCTACTAGGAATGTGGTCTCAAAGGAATGTCTGAAGGGGAAAAATCACTAGGAATCTCAGAGATGCTGTTTTTCATGGACTGAATGTTTGTGTTCCTCCAAAATTCATTATATTTAAGCCCTAATCCCCAACGTAATGGTATTTGGAGGTGAGACCTTTGGGAAATAATTAGGTTATGAGGCTGAAGCCCTCTAGAATGGGATGAATGCCCTTATAAGAAGAGACCAGAGCTCTTTCTTTTTCTACCATGTGAGGATACAATGAGAAGCCATCTGTCTGCAACCCAGGAGAGGACCCTCACCAGAATCCAACCCTTCTGGCACTATGATCTCTGATTTCCTGCCTTCAGAACCATGAGAAATACATATTTGCTATTTAAGCCAGCCATTCTATGGTAATTTTTTATAGCAGCCCTAACGAATACACTTGTATTCATCACAACTAGCACAGCATTACAGTCAGCTGACACCTCTGGTGTACAGACACTTCACAATTTGTCCCCACCTACTTTTCCAGCTTTTCTCTACCATTTTCACCAGACATCAATCCTTCACTTCACCTATAGGCAAACTACCTCATTTTCTTCCCATAAATCACACGTTTCCCCAGTCTCTGTGTTTAGACTGCTCTCTGTGTCTGGAATGCTCTACTCTTTACCACCTGTCAAAAAACAGTTCCTCCAGTTTAATCTGCATCCCTTGAGCAGCTACTCTACACATTCTCCTCCTCTCCCAAAGAATTCCTCCAGGCCCCGCCCAAACTCTGCAGAAGGATAAGGAGTTTCCATGAGTAGAAACCCCCTCCCTGCTGGTTTTCTGCACCCCGCTCTCAGGTACACTGTTATTACCACTTGGTCAGTGACTGTTGTGCCCTTGAGCTGAACATCTTCAAGGCAAGGATGTATTTATCTTTGTATCCTCAGTGCCTGGCACAGTGCACATACTCTATATAATAAATAGTTGAAAAAAATTCTTTGAAAGTATATGTACACGGAAGAGGAAAGCATTAAGAAATCTGCTGTCCTTTATATGGTAGGAACATGAGAAGAGTATGTCAAGTGTATGTTGGAGAGGGGGGGTTGTTGTTTTTTTTAATTTCTTGGCTTTTATCTAAGTGGTTTATATCCAGGGAGAAATTGAATGACAAAGCTGGTGGAGGAAGGAGCCATCCAAGCATAACTGAAGCTCCAAATTGCCCAAATTAGGTCTGTAAATTGGAGGGAGAACCAACAGCCACAGCAAAAAGATTGATTAACTCTTATACTCAGTTCCTGCTTCATTCTTTATATGAATTACCTTATTCCATCTTCCCAACAGTCTACTGAGGTAAATTACATTACAGGTGAGAGTTTGCTGCCTATGATGGAACATTGGAAGGGGACTCTTCATAGCACCTTTTGTAAGTACATCATAGCACTTCTCAAGTGATAGTGTTCTGTCTGCATCTCCTACTTCAGTTACTTGGGGTTCAGCCTTTTCTACTCCCTCTATGGGAAATGAACCTCCAGACAGATCACTTATCCCATGGAGGGCTTCCTTGTAGGGGTCTGCCATTATCTCTAAACCACAGGGTATAAAATTATGATGGTGGGTCTATCATGTTCATTGTAGGCTAGGAATAGAGTTTGGGGAAAAATAATCCTGTGTCTAATATTAATAGTTTGGGGCTTATTTTAATTTTAGGGGATCCCTAGAACACAAGAAGATTATTCCCAAAATATCTGAAAAGATACCTATGACTAAATTGGACCTTCCAAGGGAAAAATGCCTTCTTTGAGAAAGGTATGAGGATAAGTTTATTAACTATTTCCACAAGACTAAGCAATTAGTGTAATTATTAATCACATAAATACAATAAAATAATTGACCCAATATTCCTGTAGTGAACGAATCTTAAATGGTATTTTTAAAAGACATGTATAAAAGAGGTTAGAAACAATATTTATGTAATATAATTTAGAATTCAATGTTAAATCAATTTGTTAAAAATATAACTACCTCATTAAAGTATAAGAAAGAAATTTTGTTTTGTTAGAAAGAAAATATAAGAAAATTTTGTTTTGTTAGAAAAATTAAGTTTTTATTCAATGTCATGTTCAGAAAGGCATATACATTGCCTGATTGATACTAACCTTCGTCAGTGATTATCAGCAGTTTTTCCATGACACATAAAGATAGGAATGAAGATTCTTCAGATATTCCAGGAGATTTTGTAAGTCACATTATTACACTGAGTTTCTGAAGTCAACTGTTATCAGCTTTGGATATTCTCTAAAATGGAACTCAACAAAGTCATAGCAAAAAGTCACTTTACCCCTCCCTTCTGCATTCTTTCTTCATCTTGAGAGAAAATGTTCAGGGATATATATCTTTGACAGTATGTATGTCAGCTTTATAAGTCAAGGTCAGTTTCATTGTTTGTGGCAGACTGAAAAAAAAGTCAAATGTTGGTCAGTTAGACAAAATATTGTTACAATATATGCATGTATAAATTAGTTAAAATAACTGAATAGTTTTAATTATATATATAAATTAGAAAAAAAGATTTCATTTAGGACTTGGATGGCAAGTCAATTTTGTGTAAGGTTCTCCTGGGAAAAAAAATGGGGTTAGCAGTTTTCCAGACCCACTGTTCTCAGACTATGCAAAGAAAAGTTATTTTCCCGTAGGAACAATATCTTTCTAGAAATTGTTCAGTAGATAGAGGCAGCCTCTTGGTATGCAAATCAGTCTATAAAGATGGTCACTCTTCTGATGCAATAAAGACACATTAATTAATCAACCGTTGTTAAAACTTTTTCCATTTCATAAAAGTTGTATTCCTATCTTTATAATTAAGACATATATTTGGACTCTCATTGAGAGAAGTGAATCTAGAAAGAGATGAAATTCACCACTATGATGATTTTAGAAGAAAGCTCGTCTCATAAAGGAAGTGACCAAGCCATTTGTATTGTAATAGAAAATAATTGTGGTTTGTTCAGAACTGAGAACATATCTTATCATACAGTCATGCTATATAAATCGTGGTTTGTTTCCTAAGTAACCCCATAAAATCCTTCGTAATCCTTAGGATAATATGCTCTATGGTTTTCACTTGAATTCTAACTCAGAACTGCTGATGTCAGGAAATCATCTATCTGTGCTATGGCCTTGGCTGCTTCCACTTAAAAAAAAAAAAAAGTAACCTTGACCTTGCCAGCTGCAGCAGCTGATAACTGTCCGATGAGAAGAGAGACCCATCCTCCAGCTGCAACATCTGCTTACCAGCTAATGCAAAAAACTCCTACCACCAGCCACAGCCTCTGCCAGGTTTCTAGCAATAAAGGAACTACCCATTCAGCCATGGGGCTCTTTGACTTCTTCACATGAAGCAAAACAACCCTTCCAATCCTCCTTAAAACAAAAAAAGACAATTCTGACAGTAATGACATTTACTTTCTCTCTTGGTAATAGAAACCTCCCATTTCTCAAACAGAAGGGTACTGAGAGGAACTTTTCTTCTGGACATAATGACATTGTACAGGAAACACAATTCAGGAGGTGTCTGTATTTCATAAGTGAAAGACTGTTAACAAACTAATATGAATAATTTAGCTATTTACATACGAACATTTTACAGAGTGAAAATAGCTTCAAAATTTTTCATAAAGCATTTAATTTTGAGAATCCAACTTTAGACATAAAGGCACTTCCAGTATTTTCCTCTGCTAAATATTTGCTATTATGGAGACATGACCATAATTAGGTATCACGATTTTTCTCCTCTTTTTAAGAAGTAGAATCTGTAAAGATCTTTCATCAGAATAATTTATTGCTACTGTGGCTTAAGTTATGGCTTAAAAGGCATCAGACACCTAAGTAAAAAATGAAAATTTTAGTTGATTCAAGTACTTTAAAACACTTTGGTACTACCCGTTGTCTTTCCTAAAACCCTGCCTCCCCACTCGTGTTACTACCGTATCTCACATCCCTCACTATCAAAAACTATAAGAGAAAAATTTCCACTCACAGCCTTCACTTCCTGGCTTCTTACCCACTTATCGGCTCGCTGCAGAAACCACTAAAACTGCACTGACACTGCTCTAGCCAAGAAGGACAAGGTCTCCTGATTTCCCCAGATAGTGGCTTTTCATCTCTTTAGAGAGTTTCTCAACTTCAGTACTATTGATTTTTTTGTACTGGAGAATTATTTGATGTAGGGAGAATTCTCTGTTGTGGGATGTTTTAGCAGCATCCTTGGCCTCGACCCACAAGTTAGTTAGTATAGTAAGCACATTTTCCTAGAGAATTAAACAAAGCTTGCTAAGCAATGCCCCAGCATTGAAAGAAGGTGCTATAAATTCTTAATTTATAAGTTTTGGATAACTTTTCTTAAAAGCATGGGCCATGTCTTATTCATTTTTCTACCCTCAGTACTTGATGTTCAGTAATATAGATCTTGAATGAATAAATAGATTGATGGATAAGTGAAAATATCTAGGTATCTGAATTTTTCACTTTTCAACCAGAAGCTCTGGCAAGTTTGCACATATGTGACCAGCCTATGTGATTGCTTAAAAAAATTATTTTAATTGTCTAATTCCAAGTAAGGTAGCTTAAAGAGAGAATGTCCCATTGGCCACGGAACATGGAATTGTAGAGAAGCTGAAAAAGGAAAAATGAAATTTCTGAAATTAAAAAGAAACTTTTGACTTCACCTCAGATACCTAAATCTTGCCTAAAGCCAGCTCTGTTTATCAAATGGCTTTTCTCATCAGAATTGTACTATCCAGGTTTTGGAATTCTTTCAAAATATATGTACACTTTAAAATGTTTTAGTGTCACTGGTTTCTGCTTTGCAAGGCCCACTAAATCTTCTAGATAGCATTTATAATTAAAAAGACATTAGTAGGTATTAATTCTATATTCATTTTAGCAAGGAATAAATAGAGGCTCTTATAAGTTAAAATCACATATCTAGAAATGGTAGATTAAAAATTTGATTCCATGTTCTGTGATTCCAGACTATATACTTAATTAAAGCTATGGTGCTTTAATAAAAACCAAGCTGGGTAATGAAAAAAAAAAAGAAAAGACAAACTGAAAGATTGGAATATTTATGTGCATATAAAGCAACTGGGTTGCTTGCTGATGAATGTAGATTCTCTGACCACCAAACCTTCAGATTCTTAGTTCTGAGATGGGGTCCAGGAATTTGCATTTCAAAATATCATCCTGAGTTGATGTTGCATGAACCACCTTTTGAGAAACATCGCATGTAGCCAAATTTCTAAAGTAAAAATGACGTCAAACAGCCTTATTCTAAAGGCACAACTGCTGAATCTGGTTTTTATTCACTTTTGGTCTTTTATGCAAAAAGGGGTTCAAAGACCATGTGGAAAGGAACCAAATGAAATTCTGGTTTTGGAAACTGAGTACTTCATTGGGGGTTTTCCTTGCTATTAATCCTGCAAGAGACAGAGAGAGACAGAGAGAGACAGAGAGAGAGAGAGAGAGAGAGAGAGAGTGAGAGAGAGAGAGAGAGAGAAGAAAATAGTTCCCTTTCTTTCAGCACGAGAGGAAACGGGCCCGCTTTTCCAGCGTCTTCTGACAGGTGCACCCCTGGCCCTGGGGCCTGTTTGGCAGCTCTCAGCTCACGCGTCCTAGCAAGCCTTCAAGAGATGAGATGAGGCAATGATCACATGAGCAGCACCTGCTCTTTCGTTCTTGGCCAACGGGTTTAGTGCTGTCATCCAGGTTAATCATTTGTGTCACAGTCGTTCTCTGATCGCCAAATTCCTTTGCTCCCACCAGCTAATTCTCAGGATGTGGATAACCAGTGAATACAATCAAAGATTTCATGCAAGAGGTATGAGAATGCTTTCTGCCTCCTTTTATCAGACACATAACACTTTGCAATCATGGGGCACTTGGGAGCATTCAAAGTGCTTCCACGTGTTTGTGTTGTTGTCACCCCAACCTCTGAGATGGACAGAGCATGGATTTTCATTTTTACCTCGCAGATGAGGAAATAGGCTCTCAGCAATTAAGTCACACAGTAAATAGAAACTCAGCGCTCTGGACTTGCCTGGTGGCACAGTGGTTAGGAATCTGCCTGCCAACACGGGTTCGAGCCCTGGTCTGGGAAGATCCCACATGCCACGGAGCAACTAAACCCGTGAGCCACAACTACTGAGCCCACGTGCCACAACTACTGCAGGCCATGCACCTAGAGCCCATGCTCCACAACAAGAGAAGCCACTGCAATGAGAAGCCCGCGCACCACAAGGAAGAGTAGCCCCCACTCGCCACAACTAGAGAAAGCCTGCGCGCAGCAACAAGCACCCAACACAGCCAATAAATAAATAAATTAATTAATTAAATTAAAAAAAAATAAGAAGCTCAGTGCTCCTCACTTATGATGGAGGGCTCTTTCTTGCCTCTCCTGCTGA
>NW_006769677.1:5075844-5100682 GCF_000442215.2 Lipotes vexillifer
AAACTTTAAAATATTAAAGAATAAAAATGCTACCCCTTAAGCTGGGACGAAGTGTGAGAGTGGCATGGACATATATACACTACCAAACATAAAATAGATAGCTAGTGGGAAGCAGCCGCATAGCACAGGGAGATCAGCTCGGTGCTTTGTGACCACCTAGAGGCGTGGGATAGGGAGGGTGGGAGGGAGATGCAAGAGGGAGGGGATATGGGGATATATGTATATGTATAGCTGATTCACTTTGTTATACAGCAGAAACTAACACACCATTGTAAAGTAATTATACTCCAATAAAGATGTTAAAAAAGAAATGCTACCCTTTATTACTGACTAGCAAAATACTGGATGCTGTTTCATAGTTTTCTTTTATGAAATGTCTTCCAAGTCTTGACCTTAAAGGTGACAAAGCATGTTCATTATCTTCATCTAGCACTGATTTCCAGTTTCCTTGAGATTACTTCCAGTCCAGTGCTTTTGTGGCAAACACAACTTGTTAGATCTTTGTTATAAGGTTCTGCAGTGTGTTTGTAAATTCACAGACTTAAAATTAGAAGGGATTTAGGGAGGTCACGTAGGTGACATCTAAAGGAGTATTTCTAGGGTTCTACATATAAAGTCAGAGGCCTTGTTGGGGGTGGGTATGCTTGTGACCATCATTAGCACAGCTTGGGGGAAAATCTGTTGCACTTTACCCAGATAGAGCAAGCACTTACACTTTCAAATGAAAGCTTGGGATAACTGACAAGGATGATGTAAGTTTGCAGGTTCAAAACACTGGAGCAATTGGAAATTTACTTTTCAAAACATTGCCTCAATTTCTAACAACTGTTCTCACAAAAAGGAGGGCCTTTTGAAGTATATCTCAGGAATAAAAGAGTGATAAAATTCATCAGCTTTTGAACTTTTGTGATAACCAGAAAAGATAAGGCAGGCTCACATTCACCACATGAATCGCTGAGAAACCATTCTCATGATTCCAACTCAAAGGGAATGTGCCTCTCAGTACTTTTTGATTATCCTGAACACTACGGTTTTATTAGACTGGGTTTCCTCAATCGTCAATTAGATCATTGAAGAAAATCACACAGGGGATAAATTCATTAAGAGTTGTTGTAGGAAAAGCAAAATGTAAAGAATGAAAATCTAGGTGGAGATGGGATCACAAAACAATAGTACAGAGGCCACAAACTCTGTCCACACGTATTATATGTTTACAATATCTAAATATCCATGATAGTAAGTCTTTTATTTGATCTGTCATGGTACTATGCAAAAGCCACGTAAAAGCACTGCAAACAGAGAAACCCATATCAGGAGCGGAACTAGAATTGGAAGCAAGGCACTAAGAGGATGGTACTGAGAGGATAGAGCCTTCTCTTGTTGGACATAAACATCTCACGGAATATCTAACTCAGAATAAGACACTGCAACACAAAATGCCAAACACACGTCTCTCTTGCTAAATGAGTAACTGCTAGTTCTTTACTAGTTACAGTTTTATCTTACCTCTAGTTTGCCCTCCTTGTATGTGAGATTTATTAAGATACCCTTCCTAGAATTGCTCCCTCTTTCTGACAATGCACACTCTAGAGCATTCCTTATACCCTCCCGAAAATTACCCAACCCAAACCCAAATCCTATATGTTCATTCTAATAACCTCTTTCGAGACACCTCACCATCAACCCCAGGTGTGCTCCTGGTGGTCTTTGGCTGGAGAGTATTGACAGTTAAATTATTAAATTCTTTAAATATCAATAGGTAGGTAAAATTTTTTCGTACTGAAATTCTTGGGTCAAAGGGATAAATGTTTAAAATTGTGATCAATATTGCCTAATTGTCCTCCAAATAATATTCAGTTTTCAATGCTTACCAGCAGTTTTTCTATCAGTTGTTAGCCTTTTCTTATGGTTGTGCAAGATCTTCTTTGTTACAATAACACTGGTTACAATAAACCAGACACTCTTCTAAATGTTTTCCATGTTACAAACAAACTCTTGTTAATCCTCATACCAAACCTGTGATGTAAGTTCTATTATCCCCATTTTACAGATGAGAAAACTGCCGTGATTAGAGGTCATGCAGTTTGTACAAGGTCACATGGCTGGGAAGTGCTCGAGCTGATATTTGAACCAAGCAGCGGAGTCCAGAGCCCCTGCTTATAGCCACGATGTCATGGTACTTTATTGCAGTAATGGTAAATAAGCAGCATCCACATGAAGAAAAAGTTAAAGCCCTAGTGAGAGACATAAAAATAGGCTGGAATAAATGAAAAGCCATTCTATATTCCTGGATATAAAGATTTACTATTTTACGGATGTTATGTTTCCTCACTTTAATCCACAAAATTTCAACTCAAAACAGGCCATTCTGGAGTATTTTACAAAATTATTTTAATGTTCAGCTGGAAGAACAAAATATATGAACAATCAAAAAAAAAAACTCTGAACAATAATAATGAAATTAGACCATCTCTACCAATTATTAACGTTTACTATAAAATGGATACAACAGCACAGAACCAGTGCAGGAATAACGTAATTAGCCCTGACCATGGGCTTTTCACCTCAATAAGCCTTAGTGATTCTCAACCCAGTGACAATTTTGACCCCCAGGCAAAATTTGGCCATTTCTGGAGACATGTTGGTTGTTATGACTGCGGAGAAGCTATTAACATCTAGGAGGCACCGGACAGGGAAGCTGCCAAACTTCTTTCAATGTTCAAGGTGGCTCTCTATAACAAAGAATTATCATTTCCGAGTGTCACAGTACTGAGGTTGGGGAATTCTGCCCTAGGTGAATTTTAGGGGTAGAAGGCTGTGTCATAACCCCAGAAATCACATCATTTAGGCACCTATTTAAATTTGTCTTTACATCTAGATTCACTTACTACTGGATCCTGTTCATGGAAACCATTTCCTGATTTCTTTCTGAAGACTTTATATAAACATATTCCATAGATGCCTTTGGGGGTCTTGAAAGGAAAAAGGCATGTTCATGTGACTGAAAAGATTTTGCTGCAAGTCTATGAACTGAGGCTGTCTGTTTATAACCTATGCTACATCCAAGGGTCCACCGTGCACCTACTATGTACCTGGAAAGGTTCTGGAGTCTGACAAGATACACGGGGTGACTCAGGGCAATGACATTCTCATGGGGAGACACAACAGACAAACAGCAACTCTAAAAAACGCTGGCAGAGCTAATGGCTATGGTAAGCTGAAATAGGGCAACGTGACAGAGGGGCAAGTTTAGACTGGATGGTCAGAGAAAACATTATGAGGAGGAAGGCTCCAAGCTGAGATCCAAGTGAAGGACAATACAAACAGAGGGAACAGCTGGGCAAAGGCGTTTAGCTGCGGATGAGCTTGGCATGTTAGATGAACAAGAAGAAGGCTGGTGTAGCTGCACCACAGTGATGGAGAGACAGTGGTACAGGATGGGACTGGAGGTGTAGGCAGGGCCCACATGCTAGAGACCATATAAGAAGTTTGGCTTTCATTCTAAGTATAATGGGAAGCAGGATAGTGCAAGGATCTGGTTTTCATTTTTAAAGAATTGGCCTGGATACTCTGAGCATGGAGTAGAGGACAAATGTAGAAGCAGAGAGTCTAGCTGGGAGGGGTTTCAGTTCATCCAGTGGAGAGGCCATGGTGGTGTGGACAGGGGAAGTAAGAGGTGACATGGAGAGAAAGTGTGCTGGGATTTGGGCGTGGCTGGGAAGACTCATACCAGGTCTGGCAGGGTCCTAAAATTCAGATAATGGTGTGTTTTCCCAACCTGTGGGACTTACTGCTTCTAAGTTCAGTGGTTAGAGTACTTGTTCTTCCACCTCTGTTTTTTTTTTTTCTTCCACCTTTGAATTCTGCATATGTAGGAAATTTCACTGGTGAAAGTCACATGCTCACCATCAGCAACTGTAAATCTCTAGATAAAGGATGGTGATACTAGAAGGGAGGGGGTGAATAAGGGTTGTAGCAAAGAATGTATTTGATATTTTGTGAGTTTGTTTGGCCACATGCTATAAATGTAATAAGCTCTGAGAATTTTTGCCCGAAGGAGAAAAGTGGAAAATACATATCACTCAGGAATGCTTTTAACCACAGGTAACAACAATAAAATAATCCAACTAACAGTAGCTTTACCAAAAAAAAAAAAAAAAAAAGCAAGTGATTGCTGGCATTGATTCACCAGTCAATGATGCCATCAAAGGCCAGACTCTATCTTCTGCTCTATCATCCACAACATTGGCTCTTGGTCCTAATGCTTGACTTGCCCAAGGTGGGAAGAAGGGAGAGAGAGACATGGTGCCAGTTATCAGGAAAGAAAAGCTGTCTCAGAAATCCTCATGAAACTTATGCTTGTAACTCATTGGGGCTGGAAATGGAACACATAGACATTTCTAGTTGAAAGAAAAGCCAGGAAAGGGGATTTTCTGACCTCCAGAGTGGAAGAATGGAAGAGTGAAGGAGACTGTGAATGGTTTTGGGTTAATCAGCCAATGGGGTCTGCCACTCTGACCAAGTGCGAGGTGGAGTGTGTAAACCAGATCCAGAAGCGGAACTCTGCAATACACAGCAGGGGATCTAAATTCCTACTGTATGTACTGGCTGTTTTCTCAGTCTCTCCCTTGTCTTGGTACAATACTATCCTAATGTTTCATGTCATACGATAACATAGTAATGCAATTATTGAGAGATCTCTTGCACTGAAGAGTTTTTAAGCAATATCATTGTCTCTTCAATCGCGTATCCTAATTTATAGGTGCAATTTAAATGCTCGATTTTCATACACTATGGATTCTAAGAATATCTTCATAGGAATTGATGATTGCTGGCAAACTCAGGCAAGATCTCCTTCTGAAATAAGAATCCTTATGTATTCTGTGGTTTACATAAAAGCCTATGGTTTGAGATGCCTTCGGCAGGATGGAAGAAGTGGACAAGAAGAAAAAGAACAGGAAAACATAGTAACCAGGTGGTGAGCACTTTTTTTTTGGTTTGTTTTTTGTTTTTTTTTGCGGTACGCGGGCCTCTCACTGTTGTGGCCTCTCCCGTTGCGGAGCACAGGCTCCGGACGCGCAGGCTCAGAGGCCGTGGCTCACGGGCCTAGCCGCTCCGCGGCACGCGGGATCCCCCCGGACCGGGGCACGAACCCACGTTCCCTGCATCGGCAGGCGGACTCTCAATCACTGCGCCACCAGGGAAGCCTGGTGAGCCCTTTTAAAGATGGGGGGATGGTTTTTGCAAAAGAGGGGAAATATAGTCTTTAAAACTAAAAAGTTAAAACATTAGGAATCATTAAATGTAAACTAAAATTTATTTTTTATCTTTAAATGTTTAAAATAATTGTAATGAATATCTAATCATAGTGTCTTGATTCTCATCTGCCTGATTTTCCCTGTCCAATTTTTCTAGATCCAAAGAATCACAGCAGGAAAATTAGAATACAAACTAAAACATTTTTATTCCATCTTCAGAGCTTAGAGGACTTAGTTCTGCCATGACTTTTAATGTATTACTTGGACATCTCTGGCTGCAAGTAACGGAAAACCAACATGAAGTGCCTTAAACACTCAAGATTTTTATTATCTCACATCTTAAAAAGTCTGGAGGTTAGGCTGATTCAGCATCCTAACACTATCATTAGGAGCCCAGACACTTTCCATATTTCCATGCTGCTACCCACAGCATATTGACTTTCATCCTAGGCTTGTAGCCTCATGGTTGCAAGATGGCTGCCACATCTCTAGGAATCATGCCCTCTCACAACTGCCTCCAAAGGCAGGAGAGAAGATGGAGGCTCTCCTCATGCATCACTTTCCTTCTGTGAGTGAAAAAGATTTCCCTAGATGTTCCTTATATCTCAATGGCCTTAACTTATCATCCCTGTGCCATAACTGAAAGGGAGCTATTTTAGAAAAATTAGTAACTGTTATTTGCACCTCTGTTGTGGGAGGCAGGCTCTTTCAAATGGCAAGAACAGGGAGGGGAATGGCTATTGTTCAGGGAGCCTTGTGGGTAAGAAAACAAAATTACCTCATTAACAGATTTGGTATCTTCCCTCAGATATGTCAATAAACGTGAGTCTGATTTCTAAACCTGCCTTCAAATCAGAATAGTTCAGTCTCAGGTTTTTCCTATCTTCTGAGAGTAATTCTAGCTCATTAACTGCCTTCGGAAAATAGAATGCTGATCGTGAGCCTGAGCTAGCTCTCCTGCTAATACTTTTTCACTTCAAGGAGTAATGAATGCCTGTATTAAAAAGGAGGATGTGTTCCAGCAACATATTACATTGCCAGAAACATCATTCACAGAGACCTAAATAATATAGAGGGTCAAGAATCCTTAATCCCTTAGTCCTGGCTAGCAATGTGATGGGAGAAATCAAAATTGCCTACTCAAGGTAACTCAGTTACTTCCAGATTTTAAGTCTGGGATTCTTCCCATCCCCGTTCACTTTCTCTCTCTGGGTTCATGCTCTGGCTTCAGCTGCTGGTGTCTCTGGTTATTCCCATGGCCTTTAGTTTCAGGGTCCAGCATTTTGTTTCTTCTGTGGCCGGATCAGAGATAATGAGTTTTTTCTGGTCTCTGGCCCTCTCAGCACTCAGCTCCCTGCTCCTACTCCATCCCTAGGGGTTTTAGGAACTCTTGCCTGCTTTCCTACCTGGGTGGGGTAGCAGAACTTTCTGAGACAAACTGGCCTATTCATAAAAAAAATAATGGTGACACAATTAAGCATCACTATCTAAAAAGAGACTTCCTGACCATGAGATTCTCCAAAGCTCTAATTTCCTTTTGCAAATTTGCATGAAAGTTGCGATTATGATAGAGGAAAATAAGAAATAAACATTGCTTCACACATACAAGAACTGCTCTGGGAAAGCAGGAAGAATTCAGTCCTCTTTTCTTAGATAAGGGAACAAAGTCAGAGATAAGATGATGCCTTGGGAAAAAAATGTTTGCTTTCAGTGCTTCTCCTCCTGGGAGCCTGACTAGTCTTCTGGGATTCAATACTCAGAGCTGAACCTGTGTGGGTTTCTGTGCCAATAAGCTTCACGTATAAAGCATTCAGCTTCTGAAATGAAGAGCTGTGAGATGCTAAGTACTGCCACGCTGAATCAGTGCTGCGGGCCCTGAGTGGCATGGCGGCTGTGGAATGAAACCTAATTTCTCGTTTAAAAAAAAAAAAGGAAAGAAAAAGATGATTGATGTAGTTTCGCCACAATTTTTAAATGTTTCATGCGGTTTAAAGGAAGAGTTTTGAATGATGACAATCTACATGTTTCGATACACACCGTTTTGCAAGTTAAAATTTAAGTTAAAAAGAAGTTTCTCATGGATATCAATCTATCAGGAATTTTTCTATGGGTGGTGGTGGCTGGGATGATTTTAGCCTTGGGCTGCCTTGATGGAATAAACCTGGGAGGGAGACTTGGGCTGCTGTTTTGGCCTCTGAAATTGATTTACTTTGTGACCTCAAGTAAGTCACCTTACAGGATTTTTGTCATAGTGAGTCAAGGACCTATCCTTGACATTCACTGAGGAATAAAGCAGACAGACATGTTCACTGAATGACTAGAACTTTTCAGAAGGGCGCTGCTGTAGAAAGACCTCACATGACTTTCCTGTACACTCGTGAACCTGGTGTTGACTCATCAGAGCTGGAAGAGGCCTCTTAGACCATCCAGCCCAGCCCTCTCATCGGCAGATGAGGAACCCAGAAGGGGGAAAATAATTCTTAGCCAGGTCACATAGCCAATGAATGCAGAGTTGGGCTCATAACTCAGGTTTTATGGTTACTGTGAGGTTTTCATTTTCTCCAATGTCCAAATGTGAATAAAGAGTTTGTTTTATGGTTAAATGCAAGGTGAGTGTGCTCACAGTACTATCAATAACTCTCCAGGCTCTATGTCCTAGAGGACAGAGGGATGACTTAAGGGAACGTCCCCAATGAGTCAGGCAAAGGTTGCTTTGTCCGCCTGTAGTCCCTAGGAATGAACCATTGCGACAGCCCTGGGGCTGATGCCTTCAAGCAGGAGGTAACCCAAGGAGTGGTCCGTGCTGCCCATCACCGAGACTTGACTAGGGAGGGCAGCACTAAGGAAGCAAGTCAGGGCTGAGGGTAGGAGCAGAGGCCTGGAAGGGGGTGGGGTGCACAACACGTGCATAGAGGGCTTCACAGCAGAATGATATCAAGCCTGTCACATGTTTCTTGTTTTTTTGTTTGTTTGTTTTGTTTTGCTTTCCTGGGGCACTCTGATGAGTTTCTTTCAGGGATTCAACCATTACATTTGAAGCTTGTGACTATGTGACACCTTATTAGAAAACAATGGTCTCTGAACCAGGAAGCCTCAACTCCCAGACTTTGAGTGACAGTAGATGGATGTGGATAAGACAGTATCTCATGAAAGTGTGAGAGGAAGGGCAGGGAGGAGGGGGAGAAGGGCAGAAGGGGAGTAGACTAAGCAGGGGTCTTGGCTGACTTGACTGACAGGTGTGATCCCTGCTTGAAGATTGCAGCTGCTGGGCCAGAGTCATGATGGAATTTGGAGACAGTCAGAATGGAGTCAAGCTGGAGCATTCTCTAGAGAGTTCCTGGGGAGCCGGCTGCTTAGAAAAGAGCCTTTGTGCAACAGTTGCTGACCAGGGGTCTGAGTAACTCCACCCCAAAGATACAGCCCTTTGAGCCCTAAAAGGTCTAGACTTCATAATAAATAATAGCAAATACTAGTTATTAAGCACTTCTGTTGAATGTGTTACAGAAGTGATTTTTTTTTCATGCTGTCTCATTTCACAATCACAACATACCTTGAGTTACATATTGTTAACCCCATTTTACAGATGAGGAAATTGAGGTTTAGAGACATTAAAAGAATGTCCCAAGACCACCCAGCATATAAGCAAGCAGAGATTCCAAATCCAATTCTTATTCTAAATGCACATTTTTAATCATCATACTTCACTCCCTTCTGCTGGGCAGGTGATGACCTCCTGAAGAGGAAGCAGGGACTTAGTCACTCAAGAGAGGTCAGTGGCCGTGCGCAATAACAGGGTCTAACTTCAGGATTCTTACAGGGTCTGAGCTGGAGATACAAGTGGGGCAAAATAAGTGGGAATTCCACACACTTAAAATATGCCCCTGGGGTCTGGTCCAGGATCCTCCTTTGAGTACAACAATTCCATGATTTTTTTCTGCACCAACCTGCCCATTACAAGCTCAATGTGAGGAATCAGAAACTCTGACGATTTGAGGAAGGAAGACAGAAAAAGGAGGAGGAAGGAAGTTGGAGGTGGGAGAAGCTGCAGGCACTGAGCATGTTCAATGAAGCCTCAGAGCCTTCATCTGCCTCAGGGCTGCGGTCCTCTGTGGCTTTGGGGCTTAGCTTCTCTACTGCCCTGGTCTTGTGGAAGTCACGGGCAGGAGAGGATCCTGCAGGAGAGCACAGGACCAGGGGTCTAGTTAGACCACAGATGCTTGTTCAGGCAGAAAAGGAGACCAGGTAACATAGGGCAGGGGTGTGAGAATGGTGGGTCCAGATAGGGAGGCAGGATCCAGAGTTAGAGCATCTCTGTGGGCAGGAGGGTCTGGAGCAGATAGGAGGGGGTCTGTGGGTCCCTGAGATCATCTCTGTCAGAAGGAGCACAGATAAGTTTCAGGAAAGTAAGCCGGAAGAGAGCACTTAGGATTTCAACAGAAATACCAGACAAGCTAGTGGGTTCTAGGTGCCATGTTTTGGCACCTAGCCCAACCATGCAAAGTCCTCAGAGCCACCACCAGCCCGGGACAGACCACTGATCCAGGATAGAATCTGCTCCCTTGCTCATTTTGGCTGGCTTACTCAGCTCAGTCTGGGTGGAAAAACTGGCCATGAGAGGGCGGTAGGGAGCCACAAACGCCCTGAGATTATTGCCAAGGACTAAGTGCTCTGTGGTGGCCCAACATACCTAGGTACAGAATTACCTGGTCAAAATGACACTGATCCTCAGCCGCACTCTGGACATTGTGATTCTGTAGCCTGGGTGGGGGCTGGCAGTCTATAGTTTTAATACACGGCCTACATGATTCTGATGCAAGAGCTCCACAGTTGGCTTTTGGGAACTGCTCCCCTAAAATATGCAGAATCTTCTATTCAGCTCCCTTAAACCAAATGACAGATACTATTGTTAAGAGAGTAATATCTGTTACAATATTTTATTGGAAGAATGGATCACATAACAATGAGTATATAAAACATATTCTCATCTCAAAGAAGGTAATAAAGCAAAAAGCTATGCAAATATTTCTTGGAATAAAAAGAACTTTAGAAGCCGCAGCACTGGGCGCTCCTCTCATCTCATGCTCCGTCTTCTCCCCAGAGGTAACCTTAATCCTGAGGTTTGTGAGAATGGCCCCCTTCCTTTTCTTTAAAGCTTAACACCTCTGTTTTTATCCCCAAATAACATATTTTTTTTAACTTGGGCTGATTTTGAATTTTAATAATTATTATTTTTTCCATTAACAGTATGTTTGTGAAATAAATACATGTGAATGTGTGTGTTTTTAATTCATTACCTTGTATGGATATGCCTACATGGATTTATCTCCTTTCTTGATGGACATTTAGGGAGCATCTAGGTTTGGGTTTTTTTTTTCTTATTAAGAACAATGCTGCTATGAATATTTCTACACCTGGAGAATTTTGCACGAGTTTTTCTAGGACATATATCCAGGAGTAGAATTGCTGGGTTTTAACGTAGACACAATAAGCACTCACCATAAAAATAATAATAAAAAAAAAAAGACTGTTACAATTTGATCACATCAAAATTAGGAATTTTTTTAAAGATAGTGAAAAGACAAGCCCCAAACTGGGACAAGGTTATTGCAATACATATAAGTGACGAATGACAGATATCCAGAGTATATAAAGAATCATGAATCAATAAGAAAAAGGCTGATAACCTAGTAGAAAACTATGCGAACGTCACATGCACTTTACAAGCAAGCAAATCCAGAAGGACACTATAAATATTAAAAAATGTCCAACCTCATTAGTTAACAGGGAAACGCAAATTAAGGCCACAGGGTTATATCCGCACATAGCTTCCAGATCGGTCAACATTTAAGAACCTGCTAATGACAAGTGTTGTGAAGTTTTGGGACAAAAGAAACTTCCACTCATTGCAAAGTAAATGGTATAATCACTTTGAGACACTCCAACACTGTGTAAGTTATCTTCTCGAGGCTCTGGCATTAGAGGACAGGTTGAAGGAGGCAGTGGAAACTGAGAAGCCAAGTGCCCAGCACTGAGGTGGGCTATCGAGGGGAACTCGAGGAGGGGTCTATAGTAAGCTCTTGCCTTGGTGTAGCTATAGCCTCTGTGAGCTCACAAGCCAAGCATCTGATGGGAGGCCTGGGGCCGCTATGGACCAGCAGGGCCTGCAGTGTGGAAGAAGAGCCAGACGTGGAACAGAGGAGAGCGAGGACCCTACAGGGCACCTCATCTCATCACAAAGACCCGCAGAGAGGAATGGCTCCTGCTTCACTCATTCCTGCATCCCACATCTTGTCTAAGTTCATCTCTTGGTCAACTCTAACCAGGACTTATAGTAAAGGGGATTCTGGGAAATGTAGTTTCTATCTGTACTAGTTTCCTATTACCACTCCAGCAAATTGCCACAAACTCCGGGGCTTAAAACAATGCAAATTTATTAGCTTGCCATTTTGGAGGTCAGAAGTCCAAAATGGATTTCACTTGGCTAAAAGCAAGGTATTGGCAGTACTTGACTCCCTCTGGAGACTCTCAGGGAGAATACAGTTCCTTGCCTTTTCCAGAGTCTCGAGGCGGCCTGCCTTCTTGGCTTATGGCCCCTTCCCCCCTCTTTAAAGCACACCGCTCTAACCTCTGCTTCTGCTGTCACATCTCCTTTCTGATTCTGATCCTCCTGCCTCCCTCCTATGAGGGGGGTGATTATCTTAGGCCCACCTGGATAAGCCAGGATAATGTCCTCATTGACCCTTAATCACATCTGCTAAGACTCCTTGCCCTGTAAGGAAGCATAGTCACAGGTTCCAGGGATTGGAACCTGATATGTTTGGGGGGTTGTGATTCAGCTACCACAACAGCACAGTCCGGCCACCTTCCCCCACCAAACAGGAAGTCTTTCTCACTGGAGGTTTTTCAATTTGCTCACCTAGGTTCTCACATAATGTATGACCCTCTCCTTTCAGGGGTGCGTTGTGCTGGTACTTTATGAATCCCTTCATCACAAGATCTTTCTGGACTTCCCTTTCTCTCTCAGGCCCTGCTGCTGTCTCATAGTTTGACACACCCACCCATACTCTGAAGTTGTGGGAATTCCTTTTCACCTAGCTTTGTTGAAGATGTCCTCAGTGTTTTTCTTTTATCATCCTAGACTGCTTTTATGATTTGGGGAAATTAAATAAAACTATGCTGCCACCAAATTCTTGCTATCTGAATGATCTGCACTCTAGTCACGGTTTTGAACGAAATGATAGAACAGCATTTTTTTAATGTTGAAGTTAGAAAATAAGTACAATGATAAAAAATTGGGCTTCCCCGGTGGCGCAGTGGTTGGGGTCCCGCCTGCCGATGCAGGGGACGCGGGTTCGTGCCCCGGTCCGGGAGGATCCCACGTGCCGCGGAGCGGCTGGGCCCGTAAGCCACGGCCGCGGAGCCTGTGCTCCGCAACGGGAGAGGCCGCAGCGGTGAGAGGCCCGCGTACCGCAAAAAACAAAAAAAATTAATGAAGGTTTTCAAAAGACCCTCTTTAAGAATGGATTTCCTAGTCAATCTCTTCCCAAACCATCCCCTAAAAATATGACTCAGCACTGTGCTTCAAAGCTGAGTAGTTATTTATACACTAGAAATAAAATTGAATGTGAGTGTGATGTGGCTAAGATACCCTCCATTATGGTCAGAAATGAAATTGCAAATGTTTAGGGTCAAGATATCTTCTCAGTTGAAATAACAGTTTTAAAGATTTTCAAACAAAGTGGTTTGATTTCTTACTGTCTTGAAAGTGTTTGGCTTAATTTCATCCCAAATGAGATTTTTCGACTGTAAACCACACGGAAGGAATCCCTTGGACCACCTATCTCAAAGCTTCTGCTTGTGACCGCAGAACACACACACACACACACACACACACACACACACACACACACACACACACCATTTGAAGTGTTTGCCTAGCATATGACCATCTCTGTGGTTATAATTTTCAGATATCTATTTCTGTACCCTTTTATGGAGAATTCAAATCTCTAGCAGAAAATACTCTTTAAAAAAACCCCACTCATTGCATTTGGGCAACCACAGACCACCTAGAGGGCTTTCAAAGACCAGATTTTCAGAAACTGTAATTTAGAACATAAGAGGCATCGTGGTGTCTTGAGTTGAGGAGGACCGAAAAGATACCTGGTACAACCTCCCCCCGGAAATCTAAAAACTGATAAAGCAAGCAATTTGTATTGATTCAGATATAAAAAATGTCTTAAAGTCATTAACTCTGGAGCCCAGATGTTAGCTAAGACTTCCTTGCCCCTTGGGGATTTAGGAAACTTTCTAATGGAACCTGCATTCACGAATGTTTCTCTGTTTTGCCTTCCCTCAACCTGGACACTGAGGCCCTTAGAGTTTTCTGGAACTGGTCACTCTCCTCAATCATCTCTCGAAGTTAATGACATCACGGGAGGGTCCTGTGATGTCCACTCCATATTCTGCCATCTCCTACACCTTCCCTCCCCTCTTCCACCTTCTAACTCCACCTGCATCCTTCCCTAGGGAGCAGACAATCCCACCCCCTGGCACTGTATGCCCTTCCCACGTGGCCTTGGTGCCATCCACCACCCACTCCCTCCCTGAGGCTAACCTGCTCGGAGAGGCCCTACTGAGTATTTTCCCAACAAGGATGGGACTCTTCTGAAGAGGAGTTCACCTGCCAGCTGCTGAAAGAATAAAAATATCTTCATCTCCTTATATACATGGCAGGTAAAATGATCATCAAATCCTGAAACTACATGAAAAGTTATTTAGTCTCATTTTCCACAGAGAAAAATCCACATAGAGAAACTCAGACAGACAGGTGAGGACAGATGTGAGGGTGTATAAAGGCTTCTTCATAACTAACTCCTTCCCTTAGCGGGTTCAGCAAATGTGTGTTACTTGAATTTTATGCCTTTCCTAGAGCTGCAGTCAGAGTAGGTGCCTCTCCCAATACTACAATCAGAACAGGTTACTCTTCTGCATTCTTTTCCAATGGGAAATCCTTCTTCTCATTAACTAAGTCTGTCATTGCTATTCTTTCCCCTTGCTTATAGGAACACATCCAAAAAGGAAAATTTCTACTGCTAGGTTTTGTATTTATTTCACTTGCTATTGAAAAGGCAATGTTGCAATGAACTGTACTCATCTGATATTCCCTGTGTAGAGAAATCAGTAAGTTCTAATGACAAAAAATAAGATGGATTCTTCTATTTTTCTTTAAGAGTTTCATGTATACGTGTGTTGTTTTACTGACGAGGCGGCGAGCTCCCGGGACCCTGTCTTATACCCTTATACTTTACCTCCTTTATACTTCCTTTCAACCTTCACCTAATCTAGCATGCTGCCTCTACTTGCTTTAGAAATGAACATAAATCGCTAAGCTTCACTGGACTGCTTCCTACTAAGTCAGACAAAAGAGGGCACTGTCTTGATTCAAAGGACTTTAAGAAGCAACATGATGTAATAGGAAACATTGGGATTAAAGTCTGAGGGCCTCACTTCAAAAGGGCTGTGGGCAGGTTATCGAACCTCTCTGAGTTTCTTTGGTTTCCTTGTTTATAAAATGACTAATAATAATTACTACCCAGCATAAGGCTGTTGTGAGAATCAAATACAATTGGGCATATTAAATTTCTTTGCAGACTATAAAGCATTTTACAATGTTGAGATATCAAGCCAGGGTTTAGCCATCAATACACCACATAGGATGTGAAAGGAAGGAAACATGGATCCAGGCAATTCTCTGAGTCTTCAGGTGCATTTCTGTGGACTTGACCCTCAAATCCCTTCCTCCAGCTCTATTTTTCATACAAATCTTTCCTTTATCTCTTTGTGATACATTGGCTGTGGCCTGGGTCAACAGAGTAAATCTGAGCAAGCAGCTTAAACTCAGCCCTCATGAAGGGAGGTCCCACCGAGCTATGGATTGTCCAGGAGTGATCTGTTGGCCTTTCCAGGGCTGCAGGCTCCAAGCTGACCCCTGTAGGTTGTGTCTTTTCTTTCTTTCCAGTGCATAGAATGAGATGCAATCTGGACAGCCAGACTGGGTTGGTCATAGAGGCCCAAGCAAATCTTCATCTCTCTGACCCAACCAAACCCTCCAAGGAGGGTCTAACCAATGTTCCCTTTGTGGACTCCAGGGGGCTCGATTGCCAGATTTGTCAGGGGCCTGACTAGGGTGGGCGCAGAAGTATTTTACAAAGGCCACAGGGCTGGGTTGGGTCTGGAAGTCCCCTGCTGGGTCAGGCATTTGCCGTTTAGTTGCTAGATGGGGGTGGGGGGGAACAGAGAGGGACAGCGAGAGTCTGGACAGTGAGGGTAGGGAGGAGGGGGCTGGAGGGGAGCCCTTAGGGGACATGGACCATCAGCTATTTACCAACCTACGAAATAGTACGAAAGTTTTTAGATATATGAATACCTGGAATGCACTTGGGGTACATAGGCTGAATACCAGCCCAGGGATTAAGATGCCTTCAAGTCTGTTCCCCTGGGTTCATAGATAAGGAAATTGAGTAACTGGGTCAAGGTCCCTCTCTACTCAGAATGGCTTCTTCCCTGCATTTTCTCTGGCCAATTGCCCTTAGTAATCTGGGCTTCAAAGCCTGAGGCCTGGTTTCTATGGCAACCATAAAACAGATATTACTCTGGGACAGCCCTTTATTTCACGCTTTATTAAAGTCTTTTCACTGGCACCTTGAATTTGATTTCCTAACACATTCTACTTTTCCTTCATCAGTAATTCACATCAAGAAAACTTTATTAAGCAGTTACTGTGTAGACAGGGCTAGATTCCACAGGAGCTACAGAGGACCAGAGAGCTTTGGAGTTTAAGGAGGCCATAGGCAGAAGTGGACACAGGTGTCACTGGCGGGGGCCCAGGAATCTCTGAAACACTGAGCTGAGAGTGGGGAGGAGCCTGCACAGCCTGGAGCATCCGGACTGGTGTGGAGGCCAACAGAAGGAGCCTGGAAAGAAATGCTCATCCCAGAAAAGATGGGCCTGTGGGTTTACAGGTTAAATTGGACGAAACCAGAGAATTCAGCATTGAGAGCAGATACAAATGGTGGCAGTCGGGTAAGGCAGTAGTTTTTTAACTTTTCTCAGAAGCAAATCTTAGGAGAAGCTGAATATAAAATGGACTAACGCAGAACTGTGAAATGGGGGTAGGGTAGGACGGAGAACACCGTGAAAGTGCAGGGCTGTCGGAGCACAGTTTGGAAACCACTGGAAAAAATAAGGCCCTTAGGGGCTGGAGGATCTTGCTGGAGAGCTCCTACACCTCATTCCAGGATCCCCACAAGGAAGGCCTCAGACTCCTCAGAGCCTGGGACATGAACTCAGGTGAGAGACTAACTGCAAGAGACTTAAGGAAACACCAAAACGCCAGCTACTCGGTTCTCCACAAGAAAAATGGGCTGGACCATTTACACATGTTCCCTGTAGTTAAGCTACGTGACAAACTAAATCATAATCAGAAACCACTTTATGACTTTAGCATAAGAAAACATGGCCACAGGTTTGGAAATATTCAAAGTCCATATCATCAACATTCTCTTTCCATATAGACATACATATATGGCAGGACATAATCAGAAGGAATCAGTACAAGGGAGAATTAAAGAAATCAAATGTTTAATTCCATCAAGCTAAAATATCCTGATATTTCTATCTTCTAATCCAGTGGACTTCAAACTTCATTGATTGTGTACCCCAATCAGCAAAATCTGTTGGAGCCTACATTCCTAGTATATGTATATTTATGCATTACGGAAACTTCTACTGATATTTTACATATTAAACATTAAAAAATTTTAATTTAAAATGAAAGGAAAAATTCTAGTATTTTCCTCCTCATTACAGTGGAATATCTAAGTGATCTTTTAATGAAGGAAATGGCTTTCATACCCATGCATTTGCCATGTGTGAATCTTCTTTCAATGGAAAAATTCAAAACATTCTAGGGTGCAGATGCATAAGGTGTTTGGTGATAACTTTTCTCCAGTGTGCTCTATTAAGATCATCACCTATCTCAGTGGTTAACTGTGTCATCACAATATGTAGAAACTGTGCTTCTAAGCTTCTAACTTTTGTGTTTGCCCTTTGATCTTCTCTACCACTGAAGAACATGCTGCCTTCCTTGCGTGGGAGTATTATGATCATTAAAAATATTGAGGACATCAAAAAAATAAGCAAGTCCGGCTGCCTAATTTACATCTACAAAAGCTGTAACCGAACTAGTTTCTTAATTCGCAGAAAAGTGATGAGTTTATTTCATAGGTCGAACGTTCTTGACTTGATGGAACTTTTCCCCTCAATAACCATCACACCTCATCGTTATTGTCACAGACCAGCATCTATATTAGCACATAATAAAGACAATGATTTGAATCAAACATGTTGACCTTGATGTCATTCTATTTTTACAGTATCATTAAGCACAAGGTGTTAGTTCAGCCAACTTTTAAAAGATTTTTAATAAAATTTTCTTGATGAATAGAGCAGTGAGTTGATTCATATTCACTGGTGCAAACTTCTTGGTGCTTCTTTGCCCAAGGGAGTATGAAGATGCTTGTTGTCTAACCTACCCAACCAGCTTCTTTCTCTGTCCTCTGTCCTAGCCTTCCCTGGGTCTAAAGAGAAAGACTTTCCTCTCCTCTTTTTTAGTTTCCTATATGGACTTTAACGGTCCTGCATGGACTTTCATATGTGAAAGAAGGAAAAAAAAAGAATTTGGAACAGTTTCTCTTACTATGAATTAGGCCTAGTTTTCAAGCTTAGTGTTTTGCTGCAAAATCCTATTTTAAATAACTAAAGCTATTATTCAAATATCATTTTTTTCCACTTTGCATTACTGCTGTAACAATCTTAATCTTAGAGACAGATGATGCCTCAGGCTGCCTAGGGAGAAGGGCATGTACCCGCAACATGTGAAAAGAAAACATGCTAACATTTTTCAGTCTCTTTCTTTACAGAGCTTGATCAGTTGGCTTCTATAGAAGGCTTCGCAGTGTAGTCTAGAAACCGTGGTTTGCCTGCCTGATGTTTTACCAGCACTAGCCATGCAGTGCTGCAGCTTTCATTTTTTTTTTTTTTTTTTTTAACATCTTTATTGGGGTATAATTGCTTTACAATGGTGTGTTAGTTTCTGCTTTATAACAGAATGAGTCAGTTATACATATATATATGTTCCCATATCTCTTCCCTCTTTGTCTCCCTCCGGCTCGGTTCTTTGTGGCTGTCTGGAGGGGTGGGATAGGGAGGGTGGGAGGGAGGGAGTGCTGCAGCTTTCAGCTCTCTGAGGATCTGTCTGTCTTCTCTGTCATGATTAGTGTTTCCCCCATCATGCTCCATCTACAGTAGTTCTGGGCTTTGCTCTTTAATCTCTTCCTATTCGCTGCCACCAGGGACACTCTGACCCAACACAGGAAGTCCTTAATTCGTGAATCGTCTGTGTTTGGAACGTCTGTAAGTGTAGCATTTGAAACCCAGAACTCATTTTTCTGCAGAGAGAATGTTAGAAGTGTTTGTTGGGTCTCCAGGTCAACCCACAAAGCCCCATTCAACCCCTAGTACAGGTAATGAATTTTCCCTTCTCTCCTTTTGTACATCATAGCTGGACCGAATGTCAGAGCTGAAATGGAATTTAGAACATCGTGCTACGCTCTGGTAACAGCATTGCTTTCCACTGTATTCTATTACAAATACCCCACATTCCATCTACAATAGATGTTAGGTAGGGTCCTGTGGTCTCGCCTGGAAACCCTTTATAGCATATGGTAAAATTGAATAGTTATAAAGCAGGAATAGTTTTGCCACAGAGAACTTCACCTTGGCTATTTTTCTTTATAACCTTTGGGGCATACTGCAAGGACTAGTGTTTGTCAATGATGTTGTTACATCTACGTACACAGATGTGGCCAATCCTTATGTACCTTAAATCAATATGATCATGGAAGCCATCACTGGGAAAACCAAAGGGCTCAGGTGTGGGAAGGAACACCTTGTGGTGTTGGTTCCTGAGCCAACCATACTTCTATCTTAGGGCTCCTCATCGTTCCTGTCCTCTTGTCTGGAATGCTTTCCCCCAGAAATCCTCAAAAGACTTCCTCAGCTCTTTACTCAAGTATCACTGCTCAGCGATGCGCTCAATGCCTGTTCTATCTAGACCAGCACTTCCTGGCACTCTGATCTCGTGCTCCTGTTTTGCTTTTCTCCATAGCACTTCGTTTGATTATTTGTCAAATTCCTTGCCTGCCATTCCACTCCCAGCTTCCACGTAAGCTTCATGAGTGTAGGATTTTGTCTTTTTTGTTTATTCTTGTACCAACAAAGCCTGGAACACTGTCTATCCAACACACAGTAGGAGCTCAGGAAATATATTTTTAAGTGAAAGCATGAAGTGAGTGAGAACGAAGTGAGTAGTAAGTGCTAGCTGCTCTATATATGTTATTTCACTTAAAACACTTCTGTGCGGTAGGCTGCTGCTTCTCCCCCCCTCCTTATTCTCAGATGAGTGGCAAAACACCTTTAGTTTTTTTTTTTTTTTTTTTTTTTTTTTCCGGTACGCAGGCCTCTCACTGTTGTGGCCTCTCCCGTTGCGGAGCACAGGCTCTGGACGCGCAGGCTCAGCGGCCATGGCTCACGGGCCCAGCCTTTCTGCGGCATGTGGGATCTCCCCAGACCGGGGCATGAACCGGTGTCTCCTGCATCGGCAGGCGGACTCTCAACCACTGCGCCACCAGGGAAGCCCCACCTTTAGTTTTAAATGCCACTTTGACAATGCAATTTTGTGATTTGTATTTGCATTTTATCAGTTTCTAATTATTGATATTTTTGAATCTCAGTAAAATTTTCTCACATTCCCTACAGGAGAAATTCGAATTAAAAGAAATTCTCTTTGGATTTAGTTATTAAAAAGAGGAAAGGATAGCAACTCTAAAGTAAGGACATACCTTGACAATTTTTAGCCAACCAGATTCAGTTCAAGTCAATAAATCTCAAATGAGTAATTACTATGTGCTGGAGTGGGAGAGAATTTAAGGTCCCCATCCACCTCTTCATCCTGGCAGAAATGATATGTAATCATTTTTCATTCATCCATTCATTCATTAACAAGCATGAGTTCTGCCCTTGAGGAATTCTATTGCAGAGAGAAAGACACCTCTAAAAATCCATTAATAACACAGTGAGATGATAGTAACAGAGGTTTGTACAAGATGCTCTGAGGACTCGTGGAACTGTAGGTTCATCATCCTTTTCATCCGTTGCATATCAAACTCTCTAAGAGTCTTCCTGAAATTACTTTCAGGAAGTAATTTATACACACACACACACACACACACACACACACACACACACACACACAGCATGGTTAGGCAGACTTGGCACATTTATACACTGCATCAGACCACAACAATGGGACCTATATCTATACATGAAAAGCAGAGTCTCACTGAGGGCCCCAAAGCAAACAACCACAGATATATTGGTAGGGGATTCAGAGCCAAGTTTTGTGAGTTAATAGGAATGAGAATAACTTTGGAACCAGAAGCAACGTTGGATTTAAACTTGGCTCTTACTTAGCTGTGTAATCTTGGTCATGGTACCTACTATCTTGGAATCTCTCCATCTCACAATATTGCTGTGAAGAAAGTTTCTAGCATAGTCTGATACTAAGCATAAGCTCAATAAATATCATATAACACTAGCTACCTTGCTCTACTAGCTTTGGAGTAAATTTTATATATTATCAGTTAATCAGCAAAATAACCTTATAATTATTCATATTTTACAGATGAAAAGACTGAGGGTAAGAGAAGTCACATATCTACTAAGTGGTTTAGCTGAAACTCACCATATTTTATCCTCTTCCAAAGTTTGTCCTCTTAAGCATTACATAAATCATTATATTTTCATTTTATCTGGTTCTTTCTGTAAGTTGCTTAAGGATGTCATAATATAAAATAAAAAATGTGTATTTACAAATCTTTACTGGTTAAATACCGGGGTTATAAAATTGTCTTTCCCTCAGTAAGCCTTAATTTTCATTGACTAGTTGTAATGCTTCATTACTTTATTGATTGACAGTAGATGGCGCTGCTGATCGTCCAAAGAGACAAAGATGCTCCCACACACCCCACCCCCTACTCCTTGCATTAGCCCTAAAAAAAAAAAAAAAAAAAAAAAAACCTGGTGAAAAGAAAGTAAAATTTTCACTCCAATGAAAGGTTGAAATTAAGAGTTTGGAACTGCCATGTAATTGAGTTGGATGTGTATATGATCCATCTGTGTTTTATTTGGGACTCTAGGGGAAATCTCCTCGGCTATTTGCAAAGTTTCATTAACAGGATTAAAACAAAACACAGTAAAATTTAATTAGCCAGACAAACAATCAATTTAGAGTTCTTTGTTAGGCAGATTTCCTGCCCATTATTTTAGGAAGAGATGAATATTAAGACAACTATGAATTTAGCTTAAAATGTGTATAACTTCCATTCCAGAATCCTAAAACTAGTACAGAGGAATATGGTGGTCAAGATGAAAAAACAAACAAATTAATGATCTGACCTCTGAGTAAGTTACTTAACATCTCAGGACGTAAATTTCCTCATCTGTAAAAGTGAAATATTTTTTGCCTAATTCACAGGACAGTTGCATGGATCAAATGAAGTAACGTACTGTAAACACCTAGGGAACGATAATGTCCTATATCCAAATAAGTCTTTATTTATCTTTTCCATACATTCACTCCAACATCCTGTAGGTACAATCATAACACAGTGAAAACTGAAATTCAGAGTAAAAGACTTGAGGAGTAGATTTCCTCTTTTGTCCACAAACAATATAATAACTTTCAGTGTTTAGATTTATGTAAGAAAAGAGACTAAGGTATTTTCAACCATCAAAGGAAAGTTTAGCTTAATATGCAGTAACCAGAAAATAAATAAAAGAACACTTGAATCCAGAGCATATAAATGAATTGCAGTAGCCTAACTGTTTTCACTGTCCTCTCTGTAAGAGTGTGTGTGCCATGTATGGAGGCATCAGGGGTGCGTGTCTGTGGGGTACATGTTTGTCAGACCAAGCTGACTAGCTGAGTATACTTAAGTATACTTAAGCTGCAGAGATGGTTACAACCCTGAAGAAGCCTATGTGGAATGTCTCCCTTGACTTTCACAAGAGGCAGAGACATCCCCTTTTCTCCCCTCCTTTTTTTAACAGCTTATTGAAATATCTTCAGTACATATGAAATATCTTCAGTACGTATGAAAATAGGCCCTTCTCAAAAGAAGAAATTCAAATGGCTAACAGGTGTTCAGCATCTCTAATCATCAGGGAAATGCAAATAAAAACCACAAGGAGATATTACCCTACACCTGTTGAGGTGGCAATTATCAAAAAGACAAAAGATAACAAGTGTTTGTTAGTGAGGGTGTGGAGAAAAGGGAACCATTGTGCACAGTTGGTGGGAATGTAAATTGCTGCAGCCACTATGGAGAACAGTATGGAGGTTCCTTAAAAACTTAAAACTAGAACTACTATATGATCCTCTGCTCTTCTTTTGACAAAAGAGTCACACATTTTTGCTGATGATGGTGAGTATTGTGGTTTCTGCCTCAGGAACACTGGGCACCTCATGGCAGTGGTTGCTGGGCCCCAGGCTGCTGCCCCAAGGGGCCAACACCCTCCATAGCAGCAGCTCTAGGCAGCCAGATGCAACTTCTCCATTCCTGACAGGAGCAACTGTCCCCTTTCCATGCTCTACTATTTGATCAGGGTTTTGGGGAGCTAAAGCATCCTGGCCCTGGCATAACTGACTGGCTAGCTTCTAAAAGCACAGGGGTCAGATTCCTGTCCCCTGCCCCCTCCCTCCTGCGTTTACAGATTCTAGCACATCCTGAGGCAGGAGTCTGCCTGGCGTCCATCAGGGCTGCCATCATATGTCCCTGGGAACATTCCCTTACAGGCCTATTGAACTTGTGATTATAGAGGTGTTTGTGTTTGTTTAATTTCTCCCACTAGACTCTAAGTTCAGGGGGAGATGGGAAACAGGTCTGTCTTTTTTGACCACTGTGTCCCACAAGCCTAGCACAAAGTAGGTACTCAGCAAGTAGCTGCTGAATGAGTGAAAGAATAATTGGCTTTAACCTTCCCCCAAAAGGGCTGGTAGGCATCTAAGAGTTAAACTAACCCACCCACTAAGTGCACAGACTGGCTGCCTTTATGCCACTTCTCAGCTCTTCAAGAGGACAGACCTATGGAGGGGAAAGGAGGGTTTCTGATGGGGAGAGGCTGGGTTTGTGGCCGGCAGCCGCCCATGAGCTAAGCTCTCCGGAGCCTTTCTTGCTAAGCCAGTCCCCCCAGACACGAGCCTGCCTGCCCCTTCCCCCTCTTTCCTTCACTGCTCCCTGTGGACATGGGCTGGCACCGAGCTTGATCCTGAGTCAGTCTGTTCTAACAGGAAGCGAACAGTGTTCCTCCCCTGATGGAGGTGTTTCCTTCTTAAGAAGTTACAAAGGGCTCTTTTCACAGAGCAGGGGGCCGGGCCTGTGTGTGGCCACAGTGCTGTCTGCCCTGTGCTGAGCGAAGCATGTTCTAGACTCAGGGGCCTCCTTTTCTGGAAGAGGTACCAGCCTGAGCCCTGAAAGAGCATGGCCCTGTCTCTCCGAGTCTCAGTCCCCTTACCCGCTGCCTATAAGCATCCTCTGGAAGCCCCCGGGATCACTGTGAATCTTTTTCTTTTCTTGGCTTCCTGGACACACCAGTCTGGGTTTTCTTCCAGTTTTGCGGTCCCCTTCCTGGATCCTCTTCCTCTTTGTAATCTCATCATCCTTTCATCCCGGGTTCCCCAGAGCTCCGTCCTGAGGGCCCTCTTTTCCAGCCACACTCACTCCAGGGTGAGCACACTGAGTTTCATGGTGATAAATTCCCTCTGTGTGCTGAGGAATTCCATATGCTTAGTTCCAGCTCTGGTTTTGCCTTGAACTCCAGATTCTTATAACCAACTGCCAACTCTACATTCCCCACTGGGGTGTCTAATAGGTGTTTCACCTCCACTGGAGCTAAGCTGAACTCTTTTTTTAGAAGACTAATTCTTTAATGAATGACAGAACAGTAATGTAGACCTAGGTAGTCTATACCATGTGCAACAGTGGGAAAATAGGGCTCTTCCTGTTAAAGTTCAGGAAGACTGTAAGCAGTTGGCCATCTTGATGCTATTTTAACAATGAGGAGGAGATTCTAGCCAATTAAACAAAATGATGGGTTGTAGAAGGAAGGAGAATGAAAATTATTATTGGCAAGTGATATGATTGCCTTCACCACAAACCGAAGAGGACCTACGGAAGAAGAAAATAATATAAAAGAGATATCAAATAGTGCTCAGAAAATAAGTATATATTAATACCTTGTTCAAGAAGTAACAAATTCAAAATATAATAAAAATGTCCCATATCCAGTAGAAATTTTTAAAATATGAAAGGCACCACAGAACCAACTTCTCTAAAAGTATAACATGTTTATTAAAGAAATTAAACATAAACTATATTTAAAAGCAAATGACAAATTAG
>NW_006769677.1:5100692-5107628 GCF_000442215.2 Lipotes vexillifer
AGGGAAAGACTTTGCGAGTATACAACAAATCAAATCTTCATATCTCTGACGTATAAATGGATCTTACAAATAAATAAGGAAAAGGTGGAATTCCAATTAAAAACTGACAAAGAGCAAATAATTCACAAAAGCAAAATAGTCTACAAGCCTGTTAAGAATGTTTGGCATCATTCGTAATCAAGGAAGTGCAAATTAAAACGGTGAAATGTATGGCTAGTCAAATTGTAAACTTTTTCTAAAATATTGTCAGCATTGACAAGATGTGAGGAAAGGGGCACACTCATACTTTGCTGGTAGAATGTAACTAGTTGTGATTTTCCCCAAGGACAATTTGACAGTATGTATCAAAATCCTTAAGCCATCCTTCGACTCAGAAATTTCACTTCTAGAAATACATTCTAAGAATATAATCATAATCATGGATATATAAAAAGTTTTTGCTATAGCAAAATTTAGATAAGAGGAAATTCTGAAAACAACCCAAATGATGAGCAATAGGGGACTGATTAAATAAACTATGGTTCATCAAAAAATAAGATCATACAGCACTATGCATGATGTTACGGAAGATAAAGTTGAATTCTTCTTTTTTTTTTTTTTGGCCGAGTGGCTTGCAGGATCCTAGTTTCCCAACCAGGGATCGAACCCAGGTCCTCGGCTGTGAAAGCACAGAGTCTTAACCACTGGACTGCCAGGGAATTCTCTAAAATTGAACTCTTAATTCCATCCTCCCTACGCACCTGTTGGCCTGTCTCTTAATGTTCCTCACCTCGGTAAGTGGCTCAGTCCCCAAACTGTGCAGTCACCCTTGACTTTTCTCTTTCTTTCACATCCCATATCTAATCCACCATGAGGCCTGTTAGTTCCACCTTCAAAATGCATTCCTCATCTGACCTCTTCATCATCCCCTCCTCAAACATCCTAAGTCTTGATGGAGACCAAGCCACACCCCCTCGCTCCTGGGCCATCACAATAGCCTCTGATCCTTCTGCTTCCACTCTTGTCCTGCTACATGCTCTTCTCCATATAGCAGTCAGAGTGATCTTTCTAACTATCAGATCAGGATTCCCCCTGCTTGAAACCACCCAGGGGCTTCCCTTACACATGCAGTGAAATGCGAACTCCACGCAATGGTCTAGCCAGCTTCACTGGCTCTGGACCCTATTTATCCTTCTTTTCTTTTTTTTTTTTTAAATCTTTAAATTTATTTTTGGCTGCACTGGGTCTTCGTTGCTGCGCCTGGACTTTCTTTAGTTGTGGCGAGCAGGGGCTACTCTTTGTTGCAGTGCATGGGCTTCTCATTGCGTTGGCTTCTCTTGTTGTGGAGCATGGGTTCTAGGCGCGCAGCCTTCAGTAGTTGTGGCATGCGGACCCAGTAGTTGTGGCTCGCGGGCTCCAGAGTACAGGCTCAGTAGCTGAGGTGCACGGGCTTAGTTGCTCCGCGGCATGTGGAATCTTCCCGGACCAGGGCTCGAACCCGTATCCCCTGCATTGGCAGGCGGATTCTCAACCATTGCGCCACCAGGGAAGTCCCCTCTTTTTCCTTCTGACTTCAACTTCTATCTCAGCTCTATCCGTGCAGGGCTTCTTGGAATTCTTTGGACTCACAAGCTTGTTACTGCTTCACATTTGCCCTACTGTCCTCTCTCTGGGATACTTTTCCCCCAGGCCTTTGCTTTCTGGAGAGACTTAGAATTCTTCTCTTGAGAGAAGCTGTGTTTGATCACTTAAATAAAATAGCCTCCATCATCGAAAACTCCTCACATGGATTTGTTTTTATCATTGTACTTGTAAATACCTATGTCAGGTATTACCTACCTTTAGGTGAAAGCATGAGAAACCCTGGCTAGTTTAAGTCCAAAAGGGATCTCTTAATAGACTTTGAGAGCTCAAGGAATAGTTGGGAAAGTTCAGTGACTCATAGCCACGAACAATGCATGAACCCCACCAACAGGTGAGAACTCTGCTGTCTCTGCTGCCACAGGTTACATCACGAAGGCTGCTGAGCTGGGCACTAGTTCTGCCTCACCCACCACCTCTGGTGCTCTGGAATCTCCATCTCACTGCAGATGCTGCCACCATCAGAGAGAATTTTCTGCAAGCCCCGTGTCCTTGAATCACCAACTCCTGACCCCAAGTATGAGCCAGTGTGTCTGATTGGTCAAGCTTTGACCACAGGTCTTGGCTTGTTCTATAAAGGAGGCTGGTCAACTGCTCTCCGGCATTTTTCTTTTCCATGTAGTAGGCCATGGCCTCTGCATCCCCACAAGACTCCATCAGGTAGAGAGTCTCCAGACACAGAAGGGAGGTTCAGATTCTAGGCAGCTAAAAAGAATGAGAAATGTCCATTGCGCTAGCTGCCTCCTGCTCTATGTTTATTTGTCTATTGCTTATCTCCTCTAGAATGGAAGCTCCATGAGGTCAGGGACTTTGTCTTTTTCCGTCTGTTTCCCCAGAGCCCAGAATAGTGACTGCACAGAGATGTCCCCCTCCCCATAACCATGTGTTCAGTGAATATCAGATACTGTATTGACAGTGTTGCCAAATGTAAAGATTAAATAGTCTAGTTGGTGTTATCATTCTTCCTTTTGGTGGTTGATGTTCCTGGCCCCTCTTTAGGCCTCTCCCTCTCCCACAGCTGCTAAAGCAAAAGCAAACCAGTCTAGCCTGATGAGGCCAGAAAGTGGACAGATGGTTCAAGGCCAGGTGCTCTGTACCGGGAACGGGAAGTCAGCTGCGACAAAAGCGATCCCAGGGAATTTCAAGGAGGGAGGACAGGGTGAATCAGGGGTAAGGGCCAGAGCATAAGCAAGTGAGATTTCTAGGATGATGAGAAAGCCCTAGCCTGTCAGCAACTTCCTTGAAGAGAAGAGCGCAGAGTCCCAGAAATTAAGGCTCCTTTAGCTACCCTGTGCTTTCAGGCTTGGGGAGCCTGAGGGAGGGCGGGGTGTGCCTGAGGGGGGCACAGTGAGTGCAGGGCAGGAACAGAAAGCCTGCCGGAAAAGTCCCCATTCCACGTCCGTGGGTTTCAGAAATGGCCCATTGTTTTCCAAGCCCAGGCCATTCGGGGATCTGAAGGGGTCTGAGTCTGTGTGAGCACGTGTGTGTGTGTGTGTGTGTGAGCACGTGTGTGTGAGCACGTGTGTGAGAGCACGTGTGTGTGAGAGCACGTGTGTGTGAGCGTGTGTGTGAGCACGTGTGTGTGAGCACGTGTGTGCACGTGTGTGAGCACGTGTGCGCGTGTGAGCACGTGTGTGAGAGCACGCACGCGTGTGAGCACGTGTGTGAGCACGCGTGTGTGAGCACTGTGTGCGAGCACGTGTGTGAGCACGTGCGTGTGAGCACGTGTGTGTGTGAGCACGTGTGTGTGAGCACTGTGTGTGAGAGCACGTGTGTGAGCATTGTGTGTGAGCACGTGCGTGTGAGCACGTGCATGTGTGAGCACGTGTGTGTGAGAGCACGTGTGTGTGAGCACGTGTGAGCATGTGTGTGAGCACTGTGTGTGAGAGCACGTGTGTGTGAGCACGTGTGTGAGCACGTGTGTGTGAGCATGTGTGTGAGTGAGCACGTGTGTGTGAGCACGTGTGTGAGCACGTGTGAGCACTGTGTGAGCAGTGTGTGTGAGCACGTGGGTGCACGTGTGTGTGAGCACGTGTGTGAGCACGTGTGTGTGTGAGCACGTGTGTGAGTGAGCACGTGTGTGTGCGTGCGCGCCTCGTGAAGGAGAGTGAGGGGAAGGTACGAGGCATGTCAGGTGGGGTGGAGGGGACGAGATGAGACTCCTGCACTGCCCAGGGGCAGCAAGGCGGTCTGCTTGCCCTTTTGTGGGCTATACTTCAATGCTCAGTAACTGCATCCTCCCTCTAAGCCTTTGAACATTTTGAACCTGCATGTAATTGGGGGTGGGCACGGCTGGCTTGTTTGTCCTGCGGCAGCTCTGGGGGAGCTACGGGTGGAGCAGGTGTGCTGTAAGAGCACAGGGTCGCCTGCCTTGGCTGCAGTCTTACTGTCCTGGAGCAGGTGTAGGGATCATGGGGTTAATGTCCCATGGGGCAATGGGACGTAGGCCTCCCGGGCATCAGGTTCCCTCTGTTTTCCACCCCCTTGCTCAGCCTCCTTGCTTCCTGCCTCTCCCTCTCCCCACTAGAGTATGGGCATCGTGGTACCTCCCACCCCAGCCAGCGCTTGGCCACCTGGACTTCTGGACTCCTGCAGGGCTGGGGGGCAGGGACAGCTGGGCGGCTTTTAGGGAGTCTTTAAGAAGGAGGATGCATGGAACTCTGACCACTTGGTGGTGGGGGGAAGGTCAGATGCAAGATGTTTCTCTTCTAAAGAAAAAGAGTGAAAAATTGAGAGTGAAAAGCGGTGTCTGGGCTGGATTGCCTGCAGGAGAGGGCTGGGTGGAGGAAGGAGAGAGGAAGGGAGTGGAGAGTGGAGAAAGAGAAACAAGGGAGAGGACCCTTGTCGCCAGGAATTTGACTGAATATAATGGGGAGGAATGCTTATCGTATTCTATTTATAGATTCCAGAGAACATCTAAGAAGAGACGCTGAGAGTTGGTTTAGCTGTGTTAAAAGATTACTAATTACAGTCATTTGGGGGAATGGCTGCTTAGCATTCTAGCTAATCACTGCGCAGGCTATAAGTATTATCCGTATCTTGAGTAACCGTCAGTGTATCTTTCGTTGTAAATTTGTGCTATTGCGACACCTGCTTATGAAGATTCCCTCTGTTCTCATGCAGCAGAGCTGCCTACGCAGGACTACAAAAAAAAACAACCTAGAAGGAAAGTTTTCTAAGAACAAAGGGGGAAAATGCTTATAAATATATCACATTACTGCCTTTTGTTATTTGGGGTGAAGGTTAATTGGTAGAAAGTTGACAAAGCACTCAGAATTTTTTTTTTGCTGTTTCCTCTACTACCATAGCTTACCCTCACCAGCATCTCTCTCTCTCTCACACACACACACCCCACTCTGAACATGGGATCTATGATAGTTTCAGAAACACTATCCATTGTGGTGCTTTGCAGTTGAACAGAAGTTTTTTCTCCCATTTTACAAGAAAGAATACAAAACCATAAGTGCCTGTTACTCATGATGCCCGGGTCACTCCGGAAATCTGCATCATATCAAGCCACATGGAGCTTGGATCAGAACGAAAGACGGTCAGGTTAAATCCAAGAAGAAACATCTTGACGTTTAGCTTAGAAATGCACAAAGTTCCCCACATGAGATTCTGTTTTGCAAAATAACCTTCCAAAACGCAGTTTGTGGGTGTGTGTAAACGTGTAACCCTTGGAGCGGTTTGGGAAGAAGCAGGTCAACATGGCCCCCACTCTCAGCCTCCATCATCTCTGCACGGTGGCGATAACCTGGGGCGGCTGACCAGGGCCTCTCCACCAAGGCTGGAATGCAGATGGGGAATTGCATACGTAGAAAAAGGAAGACAGATTGAAATCGCTTATTTCCTACACAAATTCATCAACTTCTATCCAGTCAATGTTTGGCTTCACCACTGGGGGATCAACCTTTCCAGGCCTGTTGTTCAGATGAAGACATTACCGAACACAAAAGGCACGTCAAGTCCTCCAGCACGGCAGCAGGCCCGAGATAAAAACCAGACTTTGGAGTCAGAGAGGGAACACGCTACACAGTTTTAAAATGTTACTTACTTACTGTTAAAAAAAAAAAAGTTAGGAATCTGGAATCAGAAAATTAAAGTTAAGCGCAAGATTTTAAAAATCAAGCATTTTCTCTTTAAAAACGCTACCTCCACGTAACATTATGATTTGGCCCTTAATCCCCTCAATGACTGGGTTATCGGGTAAAAACAAAATGATGAATACTTAGAAGCCATTCAGTGCAATTCTCAGCTGCTATTTGAATTCTCTCTCTGTGCCCCAATATCTTGTCATCCTGCTTCTGCCTTAAAACTCTAAGTGGTAGCAAGCCCATCACCTGTCGGGGCAGCCCGTCTGTCTTGGAGCACATGCTGACGAGAGGCCGAACACCTTGCGACTATATCACCCTGCTGTCCTAGCGTTGCCTTTGAAGACGTACAAGTCCAATCCCTCTTCCATGTGCAAGCCCTTCCTTTACCATCCGGAAACCTCAATCATGTGCTTTTTGCAACTGGCCTTATGTCCCAAGTCTACGGAATACTCCTGAGTCACGGCGTCAGGCTCCATCTCCATCCTTGCTGTCCTGGCTCCAGTTTGCAAATGCTCCTCTTCAGGGTGGTACTTGAAACAGAACCCAAGCCACGGTCTGGGGTTTGGCTGGGTTTTGTAGGTATCTGTCATATTTTCGGCCACCTAGCGACTTTTTTTGAACACCCCCTCTTAGGGGCCTGCTTGTGCCCAAGGAAGGAGTCAGAACCTGCTCTCCAAGCCTCTCTTGCAGCTAAGGTTTGGGCATGTGACCCAGACTCCCCTGATCATGTACAACCGTGATTTGAAAGCTTAGGGCACAAAGAAGGCCTGTGCTGAGGGCTTCTGATAAGGGTGGATGTGGTGACATCCAGCATTTCACAGACAGGGTGGTGAGGTCCTTTGGGTAAAAGACCTGAGCCCAGAATTTGAGGGAAAGCTTCTGTGGAAGGCACAATAATGGTCTTCCAAAGACGTCCTTGTTCGAATCTTCAGAACCTGGGTATGAGTATGTGACCTCACGTGGCAGGTGTGATCACACTCAGAATCCTAAGCGGGAGGTTATCTTGGATTGTCTGGGTAGCTCTCATGTAATCCAGAGAGTCCTTATAAGAGGGAGGCAGGAGGGCCCGTGTCAGAGAAGGTGATGTGATGATGGAAGCTGAGGGAGAGAAGATGCCATGACAAAAGCAGAGAGATTCGACAATGTCACTCCACTGGCTTTGAGATGGAGGAAGGGGCCATGAACCAAGGAGTGAGGTGGCCTCCAGAAGCTGGAAAAGCCC
>NW_006769677.1:5107747-5118544 GCF_000442215.2 Lipotes vexillifer
AAGCTGGAAAAGCCCCCCCCCCACAAACCCGACCCCCCACCCCCACCCAGAGCTTCCAGAAGGGAATGCAGCCCTGATGACACCTTGAGTTTAGCCCAGTAAGACCCATTTTGGACTTCTGATTTTCAGAAGTGTAAGAAAATTGTGTTGTCTTAGACTATAAATGTGAGGTAGATTATTACAGGAGCAATAGGAAACTAATACTTGGTACCTAAGTTCTTAAGCCCAGTGACGGCAGTAGCAAGGTCTTCACTAGAACAGTTTGATGCAATTCAGGCACTTCTCTCAGCTACAGTGCTTGTACATCTGATTCTCAGCACGCCCCACCTCCCTGCCCACCTCCCCCACTGCCTACCAAAAGACTCTGTAGCCTCTCTTATATCATTTAGCAAATTCATTTTCTTCTTAAACCAGATGGAATACACAGGTTCTGTGGCATTCAGCAAAGAACCTGGTAACCCTGGCCACCCATCACTCTACATATATCCTTTCTATTTTATTTCTGAATTATCTTTCAACTCCATCTTTGCTGCTCTATCACTCCTGCCTTAGTTCAGGTCCTCATTATTCCTTACCGAGACTATTTTCATTCCCTCTTAATTTGTTTCCCTGTCTCTGGTCTCGTCCCACTTCCACCCTTCCTCCACACTGCTATATTTTTATCTTTTTGAAACGTCATTGCCCTATTGAAAACACACTGCTGGTGTCCCATTGCCAACAGAATATATGCCAAAGCCTTTACATGGCATGGAAAGACCCTCATCACCTTGCCTGAACCTGCTTACACAGTCATTAAGAGTAAAAGCTTTGGCGTTAGGGACACCAGATGAGCTCTAGGACCTTGGGTAAGTCCCTTCACCATATAGAGTTTCATCTGTAAAGTAGCAACGATAACACCTTCCTCATTTATAAAATGGTGATTTAAAAATTCCAACCTCATAGCATTGTTAGGAAAATTAAATGAGATAATGAAAAAACGTATACTTGGCCCAGTGCTTGCAATATAGTAGGTATCTGATTATGTATGTGTGTGCATGTATGTTTCGTGAATTGCCAACTCCCCACCTTGTACCACCAAACACTCCTCATACCATCCCTGCCTTCTCATGCTGATACTTTTTTTTAACCTCAAAGTCCTTCCCTCCTTCTCTTTTGCCTGACACACTATTGCAAGATCAAGCTCAAATGTCACCTCCTTGTGGAAACTTCTCTCACTCCTTCAAGCAAGGTGGTCAGTACTGGCGCCTCTCTGGTGGTAATTATCTGACTTTATTACAATAATTTGCTTACGAAGTCACCTCCTCCACTGACGGTCTTTCTCACTTTGAGATTGACAAAGTCCACTGTGGTGTCCAGCATAAAGAAGCACCTCAGTAAATGTCAGCTGAAAGGATGAATGAAGTAACGGTGAAAAAAGAAGGATGGAATGGACACCTACCCTTTCTAGGAAATAAAGTTTGGCTGAAAGCATGAAAGTCCAAACCTGAAACTTTACATGATTATGTAACAAACCTACACAGGTGTTCTAGGTAGGCTTTAAGGAAACTATCTTAAGAAAGTTCAAGGTTACATAATGGGTAAGTAAGAGTAATTATCAATATTTTACAAAGGATTTTTAGGCACACCAAAGAATTGTCTTACAAAAAAACAAAAAAGGTTTTATTTAAATAGGAAGTTGTCCAGTTGCTATCAGCAATTGTTTGCTTAATAATTCCAAGTGTGGGCAGGGCACAGCCTCAGTGATAGAGGTCACTGCCAAGTGGAGTTCTATCCGAAATTAAGGCAAAGCCCCTCAGAGATGAGCGCCAGTGGGAAAGAGAACATTGGCTCCGCGTGCAACTCTTGACATTTTTGTGTAGAGTGAAGTGCATCTGAGTGACATTTGATTGTTTTTTCACAAAAGTCAGCAAGAAGTTTTAAATCATCTAATGCATCTGTATTTTCAATGTCAAATCACAAGTGGTAACTAAGATCTTTGGGAAAAGCGTTATTTTGTGAGTTACCTGGACTTCCAAACAAAATATACAAAAGCGGGGATAACCTATTACTCCTTCGGGACCCTATGAATTGGCTATACAAATGTAATTTAGAAGTCAGTGAGCCTGGAAGCCATGAGAGACCATGTCTGCCTCCATAGACACATTTCCATAGGCGGAAATTGCAAATAGAACCATTGGTCAGCTCTCACCCTCACCCTCACCCTGCTGATATTAGCATCAGAACCACATTCAGAAGTGCAGAGACAACTTGAAACTTGGTTGGGGTCACTCAGACCAGGGAACATTTTTAAGAACAAAAGAACCAAAAGGTTATGACCTTGGTTGCATCTAAAGTAAAGACTTTGCTGTTTTAGATTATAAACTGGTTTGGATGAAAACCAGCTGATGTGTAGACAATCTGATGGGTTCAATAGGCTTTTCAACCCTTGTAATTATCTCTTCACTAAAGTAAATGTTAGCATAACCATTGGCATTTGATAAGTCACTCTGTGCTACTCAAGAAAAAAGATAAACTTTTATCATTTTTTGAGTAGTTTATATACATTTCTTATCATAGAACATTATTCTATTTTGTTGATATGATGTATAGAAATATATTCATATACATGTGCAGTTAAGTTCAAATAATTGCACGTTTATGCAAGTCTTTCTGGTTTTCAGTATGTACATAGTGTTTAAAACATGGCACTCCTTGGAGAACAAATGATGATTTCACTTAAGAAGTCTGAAGGTCAGGCCGTGGGGATGGAGAGGGTGGGATGAAGAGGACCTACTGGGGAAAGACACCGAATTAAAGATAAAGTGGCTCTGTAGGGACCACAGGCCTCTTGGGCTCTATTTTTGCTAAGACTGATTACACGTTGCCCTACCTCAGCGTAATGCATAGTACCACTTCTCAGATTAATAAGAAGAATCCTTCTCAAAAGATAAGAAACATGCCATTTCTCAATAAGGAGACAGCCTGTCAAAATTATGCATAAATACAACCATAACTAGAGAATCTCAGTCATTTACAGCCATTAAAGTCTTCAGTCCTCTTTGAAAAAGCCCGAGGGAAGAGGCAAGTGACAAGCAGTTCACACACAAAGACATGGGTGTACTAGGGACTCCGGCCAATGCTACAGGATCTAAAATAGTCATTTGACAACTCAGCAAGGAATGGGTTCCAGGCCCCGAGGCAACCGTGCACATCAGAGGAATGGGTTCCCTCCCACCAGCTGGGGCCCCAGCTAATCCTGCGGTCTTCGAGCAGGCAGCTCTGCTTTGAGGGCAGCCAACTAATGCTTGACAAAAGCCAGCTGGAGGAGCAGCCCAGCCCAAGCCTATACGCACACATTGCTACTGAAAATGTCTTATTAAAGATTTTATTACATCTTGTTTACTCTCCTTAGCAAGAGAAAATGACAGTGCCCTCCTCCCCTTCAGAACAGGCAATCTCGACTTCCCTTTGGGGTTCTTCAAAGACCAATTAATAGAAATCCCCACCCCAGGTATTATTAACTTGTGTGTGAGTTGACCACTAAGACTGGTTTATTTCACACTCAACAAACATGAGCACTCACTGTGTGCGGGGCGGGGGGGGGCCCTGTGTTATGCCTGGGGGGGAAGTTCATACTGGAGGAACAATCGTCATTAAAAAAAGAACAGCCCAAGAACTTCCCTGGTGGTGCAGTGGTTAAGAATCCGCCTGCCAATGCAGAGGACATGGGTTTGAGCCCTGGTCCAGGAAGATCCCACATGCCATGGCGCAACTAAGCCTGTGCACCACGACTACTGAGCCTGCGCTCTGGAGCCCGCGAGCCACAGCTGCTGAGCCCCCATGCCACAACTACTGAAGGCTGCGTGCCTAGAGCCTGTGCTCTGCAACAAGAGAAGCCACCGCAATTAGAAGCCCAGGCACCGCAACGAAGAGTAGCCCCCGCTCTCCGCATCTAGAGAAAGCCTGTGCACAGCAACGAAGACCCAACGCAGCCAAAAATAAATAAATAAATTAATTAATTAAAAAAATAAACAGCCCAGGGAGGGGTAATAAAAGGAGGGGTAATAAAAATAAGATCAGCTCCAGTGTCCTGTATTCCTACTATGTGTCAGGCCCCATGGTATGCACTTTGCATAATTGTCTCTTTTGACCCTCAAAACAATCCTGCAAGGTGAGTATTTTTATTCCTATTCTACAGATTATGAAACTGAGGCTCAGAGAAATAAAAAGACTTGTGAAGCTCAGAATATTAAGGTTGTGAAGGGAATTGTTTCAGTGGTGAATGGGGAGTCCTTGAAGGTTGTTGAGCAGTGAAATGACCTGATCAGAGACTAAAGAATTAAATGGAATGGCAGTAGGAAAAATCAAGAGGTAGGAAAACCAGCCAGGAGACCGGTTCGCATCTGGTGGAAAATGTGATGAAGGCTGACATGCAAATCTAAACAATACACATATATGTTTTTTAAAAACAATCATCTGTAATAAAAACTATAAAGAAAAGCCAGAGAATCACCAGTGCAACAATTCAGGCCGATAGTTACTTCTGGGAAGGATGGACAGAAAGAGGGGGAGGATGTAATTATGGATGAAATCTCAGTAGGCTTAAATAGTGTTTATTTTTATTTTATTTATTTTATTTTTCAACTTTACTGAAGTTTGACTGACAAATAAAACTGTAATATATTAAAAAACCTACAGTCGGATGATTTGATATACGTATATATGGTGAAAGGATTCCCATCATCACTAAGTTAATTAACACATCCATCACCTCGTGTATTTCCTTTTTTTTTTTTTTTTTTTTGGTGAAAACACAAGTTCTACTCAGCAAATTTTAATTATACAACGGCAGCCACAAAAGCTGGGGCACCAAGCGTGCATATGAGCTCCTTGCAGAGAGATGTTGGTGCCTGGTTTCATAGTTGGGATGAGCTAGAAGGAGAAGGTGGTGGAAGTGCCCACTGGCTCCCCTGGGTTCCATGGAGGATTGTAGCTAGCCCCTCGATGCCTGCAAATTAGAAGCTGGACGCTCGAGTAGCGGGTTGTAAAGTAGGCAGTCAATCCCCTTCCAGGGAAAGTCTGGGAGATGGGCATTCTTGCCTGTTCCCTCTGTGCTGAGCCCTGGGTGGATAGCCTCAGCCAGTGCTCATGAATCCATAGAGAATCTCTCCTTTGTTTCCTATAGTCCGATGGGGCTCATGGATGCAAGTCCAATTGGCTTGCAGAGCTAGGTGTTCTGGGATCCCATATCAGGTGGGAGCCTTAAAAGTTGTGGCACTAGAGGAGGAGTCCAAAGCCTCCGTTCCTCAGGGAGAAGCAGGGAATCCTCAACTCCCACCCCCCAGTCGCACCCCTGATTGTATGGCACTGTACCGGGGTTGGGGTTTGTGGTGAGTGTGTGTCCAGCCTTTCACGCTTATTTCGATGTGGGCATTTTCTCAGTCGCCTGGCGTGTAGGTGCCATTCAGCTGGCTTTTGGATATCTCTCAGAGGAAATTGCTCCTTATTAGCTGTACATTTGGTGCACCTGTGGGAGGAGGAAAGCTTAGGTGCCTCCTGTGTCACCATCGTGGACTCCTCCCTTGCTTCATTCAATAGAGTATTGAAATGTTCTATTTCTTGTGCTGTATTGTAGGCACACGGGTGGCCATTATATTTTCCTTTGAAACCCTACATACCAGAGTTTCACAAACTCAGTTCAAAATGCTTTTAGTGTCTCAGCGGATTTGTCAGTGTCCTGAGACAAAACCAAATACCTAACAGTTTTGTTTATTAAGTAGTTAGCGCCAACTAACTCCAAAGTAGTAGACTGTGTGGTGTCCCTAGAAAATTTAAGCTATCCTGTGGTGCTCCTGTGATTTCACTGTAGTCTCCTAGGTGCCTCAAGCTCAAGGGCTGGGACCCACAATATAACATCACGTATGCATATGTGTATGGTGGTGTGAGCTTTGGTTGGGGGTTTGAGGAAAGATTTGGGAGAGTCAAGATGAGAGACGCTGAAAATCAGTAAAAGGTGTTCAAAGGATCATCCCACAGCCGTGAGGCCGACAAGGAGGGTCAACAGTCCATGTCTGGTGGCTCCATGGAGCTCAGCTCTGCAACTATCTTCTATCAGTGCTAACAGCTTAGGAAGGAGGGCAGAGAGGTCAGGGCTGGTGCAGCGGAGGCCAAGGTCATGAGGACCTCACAGGGATGTCTGATGATCACCTGAAGGTAGCGAGGCCTGGCAGCAGGGAAGGGCTGAGGATCTGACAGGCGTGGGGAGGCCGATGTGAAGGCTGAGGAGGAAGGAGGGATGGGGGTCAAGGAGGCTGTGAGCAGATGAGCTCCCCAGGTGCTCTCAGGTCCCTTCCCACTCTTCCCAGGCTCCCTCGCCCTCCAGCTTTCGGGCAGTTCACATCAGCAGAGGCACTGGTGGAATACTGTGGGGTGGAAGAAAGGGAGACTTAAGGTAGTTTCTCACTCTCTTCCCCCGCTTCCTGTGGCATCGCTGGCAGTGGCTGTGTTTCCTCTTTGGTTCCAGGTCCTACAGGGAAGCCCCACCCTCCATGGTTCCAGCTCCCACTAAGCAGCCCCTGCCTGACGGCCCTGGTTTCTCGGCTGGTTAGGGTGCTTCCTTCTACTGTTCCTCCAGTCCTATCTCTATAACCTGTGAACCGCTTCTCTGGTTGAAATACTATCTAGAGTGGTTTCTGTCTTCCTCAGTGGACTTCCACTGATACACTGGAATAGAATTATATAAGAACGAATACCTGTTCCCATCTCCTTCTTATTCCTTTGCCTCAAAACAAGTGAGGAACAATAGATAGCTTTTAAATTATCCAATGGAGCATAATAAAGGAGAGTGCAAGCATGGACATAAATCTCTACTGAGTGGGGAAAAGGAGGGGCATCATGGCCTCGGGTTTGTGGGGGAGCCAGCACAAGCTTCCCTGCCACATTTCTGAGATAGAGGCAGTGTGGACACAGAGCCAGGGGTGAGTGTGTGGTCATCTACAGGCCTCTCTGACCCTACAGTAGTAGCTCCTCAAGAATAGGTCTTTGTATCTGAAATTTCTCTAATTGTGTTTTTAAACTTTGAGTCAAGTTACTCTGCATCTCCAGGAAGTTTTTATTGAAATAGAATGAGTAATACAAGAAAGCCACTCAATTAGACCAGGATGGACTGGAAAGGTTGGGGAAAGTTTTAGGGGATGGAGCCCTCATAGAAAGTTTGGGTTTGATGAGGCAGAGAGGAAGGGAAAAGGCCTTCTAGGGATGAGCCAAATGGAGGTGGCCATAGGGACCAAAGAACAGAGAGGCACAGGTCTGCTGGGGAGAGACAGTGGCCACCTCTACCTGGCTGGTGCTTTGAGCAATGGCAGGGTAGAAGCTTGGACAGGTGGGCTGGAACCTGGAGGACCTCTCAACTTCTGTCCTGTGGATGGAGAATTCACTCAGAAGCCAGTGGGAAACAGTCAGAGATATCTGAGCAGAGCCAGAGCATGTGGAAAGTGGTATGTTAGAAAAAACGCAGCCCTGAGCCTGGTGGCAGTGTGGGGAATGGATAAGAGGCAGGGAGAAATCTGAGACAGGAAGACGGATGAGGAGGCTGCTGCAATAATCCAGGCGTGATGTAATGAGGACCTGAACTGGAAGAGTGGCAGGGGCCCAAGGAAACAAAGGACGTGAGAGACATTAGGAAGGACTGTTCCATAGGATTAGGCTTAAATTGGATAGGATTCTATTAGATTAGGAGGGTTCTAGGAGATGGATGAGATTCAAAACAAGGTTGACTTGCTGGAAGTACTTCCAAGATGTCACTTTATTACTTATTCACAGATATTTATGACTTCTCCAGTGTCATTACCTAACTCATTTACAATCTGGAGACTCACACCCACTTTATCCATCATGCAGATTCACTCCTACTCTATATGCCTTCACAGATAGATCAGCCTGACCCGTCAAGAAAGTCTATATCATGATAACATGTAATTAGTTTTTTAAACCAAGACTACAGAATCCCCAAACTCCCAAATAGAGGCTTGGTCAAGAATTACTAGAGGGCTTCTCTGGTGGCGCAGTGGTTAAGAATCCGCCTGCCAATGCAGGGGACACGGGTTCAAGCCCTGGTCCGGGAAGATCCCACATGCCGTGGAGGAACTAAGCCCGTGCACCGCAACTACTGAGCCTGCGCTCTAGAGCCCGCGAGCCACAACTACTGAAACCCGCGTGCCTAGAGCCTGTGCTCCGCAACAACTGAAGCCACCGCAATGAGAAGCCCGCGCACCGCAATGAAGAGTAGCCCCCGCTCACTGCAACTAGAGAAAGCCCGCGCGCAGTAACAAAGACCCAATGCAACCAAAAATAAATAAATAAAATAAATTAATTAAAAAAAAAAAAGAATTACTAGAGAAGCTCAGAACTGGGAACTAAACATTAACTTAGTTTGCCCAACTGGAGGACAGACTACACTGCTCTGCAGGCCATGTGACGGCTCCAAGCCCAGGTGCCTTATCCAGGAATCACTCCAGTGCAATCCAAGTTGTCCTTGAATTACAAAGGAGGATCGTATCTGCCAGAAAAGAAGGCCATCCTGTCAGTAAAGGCATGGTTATTCTGTACATAATTTGGTGGTAAATAGAGCCCTTCCTAGAATTTTCCTCTGAGGTTCAATCAAGGCATTTAGATTTCAAGTGTCAATTAAATAGATCATATTGTGTTTATAAGTGTAAGGATGTATTGGGAAAGAGACAATATAAATGATAATGAAAGAGAACCATAGTTTGATCTAATCTGTGAAAAGCCTTGATGAAAGATTTTCTTGTGTGCCATATGTAAGTAATAATGCTATGATCACATGGTCACTGCTATTTTTCCCCAGAGAATAATTTCCCCACTAGGAATTATGACTATACCCTCCAAAGCAGAATTTCTATTTTAAGAATATAAAGCAGCTAAAGATCTATGAGCAGCACTTACTATTCAGCCTGGTAAGTTTCCTACAAGCCTTCACACTTATCCCCACAACAGTGAAACCCCCCCTGGCAGACCCCTTCAATTCACAGACCTAGCTCTCAGCCACCTGCCTCGACCCATGATTTTCCCTCCCCCTGTCCTGCTTTTGAGTGTTCAGGTCATCAGTTTCCTTCTGCCATTTCTGTCCTCCCTCCCACAGGACTCAATGCACGATGCTCCCTTCCAATGTTGACCTGGGTTCCACTGGTTGACATTCTGATGCCCCACTCTGGACATGCTTTCTATATTTATGAGAATTTTAAATTTATTCAAAGTTAAAATAATAATACATCACCCTCCTCTTGATTTAAATGTACACTTCTGGCTAGGTCCTGGTATTGGGGCAATTTCTTTTTTTAAACAAATGTGTAGTGAGCAGCTACTAAGTATCAGGCACTGGGCTAAATGCTGAGGTAGCAAAGTGAAAGTCATGTCCCCATCCTCAACGAGCCCTCAGGCTGGAAGAGACAGAAAATTACAACACACAAGCACACACTAGCTGCAAGAATCCCTGTTGATTTGGATAGGAATTTGCTGTTCTCAGTCCAATCCCAAACTAAAATACTTAAGACTTATCAGAAGGATTTGGCAGGAGTAAAATCAGTTGTTGTGTTTTGGGGATCAAGGATGGTTTATATTCTTATTTAAAACTTTCTTTAATGGCAAGACAATATTTATACATAAATTCAAAAATAAATTTTGGATAATATCCACTGTGACCAGCAACCCCATTACCCACCAGTCACATCTGATGGAGATGTCTGACTGATGAGGTCAGACCTCCAAGCAAGAGCTGGGGACATCATCTGTCACCCCTCTGTGGACACCCCTGCCTGCACTCAACTGTAAAAGCCCCCAGAAGGGGCTCAAAAATGGCAAAGCAACAAAGGTTCTTTCTTCTGGTCTCCTCCACCTCCCTCTGTCTTTAGCTCACTCTCTGTCTTTGCACGTTCGCTGCTTGTCTGCCCTTGGTAAGCCCAACAGTGTGTGACCATCAGGGCAGACGCAAAGAAAATGAAGTCCCTGCCTTTCAGGGTTGCCCCAAAGAGAGATTCCAGGCGTAGCCACCGCTGTGAGAGGGTGGCGGAGGCAGAAGGGGTGGGCAGAGGGCAGCACTGGCAGAATGTGGGTGGGTATGGAGCCTGGGCTCGGATGTCACCGCTTCAGCGAACAGGGGCGGGCTGGGCCCAGAACCTCATCTCCCACTCAGCTTAGGAGGCTTGGGAGGCCTTCGGAGGGGTTAACCGAGGTGCCTGTTACGTAACCAGGACCACTGCTTCTCAGGGAGTTCACAGCAGGACACCCACGTACTGTCAGGGTTTGTTCTGTGGCGACTTCCAAATTAGGAAGCTCAACTAGCCTGGAAAGCCAGGAATGCAGGAGGAGAAAAAGGCATGTCCCAAAGAGGGGGCTGAGCTAATCTTGCCCCACAGCCTGGAAAGGAAGCGACTCAGGTCCTCTCTCTGCCCACAGCTCCGATCACCCCCTCCTCCAGGTCAGAGGGGACTTTTATTTCCTAAAACTCATTTGGTTTAACTTCTGACAATGTGTGCACTTATCTTTATTGAAAGCATCAGTAAAGAACATTTGTAGCTTCCTGAATTCTCACTCCATTCATAGCCTGTGATAGAAGGTGATTCACTTTTAGGTCATTAATGCCAATAAGCCAATAACAATGGGTTTGATTTTCCTTTGGTGCGAGGGACCCAGGCTCAGGCAATACTGGCCGATGATTATCATTTATGGTAGAACTTAAAATGGAATTTTTTTTTTAAGAGCGTTTTTTTTTTTTTTTTTTTTTTTTTTTTTTTTTTTTTT
>NW_006769677.1:5118554-5124722 GCF_000442215.2 Lipotes vexillifer
ACGCGGGCCTCTCACTGCTGTGGCCTCTCCCGTTGCGGAGCACAGGCTCTGGACGCGCAGGCTCAGCGGCCTATGGCTCTCGGGCCCAGCCGCCCCGCGGCATGTGGGATCTTCCTGGACCGGGGCACGAACCCGTGTCCCCTGCATCGGCAGGCGGACTCTCAACCACTGTGCCACCAGGGAAGCCCTAAAATGGAATTTTGATTCATTAATCCATTTTTGGCTGTTTGGTCTTAAAACGTGCACCTATATATTTTCACATGGCGGCTCAAAGACAAACGGGTGCTGGTCTCTTGGCTGAAGTTTTATGGTGATTAGTAAGTCAGGAGGGGTGAAGAGCAGGAAAGCAGGGCATGATGCTATCTGTCCCGAGGCCAGATGGGAAAAGGTGCAGCTTGCTGGATCACAGGCCCCCAGGCAAAATGTCTCATTTCTTCTGCCATCTTCCTGTCTTGCTTTGTGTCCTGGGTGAGCCCCCTGCCTTGGCCCCCAAGCTCTGTGAGGGCGTTTGTGCGGTGCACAGTGTCTGTTCTCTGTATCCTTGGGTCCCTGAGAAATGATTGATTGCTCCCCAGAGGTAAGAAGTACAACATCTCTGAAGAATCTGGGGAAACTTCCCTGGCTCCTGGCCCCACCCCACCAGGCTGTTTTCCAGCACACACTTTCTCCCTTGATTGAACTGCTGCACACCCAGCCACCGGACCACTGTCCCATGTAATGCAGCTACTCAGACCAGGACACAGGAAGACAAGCAGAGTGCAGGGGCAGTCAGCAGCCCAGCCCACGCCCAAAGGGAGTCAACCACACAGTACTGTACCGAGTTAACAATACTGTATTGTACATTGAAACCCTTGTTAAGAGGGTAGATCTCGGGCTTCCCTGGTGGCTCAGTGGTTGAGAGTCCGTCTGCTGATGTAAGGGACACGGGTTCGTGCCCCGGTCCAGGAAGATCCCACATGCTGCGGAGCGGCTGGGCCCGTGTGCCATGGCCGCTGAGCCTGCGCGCCAGAGCCTGAACTCCACAACGGGAGAGGCCACAACAGTGAGAGGTCCAAGTCCCGTAAAAAAAAAAAAAAAAAAAAAGAGGGTAGATCTCATGTGTGTTCTTACCACAGTGAAATAAACATTTTAAAGAAAGGAGTCAGTCAATCCGGCTGCCTTTGGTTGCTTTGGTTTCAGGAAGAGTAGAACAGATAGAGACACTGAGGGGCAGAGGGGCAGCGACCTGCGTGAAGGTGCACAGTGGGTGTTGGCAAGACCGAGCATCACCCCTGCCCCCCAGTAATGGCTGGAGGGAGCCTTGCAGGGAGTAAAAAGCTAGCAGGGGGGCTTCCCTGGTGGCGCAGCGGTTGAGAGTCCGCCTGCCTATGCAGGGGACACGGGTTCGTGCCCCGGTCCGGAAAGATCCCACATGCCGCGGAGCGCCTGGGCCCATGAACCATGGCCGCTGAGCCTGCGCGTCCAGAGCCTGTGCTCCACAACGGGAGAGGCCACAACAGTGAGAGGTCCAAGTCCCGTAAAAAAAAAAAAAAAAAAAAAAAAAAAAAAAAGCTGGCAGGGCTGATCTGGGACATTTGTCCAAATTGTTTTCTGGGCCTTTTGTTAATTAATCGATTCAAAACTTCTTTCGTCTAATAAATATTTGCTTGTCATTTAAGTACCAGGCCCAATGGTAAACAAACAAACAAACAAAACCCCTCAAAACGGCATAGTACCTGGTGGAGTTTACTGTCTAGCTGGGAACAGAAGCAAGCATCAGGTGATTGGCCTACGTTGCGCTGAGGTGGGGCTCAGAGAGCTTTCAGAGAAGAACCCAGCCTCACTTGGCCTGGGGACAGGATGGGGGAGGACAGACATGGAAGGATGAGTAGGGGTCAGTCAGGCAACCTGTAGGTTTGGGGCAAGAAGATGCTGGTGAGGGTGTTCCGAGCCATCAGCAAGCTTGCGGCAACCTCCTGCCGCCAGGAGGAAGTAGAATGGATTCCGAGAGCTGGGTAAGCCTAGGGCCTGGGGCACAATGTGGCAGATGTGCAGAGAGACCTAAGGGATTGATCAGGAGAACTTCGAAGTCAGGCTGAGCCCGAGGGCCTTGGGGAATCATCATAGGTTTCAAGCCAGGAGCAATGTGATTGGACTTGTGCCTGGAAATGCCCCTTCTCGCTGCAGAATGGAGGCTGGGTTGGGGGAGGGCGGGAGTGGGGGCCGGCATACTGGATAGAAGGGGTGTGCAGCCTCTGGAGGAGCGCGCCGGTGGGAGAAACTGGGCTCCAAGCAGCTGCTCGTGCCACTCACCTTGACTCCCTCTTGCTTGCGTCCAGCTGGCCTCCTGGGCGCTCTATAGCTAGGCCATCATTCCCACTGAAGGCAGTGGTCAAATCATGGTACAATGTTCTGTGACCTCCTCTGGAGTCCTGGAGCAGAGGAGGGGAAGCAAGAGAACACGGCCGGGTGGAGAGAGAAGCAGAGCAGTCTCCCCAAGGGCTGTGCTCACCAGTCTTTGGCAGACGGCCCTGTGGGCTAGTGGGTGAGGCTCTTGTCACTTGTTTTCCATTTCCAGGCTGCCTTCCTAAATGTCGCTCTTATCTCAGGAAATGAGTTTGAAGTTTTGCAGACTCTTGGTGCCGGGGATGGCAGAACAGCCTTTGCTGTGTCTGAGAGGGCTGCTCTCTGGTCCTGATGGCCCTGGTGGCTGTTGGGGTCTCCTCAGGCACTCCCTGGCCATGGCACCTTGGCCAAGTGGTTGATCAGCCTGGACCCCTTCCTCTTCCAGAGATAGTAGAGACTTGTCTATAAGTTATCCCCGGAGAGTCTACGTAAAGAGGTGGTCCAAGGGCTTGGGGACATTAATGCCACCTGTTGGGGAGAGGATGGGAGAAATGAGGGGAAGGTGGTCAGTGAGGCCACTGTCAGTGGCGGCCTAGGGGAAGGAAGGCTTTGCTGACCATCCTGACCGTCTTCCAGTTGTTGCAGCACCTGACCCATCTTCCATATCACTCTGTTGGCTTAAGACATGTGTAAACAGAGTGAAGAAAACATGGAGGTTTTTTGTCCAACAGGTTTGTTTTCCTGTCTCAGACTCTGGAGGAGGAAACACTTTTGCTCCCCTGGCTCTGCCATCCGCCCTCCCTGGACCCAAGGCGACTGTTTTCCCCTCCAAGGCTCCTGCCCTCAGAGAGGCTGCCGGCCATCCTACCCTGATGTACCCTGGCTGTGTCGCAGAAGCCACGCACCGGATGCCGCAAGCCAGAGCTGCAACGCCTTTCCTGGCCCTCGGCTCCGCTGCCTGGCTGTGAGCCAACACTTCCTTTTATAGAAGGTCTATTTACTGGCAAGACTTGACCAGAAAATGCCTCATTTGCATAATGAAGGTTCAGGTGCAAATGGTGGAAGTGGAGAAACAGCCTTGGGGTCCCAGGAGCCCCTGCTACCTTGTGTGTGATATCTCAGCCTTGGGAGGCCCATCACCAGGCCCTGCCCCTGCTCCAACCATAGGCATCACTCTTGCCAAGGAAAGCTGGCTCAGATCCTGGAGGGCAACACCCGTGGCTCCCACCTCCCTGGCAGGAGGCACAGGGCAGACAAGAGCTCTGTAATCTACAGCAAGCCCATTGCATTCCTGGAGATTTGCCCTACCCCAGGCATAAGACTTGCACGGGGACTTAAGCAAGGATAAGACTGTAATCCAGTCCTGAACTGTGTGGCAGATAATCCCACGTTGAGCCAACATGGCCAGGTCTTCAAGGCCCTGCACCCATCTATTGTTTTGTCCTCTTTTTGTTCTGTTTTGCTTCTAATTGGATAAACTATGGCACAGAGCAGAGGTTAAGATGCCCAATATTAGAAGAAGGAGGCTCAGGCCTCAAACCCAGACCAATATCCTGTATCATGTGATGTGGTGAGAAGGAAGTTGGGGCAAATGAATTAAAGGGGCTCTGTGTGGCCCAGGACAGTGTCCGCCACAAAGTGCCTTAATCCCTTCTTTATCCACTCATTTATTCAATAAATATGTCATATGCTTACATTTCTACAGACATTGGTAGTTAAAAAATGGCTAAGTCACCATCCCTGTCCTTCATGAGCCCACAGTCCCCCTCTGTTACTGTTATAGACTTATTCTTCTACAAAGTTTATTTAGAGGATTTGCAAAATCAACAAATGCTTCTTATCTTTTAATAATACTTGAGACTCTCCCAGTATCTTGTTAACAGGCTGACTCTGAGTCAGTACGTCTGGGTGGACCTGAGGTTTTGCATCAGGATGTGATGCCGTTGGTCCTGGACCACTTTGAGTAGCTACGGTCTGTTCTTCAGAAGAAGTTTCTACTTTGGTGTCTCTAAGTCAAACCCACCACATACTCTCCTTCTGGCTGAAACTTTAGTCCAGCTGCAGCGTATTGCAGGGATTCCATCCACTGGTAATATAGAATAGTGGCTAACTGTATTCGTCTGAATGTCAAGCCAACTCCACCTTGAGTCCTGGTTTTGCTTCACACATGGAATTTGGAGAATTTACTTACACTTGCTAAGCTTCAGGTTTTCCACTGGTGACGGGAATGATAATATTAGTACCTACCTTATGGATTGTTGTAGAAAATAAATGTGCAAATGCGTGTATAGTTCTTAGTACAGTTCCTCATACATAGTAAGAACCCTGTAAATTCTTAAAAACAATAAAATGCCAATTTTTTTGGCTGACTGCAAGATGTGGCTCTTAAGCTGATGGATCTATCCACAGCTAAAGAATGATTTGGATTCCTTGGAAGAGTTATAACATCATCTCCAAGGCCATAGGGTATTGCAATAGAGAAGGGTCCTTGATAATCCTGGTCCTGGCCGCTGCAGTGGGCCAGAACATCTGCCTTGTACTATGGGTGTGGCTAGTGAATACTTCTGAAGGGACCTATGCCAAGAGAAATGACATTGTTTAATGAATGACCTGCTGCTGTTAGTACTTCTGAGGAAATACTGGGGCCAGATGGGGCCTCTTGGGACCCCAACCAGGAGTGAGTGGGGGACTTCCTGAGCCCTTTCTGTTGTTTCTAGGAGGGTGCTAGATGTCATTGCCTCTACTCTGACTGTTAGGATTGGCTGTGGCTTTCTGTCTGGGAAAGGTATTTAATTCTGGACCCTAACTAATGACAGGAACTGGACCTGACCACTGAATTTGCCTCAAGATGGTAGGATTGGGATCAGAGAGCATCCCAATGGAATCCATTCATTGTGCTGGGCCATGGTCAATAGGAAAAAGAGGAAATTTTCCCAAATTAGTGTATAGCTCCTTCCCAGTGCCGTTGATATTACTGCCTTCTACTATGTTTAAATGCAATTTCTTTTCTTTTTTTTTCGCTACAGTGGCTGTTTCTATTTTTTTCTTTTTATAAATTTATTTATTTATTTATATTGTGTTTTTGGCTGCGTTGGGTCTTCGTTGCTGCAAACGGGCTTTCTCTAGCTGCGGTGAGCGGGGACTACTCTTCGTTGTGGTGCGCGGGCTTCTCATTGCGGTGGCTTCTCTTGTGGCGGAGCACGGGCTCTAGGCGCACGGGCTTCAGTAGTTGCAGCACGTGGGCTCAGTAGTTGTGGCTCACGGGCTCTAGAGCACAGGCTCAGTAGTTGTGGTACACAGGCTTTGTTGCTCCGCGGCATGTGGGACCTGGAACCTGTGTCCCCTGAAGCGGCAGGCGGATTCTTAACCACTGTGCCACCAGGGAAGTCCAGTGGCTGGGCTCTAGAAGGCTCAGTAGTTGTGGTACACAGGCTTTGTTGCTCCGCGGCATGTGGGACCTGGAACCTGTGTCCCCTGAAGCGGCAGGCGGATTCTTAACCACTGTGCCACCAGGGAAGTCCAGTGGCTGTTTCTGATGCTGCTAAATTATAGTTTGTGTACGTGCATGTTTTGTCCCACATATGTAGGTGACGAACATGACACTAATCTAACATTTGGTGTATCTCCAAGCACATGGAGAGGATCAGAGAGGATCCATGATGCAGGGGAGTGGTTGATGTTAATTCATAGGTTTCTTCTTCCTTTGTCTCAGTGAGGAAATAGATTGCAACAGTAACACATTTTGGGGTTTTTTTTTTTTTTTTTCTTGCGTTATGCGGGCCTCTCACTGTTGTGGCCTCTCCCATTTGCGGAGCACAGGCTCCGGACGCGCAGGCTCAGTGG
>NW_006769677.1:5125075-5142394 GCF_000442215.2 Lipotes vexillifer
AGGCAGGCGGACTCTCAAGCACTGCGCCACCAGGGAAGCCCCATTTGGGGGGTTTTATTTCACGGGGAAAGTAGAAAATTGCCTTGTGAGGATAGCTCCACTCAATGATTACTCAGAGTTTCAGGTACTAAAATTCACCATTTCTGTGCTTTATATTAATGGCTTTGATAAGTTAAAAAAAATTAAATATATTTCACTCTTCCTCTGCCAAAGCAAGTGAAGAGCAGCAGGAAGGACTGAATTAAGAAGATAATTTATTTCAGAACTAAGAAGATAATTTATTTCAGAATAATAAATTATTTCAGGTAATTTATTTTAAATAGGGGGAAAGAGCTTTCAGACTCATGGCTCAGAACCTCAAGAAACAAGATTTAACAAATTTAAGGAGCACAAATTTAAGGACAAAGGATACACAAGAGAGGAAAAGCAGAGAGGGGCTCTGACCTCAGGGAGTGTCTTGGGGGTTAGGACATAGATAAGGAACAATTCGGCAAATATGTTAATGAAATAATTTCACATCCTGATTAGGACTGTAAAGGCAATAACAGGAAATGTGCTGAAGAATAACCCAGGGCACCACCTATTTTGGCTAGGGTGGTGAAGACAGACCTTCCTGAAAAAGCGACATTTAAGCTGAGACTGTAGGATGAGAAGGAACAAGGTCATGCTCTCTTTCTCTGGCAATTTAGTTAAAGTTAATGAAAAGGGTGGAATAGATAACTTACCCTTGGCCAAGCCGATTTCCCACCTACTTCTCAGTGCCAGGGAGCTAACATTTTAAAAGGCTTTGTGCAGGAGCTTTCTTAAGCCCAAGCCCTATGTGACGGGGTGATCCCATCTTCAGCAAAGGAAAGCAATTCTGGAGGTTAAGAAACTTGGCAAGGGTTGCACAGGGAGTGTAACAGCCTTGGTTGAGGAATAGCACTTCAGGAAAATACAAGTATTGACGGCTTTTATTTTTCCAAGCAACTGATAAAACCTTTTTTTTTTTTTTTTTTTGGTTTTTTTTTTTTGACGAGGGCCCACTTTGCATACACTAGCTGAGGAGGGGAAATGTAAGACAGAGTTTTAAAGGTATCTCAGTGCATCTAGATACATTTAGCTTGACTCAGCAATTAGTAGTCAGATCTGGGTGTTAACTTTTTGGTCTCATTTTCCTGCATCCTCTCTATTCCTAGCCCCTGTTGAGGGTAGAGCAAAGCTGGTAGGAAAGACCAAGAGGTCAGTTTTGGACAAATACGTTTGGCATACCTATTGGGCAATCTATTAGAGATGGCGAGTGGGCAGTTTGACATATGAATTTAGAATTTAGGAGAGAGATACAAGCTAGAGGTATATACTTGGGAGTTGTCAGCCTATAAATGGCATTTAAAGTCTTGAGACTGGAAGAGGTCATCCATGGACTGAGTGTGGTAGAAAAGAGACGTCCAAACACTGAACTCTGGGGTACTCCAGAGTTTGGGGAGAAAATGAAGAATCATCAAAGGAGACTGAAAAATGCTGATGAGAAAGAAGGAAAACAAAGAAAATGTGGAGTCCTGAATACCAAGAGATAAAAGGATTTGCAGGAGAAGGGAATGATCTGCTACATCAAATTCTGCTACTACATCAAGTAAAATGCTGACTGAGAATTGAATCAGCAATGTGGATGTCATTGGTGATCTAGAAAAGAGTGGTTTTGGTGAAATGGTGAGGACAAAGGCTTGATTGTAACAGGCATAAGAAAGAAATGGAGAAGAGGAATTGGAGACAGAAACTTTGAGAATTTTTCTCTAAAGGAAGCAGAGAAGTGGGGCAGCAGTTAAATGGGAAGAGGAATCAAAGGTTGTTTTTTTGGTTTTTTTTTTTGCAGTACGCAGGCCTCTCACCGTTGTGGCCTCTCCCGCTGCGGAGCACAGGCTCCGGACGCGCAGGCCCAGCGGCCACGGCTCATGGGCCAAGCCGCTCCGCGGCATGTGGGATCCTCCCGGACCGGGGCACGAACACGTGTCCCCTGCATCGGCAGGCGGACTCTCAACCACTGCGCCACCAGGGAAGCCCAAAGGTTTTTTTTTTTTAAGATAGGAAAAATAACAGTATATGTATGCAGATAGGAGTAATTGAGGAAAAAGAGAAAATTAGGGCAGGAGAGAGAGGAGAATTACTGGAGTGATGTCCTCGCATAGGTGAGAGGGAATGGGAGCTAGTGCCCAAGTGGAGGGATTGGCCTTTTGGCACAAATGGTTCTTCCACAGTAATAGGTGGAAAGGTAGAGGGTAGTTGCTAGTAGGTATGTAGATGTGGAGTGGAAGTTTGTGAAAGTTCTCTTATGTCTGCTTCAATTTTCAATGTAGAGTTACCTGGGTGTCAAAAATAGAAAATTAAAACCTGGGAGAGCAGGCTTGTGTGTTAGTTCTGTAGCCACCATGATGAGGGCATGGTAGTTGGGCAGGCACTGCCTGGGGTTGGATTTTAAGAGCCATGAAGGGAGATAGACAAGATTATGGGCTAGCATAAGGAGCTAAGGTGACTGCATAAAGCCCAGACTCTTAAAAGACACCAGTGAAAGTTTGGAAAACATTCTGCCCAGTGGCCCAGGGAGATCATGGGGAAGCTTATCTAGTTCTGCCTAGGCTCTGAGTGAATAAAAGCACTCAGGGAAATGGAAACCCCTGGCTTGAGCTCCCGGAAAATTAGTGGTTCAAATATATGCAAGCCTCATGGGGCAGAAACCCAAAATCCAGAGCCAGTGATGCCTATGGGGCACCTGCAGAAGCAAATAAAAAGCAAATTGTCCCCTACTCCCCTTCACAACCCACTGGAGGGATGCTCTCACAATCAAGACTGCAGGCAAGTCTCACAGGAAAACAATTCCCACTAAGGATGAACTCACTGTAAAAGTTATAAAACACATGAGATAAAAAAAATCCAACATGAATGAGATTAAGAAGATCCAGCTAATAAAAGGATTAGAGACTCAAATACTTCAGATAATAGAACAATTGCCTAGAGACTTTAAAATAAATGAACTTAAATGAGTAAGAACATATAATAAGAAATCGGAAGCGTAAGAAAAGAACAACACAATAAAAATAGAATTTCTAGAAGTAAAAAAATAATTAAGACTAAAATATCAGTGAAGAAATAAAAGAACAGATTAGAAACAGTTGAAGAGGGAATCAGAAAATTAGAAGATCTCTCTGAGGAGAATTAACATAGAGAAATAAAGAAACTGAAACTATGAAATTGATGTGAAAAGCATGGAGGAAAAACAGTCCAACTTATGCCTAATAGGAGTTTCAGAAGAGGAAAAGGAAAGGGAATGAAAGGAAAGTTAATATTAAAAACAAACAAACAAACAAAAAGCCAATGACTGGGAATTTCCATAATTGATGACATGAGTCCTCAGAGGTAGGAAGTACAATGTCCCAAAGAGTATAAATGCAGTCAAATTCACACGTAGATGCATCAGGGTGGACATGCGTCTAGAAGGCTAATAAGAGAAGATTCTGAAAGGAATCCAAGATAAGAGACAGTTTATCTGAAAAGAAATATTTAGACTTAGACTTCTTAACAGCCACAACAGACAATGGAGTAATGACAATGTCATCACCGGAGTAAGTGTCATTACTCCAGATGACAATGGAGCAATACATCAATGTGCTGAGCAAAAATTAAAATCATACTAGAATTCTTTTTTTTTTTAATTTATTTATTTCATCTTATTTATTTTTGGCTGTGTTAGGTCTTCGTTGCTGTGCGTGGGCTTTCTCTAGTTGCTGCCAGCGGGGGCTACTCTCCGTTGCGGTGTGGGGGCTTCTCATTGTGGTGGCTTCTCTTGTTGTGGAGCACGGGCTCTAGGCGCGCGGGCTTCAGTAGTTGTGGTGCACGGGCTTCAGTAGTTGTGGCGCACGGGCTTTGTTGCTCCACGGCATGTGGGATCTTCCTGGACCAGGGCTCGAACCTGTGTCCCCTGCATTGGCAGGTGGATTCTTAACCACTGCGCCACCAGGGAAGCCCCATACTAGAATTCTATAGCTAGCTAAATTATCACTCGAGAGGGAGGGTAAAATATGGACATTTTCGGATAAAAACTAAAAGAGTTTACTGTTTATAGAGTGTTGCTAAAACAACTACTAAAGGATATGCTCCAGAAAGGAGGTGTGGGGTCTATTTTATTATTTTTTTGTATATTTCTGTTTTTCTGATATGTTCCAAAAGTAAAATAAAAGTTCCTTATCTATTTATGTATCTAAATAAATCTATCTAAAGCAGTTAAGCTTCTAGTTGCTGCCCTCATTGATCTCCAAAAAAATTAAGTCCTAGAATTGGGTTAACTCTGAAGTTTTTTCTTACTTCACAGAAAGATTGATCTTAATCAAAATGGCCTGAGAATTTAAAAAAAAAAAAGAAAAGAAAGAAAGGAGGGAAGAGAAAAAGCAGAACCTGGGAATAGATCCCTAGAGAATTACTCTGGTCAGTTTATGAGTCTCAAAACTTTACAAAGATATGCTTTCAGAGGCAACCTCTGGCCGAAAACCAAAGACCATTACCAAAAAATTACTGAAATTCTCCACAAGCAGGTGAACCATCCATTTAGAAGGCAGTCAAACACTCAGGAGACCCTGTTAATGTAGATGAATTAGCTGAAAAGAATGCTAAGACTTTGGTTCACATATTTTATTTCTCTGACTAGATACTTCTCTGGGGATAGAGGAAAGTGCCTTTATGGGATAGTAAAAGTTTGTAAACATATGAAATTAATGAGACATTCCTAAAGAAAATGTAAGAGAAAATTTTTTGTGTGGAAAATGGGAAGAGGGGCTATAAAAATGGTGAATGCTGGGAAACTGATGTTTAAAAAAAAAAAGAAAGAAAGAAACCTGTAAGGGAAGTAAAGGTACCAACAAAGAGAACAGTACTACACTGGGAGAAGAAATGTGGCCACAAAAAACTCTATTTGAGAAAGGAGGCTTCCGAGGAGAGTCTGTAATCCTATCATTTGGCATAGGTTGGAGCCCTCTTTTGGGTTGCCAGGAAAGATGCTTAAATCACAATGTTTATAGTTTCCTTCCATGGAACTTCAGGAAAATGGCCAAATATGCATTATTGAATATGGATTCAAATCTGATGGGCTGAGTCAGGCACTATACTGGGACTCGAATTCTCAATTTGGCTCCTTCCTTAGGTTCTCGGGTCATCTTTCATCCAGGGAAGATGTATTGAGCCTGACTCCATGCCAGGCAGTGCACAAGGGGTCCAGCAGTCCTACTTCAGTTCTCTAGGTCATCATTCTCCTTGGCAATTATTTCACAGCTGTTCTCTCTCCCCAACCTTCCGATACTTTATCTACCCTCTCTCAGCTAATGATCTCTCTCCTCATCTCACTGAGAAAACAGGAGTACATAGAAGAGAACTCTGACAGTTTCTACCAATTGTATCTACACAACTATACTCAGCCTGCCCTCTAGTTACAATGAGTTAACTGGCTGGGCTCCTAATTGGGGCTAAACCCTCTGTAGGGTCACTGGATCTCTTCTCCTCTCATCAACTCCAGCCATTCTCCTCTCCATCCAGCTCTCTCTGTACCGGGATCATTTCCAGCATCCTCCGAGGACTCCCTTGATTCCATGCGCAGCTCCATCTCCCGTTTCTCTGCACTTCTTTTACTACTACTGCTACTACGACTATTACCACCAGCACTAAATCTTCTACAGAGTTACCTGTATTTATAGTTGCCACTTCCTCTTCTCCCATATGCTTCCTTAAATTCTTCCAATCAGGATTTCATCTCCACAACTCTACTAAAACAGCTCTTGCCAAATTCACTGACAGCCCTCATGCTGCCAAGTCCAATAATCATCTCAGATCTCATTATCTGACACAGTTGATCACTCCTTCCTTTTTGAAACAATTTCTTTGCTTAACCCTCAGTTCACCACTTCTCCTGATTCTCCTTCTTATCTCAGTGAACGTACCTTCTCAGTGTCCTTTGCTTTAAAAGGCTCTTCTCATATTCCTGATCTCCAGTTGCTGGAATGCCCCAGGACTCAGTCCTTGGAGCTCTTCTCTAAGTACAGGCCCTCCTGTACTTAGGTTATCTTATACAGTCTCATGACTTTGAATACCATCTCTCCATTAATAATTTCCAAATTTGTATATCCAGCATGACCTCTCTCTTGAACCAGTTTCCCACTTGACATCTCCACTTGAATATCCAATATGAATGTCAAAATTTATACTTCTAAATACCAACTCTTCATTTCCACCCCACCCCCAATCTGCTTCTCCTTCTGTCCTCCCCACCACATTTAATGGTGGCTCCTTTCTATTAGTTGCTTAGGTCAAATATCTTGTGCTATTATGCAGTGAAAAAAGAGTAGACTGAGATTTAGGCAAGCTGGTTTCTAGGCTGAGGTCCACCACAAAAGCAATGTGCCATGGGCCTGTTGGCTGACTTCTCTGGGGAGAGGTTCCCTCCCCTCCCACTTTCTTCCTCTGTCAAATGAAGAGGTTCAGTAGTGCTACTGCAGGGAAATCAACCCGATGTTCTGAGTTAGCACCACTTACAGTTAGCTCTGTTCTATCCCATCCAATAAATATATGTCAAACATCTACCATGTCCAAGACACTATGCTAATGACAATGAGAAAAAAAAGGCACTCCTTACGCTCATATCATACTTCATAAGGAAGAGAGGACCTTGCATATTAGAATGAAAATAAATATATATTTTTAAATTATGTAGTATAGTTTTGTACCCTACCCTCATCTTCAGATGAGGAAACTGAACTGATGTTCAGAAAAGTGAAGTGACTTATTCATGAATATACAGCTAATAGGTAGCGGAGCTGGGACTTTCCAAAAGGCTCAAATTCGATTACTCCAAAGACAAAACTCAGTTCATTTCCCCAACGTTAACCACTTTTAAAAAATCAGAATATAGTTTCCGAAGCTTAAAACTTTTTAATTTTGATAACCTTTTAGAAGCAGTATGAGAGGTCTCATTGGGAGATGATCCTTATATTTTTGCAGCTTGATAGTCTATCTATACCAATATGCAAGAGTAGGCAGGATTTAAATGCCTAAAGATGAATAGCTTGTCCACCTGTGTACACAGTCCAGTGTTTGGACAGGATGAGCTATGATTAATTTAAATCAATAACTTAAAAACAAAGCACTCCACCCATTCTATAAGAAAGGATCATAACATTCACAAAGGGCACCTGAAACAGCCCATAAAAGACAGTCATGGTCAATGCCTGGGTCAATACTATCCACCTATAATTTACAAAAATTATGAGAGAGAAAAGCCACAGGGGTCTCGACACACCCATCCTAACTATGAACTAATTTCTCCCTGACTATGAGGGAATCCTTTTCTAAGGAATTCAGTTCCTTGAACTTGACCTTGCTTAGCGTCTTTAGAGTGAAGTAGAAAATGACTGCCAGATTGAGAGAGAGATCTTTTATTTTTTGGCCAGACTCTGATCAGTGGAGAAATGAGATAATGATGCCTGGTGAGTGAGTACCCTCACTCACCAGGAAGAGGAGTCTTCCCTCATCTATAGCTGCTGGAAACGAGGAGTAGCCATGTGGAGCAGCAGTGCTGCTGGAGGCTTTGCAAGGCTATTCTCCGTGAATAAGGTCACTGCATTGTAAAGTCCGAATTTGTCTTAGTTAAAAGGGACCTGTGTCAGCACCTTCTGACTCCTTTGCTTCACAAATATGTCCTCAAGCATAAAAAGCACTGCACCCAGCATTATCACATTGATCTGTAAGGTAGGGTAGGGGTCAGTGTTTCCATTTTAGATGAGAATTTGAGCTCAGAAGATGTTCAATGACTCACTCAAGGTCACGCACAGCTAGCCTGTCATGGAGAAGGAGCCTGAACCATGGTTCTATCCTCTGAGTTTGGTAACTGGCCATCACTAATCTTACAAAGCAGGATGTGAAGCTCATCAAGGTAAAGTAACTTCCCACGGTTGCCTAGGGAATTTGTACAAGGGCAGAGACTTGAGCACAGACCTCTGATAATTCAGCAGTGCCAAGGGGAGTGGTCACTGCTCAATGAAGAGACACATGTCTCCCAGGGCAGGATCTTCCTTCCTTCCTGTCCCCTAAGGGATTTGCCCATCTGCCTTTTTCTACTGCTACCCTCTGTTCTCCCACTTGGATTCCACTGAAGAAAATGCCAGAAGATCCTGACACGTACACAATCTTTTCCTCCCCCTGACCCTGAGAATCAGGAAACCCCTTCAGTTTTGTGGAGTTTTGTTTTATTTTCAAATTTAATAACCATGGGAAAAAAGAAGATAAATTAATGAGGTACCCAAACTTCCAGATACTAGAAAATTTAAAAAGAATAGTGATCATTTTCCTAAAATAATAACTCTAAGTGCTTAGCATAGGACCCGGTCTACTAGATGCTCAATCAATCAATAGATATCTACTCATTATTATAATAATTACTCTTGGTCATTCAGTGAATTAGAAGCAGAACCTGTCTTCACACTCCTTGCATAGCGCTCTATCACATCTGCTTCACTGGGTTGTGATGCTTGCATTAAACAGCACAGGTAAGACAGAGGTTGTGAACTTCGGGGAGAGGAGTAAAAGATGGGGCAAATTACAGTTAATCAGTTCCAAAGGGCGGGTCATCTAGGGAGGGTTCCTGCGTGGGTGCAGGGAATGCAGGGCTCAGACAGAAGGTGTACATTGTTTGGCTCCTTGGAATAAAAAAACAAAAAAGTATGTATTTGCCTAGAGAGTTAAGAACTAATGAGAAAGAGGGGCAGAGACTATCCTCAGTGCTGCCTGTTCTGCCAGTAGGGTACAAACTTTTTTCCCTTTCGGTCCAGAGTGAATAAAGGAGGAAGATTTGGGGATCCAGAAGGGTTTGGAGGCCTGGGGAAAGGGAAGGCGCCTTCCTTAGCTTTGGGCCCCTTCTAGATTATATCTAATCACACACTGGCCAAGAAATCTCCGGACTCCCCCAGCATGCTCTCCCTCCCTGCTCCACTGGCACGGCCCCTCCCCCCGTTCATTTAGTCCCGTCTCTGTCCCAGGTGGCTGCAAAGCCCAGTGATTCCATGTTCCCCTCGGCTCCTCCCCAACAAGCCTTTTCCAAGACTCCCCTCCTCAGAGGGACACCCCACCCTCCCCCATGCTGGCCATGTGGAGTCTGTCTTTTTCCTCCCATCTCTTTACACTTGTGTATTTGGTCTTTGACGCAGGGGCTGACCCCACATGTTATATTACCGTGTGCAGAGCACATTCTGCAGGCGAATGACTTACAGCACATGCTTGTCTTCTGTTCTTTCTATTAGGGGCGTGATTTAGAAGACGAATGTTTATAACATGACCCAAGGAATTTCATCCTCCTCTGAAAAATTGTGTAGGAGAGAATCCTAATGGACAAAGAGTAATGGCTTCTGGGTTCCAGCCAAATGTTTGGTCTTGTTTTAAAAAGCCTCTGCACTCACCTTTTATTGTTTATGGTAAACTCTCTACTTCACTATGGTCGCTAGCTCTTTCCAAAGGGAGTGGTGATAAATAAGTGAGCATCTCACTTGCTTTCCCAGAGAAACAGATTGTAATTGCCCTGATGATGTGCTAATTCTGTATTAAGTGATTTCTTGACCAAGTACCTTAAAAGGCTGTACAGCTTTCCTCTCCTGCATCGCACTGAGGACGGGAGTGGGGGAGAGAATCTGAAAGACAAATCAGACTGAAGCGCTGGGGACACCCAGCAGAAGAGTAAGTCCTTGTCAGTGGAAAACAACTCAGCAGTGTCTGCCTCCTGTAGGTCCTTGGGAGGTGACTGGCATGATGGAATAGTACAGGATTTGCTGTCAGTCCTGGTTCAATCACTTGGGTAAGAGATGTAACCACTCTGAACCTCAGTTTCCTCTTCTGAAAATGGGGATAATAAGTACTGAGGGCTGAGGGCTGTTGTAAGGATTAAATAAAATAAAACGTGTGTAAAGAGGATAATGGTAATAATAAATACTTCCTGCTGTGTTTTCCTCTGACAGATTTCTTGCATCATTATGACCCTGTGGAAGGACGAGCGTGGATGCTGCCTCAGGAGAGAGAAGGCTATTATGTAGGAGTACCCCTTTAAGATGGGAAGGGGAACCGAAACTCCACAAAGGAGTCTAAGGAGTAAAATAACTTTAAGGGAATCCCTGGGAAGACTGAGAAAATGTCAAGTCCCTTTAAAGAATCCCTGCTTAAACATGACATCTCTTAACTGGTAGATTGGAAAAGGTAAAGTGTTAGCATAACGACTGGGGATAGGGCATAGATTTTCTCCAAAAATGAGGTTAACATGTGTGAATTCCTAGGTTTCTCGGGGCCTAGAGAAGATTGTACTGGCCCTAAGTGAAGCTGTCCCATGGGAAAAAAGAACCCCATATGATGACAATGGGGTAGACTCTATCTAGGTGTTCGCGAGAGAGAAGGTCATGGCTCTGGAGTGCCAGGAAGCTATGTACTGGACATCTAATTAGTTGTTCAAGACCGGTGAACATGCTGCTCAGTAGAGCCAGCAACACCCCAAACCACACCATTTAAGGGGACCAGAGCCAGCAGCGAACAGACCATGAGTTTCATCAGCCATGGACTTTAGCCACAGATATCAGACAAGTGCCCAGGATACAGACCTAGCCAACCACAATGGGTCAAAGACCCAGTTGGTGGGCCCTTTTCCCCATCACCATGAGGACACAGCTTCCCTCTTTAGCCAGATGCCGTCTTGGTTGAGGGAGGTGGGAAACCTAAGTGATAAAACATTTCTCCAAAGAGGCATAGGTTGCCCTAAAAAATCTATTAGAACTTTAAAAGACTGTTTCGAATCCGAAGATTCCTGTAAATAGAAAAGTTTCTGTCTCCTGTCTGCCCGCCCCCCATCCCCGGCTCCCTATGCCTGTCCCCAGTAGGATGGGGACTCCTGAGGATTAGATGCAGAGGAATAAAGAGGTCTAACTGACTTGTACAATATTATATTTTAACCCTACTCTGAATTTAATAGCACCACAGATAGGAGACACTCAATGCATGTGCGTTTCCTGAAATGTAATGGAAAATATCAAATTGGGTGGAATCTCTCAAAATGAAAAGATACATTTCTTAACTAAAGTTACTTTCAAAGAAGCTCCTCCCTTCCTGGTATATTAAGTGCAACTAATACAGATTAGGAAGAATGCTTGTATGTTTTTATTGGTCACAGGCTGGTTTTATTTATTATAACACTGAAAGAAAAGACAAATGAGAATATTTCCTTATGTTTCAGTTAGTGTATTTTTTATACTGAACCTAGTGCAGATTTTTTCCTGCTGTTCCACAAGTGTGAGGGGAGTGAAGACATCATAGCAAGTCCCCTTTTCTAGTGTGATGACATTTTCACCACGTGATGTTCCTCATGCCTCTCCTTCCTAGTGCTCCAGAGTTTGGGTTACCCATCTTAGCCAATAAATTTTTGTTTCTGACCCCTTCCAACATTATTCCAGACTTCGCCTCATTATTTTGTTATCCATCTTCATTTAATCAGGCCAAAGGCCCTCTGTGAAAGATATTATTATCTCCATCTTGCAAAAGAAACAACGGACCAGCAGAGTTAAGATATTTCTAAATATTTATAGCACATAAAATAATGAGAGTTTGGTATGAGCCCCAAGTCCTTATTAAAATATGATTCTTGGAGGAGGCCTGACAGTTAGAAAATATAATCTGGGAGACCAAGGTAGACATCAGAGTGCCCTACCCTGGCCTCACCCCTTATGGACCCCTAGGAATTTGGCTGAGAAGTGGAGAAAGGAAATATGTTTGCCCACCCTGCCCCTCTCCTCCAGCATTTCCCCAGAGAAGATCACCAACCAGGGGCAGTAAATAACCTATTTTTAGATATCCGACCGTCATCTCCGAGTAAGAAAAACACACAAGTCCCTATTCAGAAAGTAGAATAGGATCTTATTTTTCCTGTCATCAAAACAGAAGGTGAGGATTGCAGTTCTCAAGGAACTCCCCCCAAATCTGAAGCAAATCACAAACGGGCAACACTGCTTGGACGGTGTCTGTCAAATCCCCAGTGTTCCTCCAGATCTGATTCCATTTCCAGCTGCGTATGTAGCAGGGAGGGGAAAGGCTTGACAAGGATAGTGATGCTTTATAGATACTTTCCCTTTAGACCAGGACTGTTGAGAGTTTTAAATGTAGTAGGGCTAAATTTAGCAATTAAAAACCTAATTTTGACCCTTCTTCAAATCCATTTCACCTAGAAATCCATTATGTAAGAGGAAACATGGAAGGGATCATATTCCCTACCACTCTGAAGTGACCAGGGAGTGGCTTAACTGATGATTTTTAACCTTTTTTTTTTCCCCCCCAAAGGAAATATTACAGAGAAGTCCAATACATACAACAGCTAAAGGCCAACAGCTCAGGGTGAGATAGAGGACTGACAGGAGCCTCACCCCCTGTTCTCCCTTTTTCTGTCCCTCCCAAACATCCCTGGGACATCCCTTTGGAACCCCAGCAGCTCTACACAGTGTAGTTTGAAAATCACTGTATATGAAAAAAATGTGAGTGAGAAAACCACATGTGAAGAATTATTACTAAGGACTCTCATAAGTGTCATGCTTGTACTTTGGGGAATTATGATTCATTAACCAAATAAGAAATCACCACCATTTCTTCCAGGGTACTCTATCCTAGGAACGCTGGGATACACACAGAATAGATTTATTCCATTGCCACAGTGGCCATTTTAAATTTTAGCAAATACTGTGTCTTTGCTTTGATTCTACTTAAAAATAGTACCAAGATTGCCTTCTATCTCAGTGGCATCCTAATTAACAGTATCTAGCAAAACAAAGGAGGTCCAGTTCTGCTCTCTTTAGCCCTGGTCACGTCTGCCCTGGAATGTGGACTTAATTCTGGGTGTCTCCCTTCCAGAGGAGCATGGTCCAAGGGTCATTGATTGATCTGATTGATCAGTGATTGATCCTTTCATTGATCATGATCCAGTGATCATGAACATTGATTTCACATCAATGGGCTTTGATGTGAAACCATTTTCTGTGAACAAGTGTTGATAGAGTTGTAGCTGCTTTGCCTGGAGAAGGTGGAGCATTAGCGTGACCCTTACCTCTCCAGGGAATTTTCGTTAAAAAGGATATGGCCCATCTCCCTACAACCCTTCTTCCCTTCCATCCTTCCTATTCTCCTCTCCTGTAGGGCTGGCACCAGGGGGTGCCATTTACACAGACTGCAACGTAAAGGGTATCCTTTAGAGCTATGCAATGGCAGTAGGCCTGCCATTATGAAAAGGGATTTGGTTTTTAACATGAGGCTCCAAAAGGTAGATAAAAATGCAAAGATCAGAAGACAAGGTTAGTGAAATTTTGGTTTAGGATAAGGACATTCTAACAGTGGGAGAAGACAGAATGGACAGCTCTAGATGCAAGTATTTGGAAAGGCGTTGGATAGTGAGGGGAGTCCATGCTTCTAAGGCGGATAATAGTAAATTAATTGTGCTTTTGTGATGTGATTAGCCTTGAGGCATTTTATTTTATTTTTTTCACAAGTGCTCTCCTTCTTAATCATCACTGTGATACTCCCAGGTAGGAACTATAATTATCTTTATTTTATAGATGAAGAAACTGCAGCTTGGATAAACTGCTTTACTTTCCTAAGGTCACATAGAAAACCAATCAAAGCTAGCATTTGAGCTCAGGTCTCTCTGACTCTAGAATGCAAACTCTTAACCATTATGTCACATTGAACTCTCAAAAAGGAGGTACAAAATCCCATTGTTCTTAGTGTGCTCATCCGTTCAACTGCAGCTAACCTTGATCTACAAATAAAATTAGATCTTGACTTTGTACATCAAAGGGTAAAATCATTTCTGTGGAACAAAGGTAGGTGAGCAGGAAGTGCCTTGCTCTCACTACTCACTGATATCTCTGTGTGGGACTCAGGGGTGAACCTGCACACCTGGGCTCCAGATGGGGGAAGCTGTCTTACACACAGCATAAGCCGCCAGATCCAATTCCATCACTCAAACACCCAATGCACAAAAGATGTGCAAAGCCTCATGCTGGCTATTTTGTTTTTGTCACTTCCCAAATGCCCTCTCCAAAAATAACACCTTAGGGAGGCAAGAAGTGGCTTTATGGGATATTGCAGAGTCGCTGGTGGGAGCTGGTGGGAGCGGAGCTCATCAGAGCACACTCGATGCCCACCATCACTTTGGAAACACTGAGATAAAAGGGAGAGACGAAACCCTTCACTACGTGTGCATTCGACAGCTGCGGCTCTCCCATTGCTAGTGCTGTGTCTGCTGTGAAGACCACGGGGAGGCCCACACCAAGGCTCTGTTAGTGCTAAAACAGATGTTCCTTCAGCATGAACATCTTAGGTGGCCACTTTCATGGGGTGGAAAAGGATAATCTAAACCTTCCAGTTCTTGCCAAAATAACCATGTGTGGGTCTTTGTTCTGCAATCCTCTGGAACACACAGATAGATTTCCAAGCAGTGGGAACCTCCTGTCTTAGTCAGTCTTTGGACAAACTCTTGTCCTGTCCATTTCACCCCAGTTTCCTGAAACCCTGGCTGTAGGGCTCCCGTGGCTGGAGCCTGTGAGAGCCTCCTTTGTAAGGAGAGTTTTCACAGCCAAAGCCATCAAGGCAGGCAGTGAGGGACACTGGGCCTCAAGTCAATTACAGCAGTGACAGGTATTACCTTGGCTTCCCGGGCTGAGAGGTTCCCCGCCTGCAGTTCTGTTTGTCTCTTTGGGCTCCTCTCCAGGGAGGATGGCAGTAGACTCACTGCCCATGGGCTACAGTAGGCACTGGCTGGCTGGGGAGAGCATGGCAGAGGACCAACCCATTGCTGACTCAGATGCTTGGGGAAACTTTTGGGCCTTGATAGAGAAACAAGCTACAGAGCAAGGGAAAGAATTCTCCAAAGCAATCCAAACATGGAAGAGCCCCAAATTTATATTCAAATCTTTCCTCCAGCTTCCTTCTCTGTGAATCTGGAACATTTGCAGCAGAGAGAGAAACTGGAATGACATGGATTTAGGAAAGAGAGAGAGGTAGGTTAGAGAGTTGTTCAGAGAGGCACTGTGACAAAGTGAAAAGAATATTACTCAGCCATAAAAAGAAACAAAATTGAGCTATTTGTAGGAGGTGGATGGACCTAGAGTCTGTCATACAGAGTGAAGTAAGTCAGAAAGAGAAAGACAAGTACCGTATGCTAATGCATATATATGGAATCTAAAAAAAAAAAATGGTACTGATGAACCTAGTTGCAGGGCAGGAATAAAGGGGTAGACATAGAGAATAGACTTGAGGACACGGGGTGGGAGGGGGAAGCTGGGAAGAAGTGAGAGTAGCACTGACATATATGCATTACCAAATGTAAAATAGGTGGCTGGTGGGAAGCAGCCGCATAGCACAGGGAGGTGAGCTCCATGCTTTGCAATGACCTAGAGGGTTGGGATAGGGAGGGTGGGAGGGAGGCTCAAGAGGGAGGGAATATGGGGACATGTGTATGCATAGGGCTGATTCCCTTTGTTGTGCAACAGAAACTAACACGGTATTGTGAAGCAATTATACTCCAATAAAGGCCTATTAAAAAAGAAAAACGAAAAAAAGAAATGGACTTGGAACAAGAGCTCAGATTTGGGCCTTGTCTCTATGCCTGTGTGGCCCAAGGCAAGTCACCTTTCAGTTCCAAGATCTGGGTCTCTAAGGTCCCTTTCAGCTATAAAATTAAGACCTAAGAGTTCTTGGTTATATAAATAGAATTCTTCCAAGACCATAATTATTCCCATAATCAAGAACCATTTGTTAAGTCATCAGTGTGTGATTTTCTGAAGATAAGAGCAAGGAGACTTGACCCTTACAGGCTGGATAGCTGTGACATGGGCCAACAGCTAAGTATGTGAGTGTCTAAAAATTCAACTAAAATGAATTAATAATATAAATATTAAGAATTTAATAAACAAACAAAAAGTTTATACCATAGGATAGTGTGTGACAGGGGAATTTTTCAACAGGGGAAACCCCACTCCTGACTTTAGGATGGGGCCTTCTATTTCAATTGCTCCAGAGCCTAAGACACACGGGGACCCTCTGGCATGGAGCACATCCCAAGCGTCTGCATGGCAGAGCTGTGTTCCATTGCCATTTGCAACAAACGTGAAGGAGTGATAGTTCAAAGAGAAGGAGCCCTTCTGGGGTTAACTACCAAAAAAGCTGAAGACCAAGGCTGCACACCTATACGCACTGGAGTGAGTTTCTTTTAATGGATGTCCTTGCTCACCTTGAAGAGACTGAGAATGTTTAAGTAACTTAACCAACACTCAGTAAGGAGGGGAATCAGGATTGAAACTCTGTCTGCCTGACTCCAGAGCAAACAGTTTTAACCACCAGTCTACACTGCCTGCTTCAGAATTCTGTCAACCTGAACAACAGTGATTTCCAATCCTGACAAACGGTAATGATCAACAGTAGTAATTCTCTAGCACTACCTGAAGAGCTTTGTAAAAACTACCCATGCCAGGCTCACCCCCAGAGTTTCCAGTACCCTTGGTTTCAGGAAAGGTCTGGTCATCAGTCGTTTCGTTTGTTTGTTTTTGTTTTTGGCTTCGTTGGGTCTTCGTTGCAGCACGCGGGCTTTCGCCAGTTGTGGTGAGTGGGGGCTTCTCTCAATGCAGTGGCTTCTCTTGTTGTGGAGCACGGGCTCTAGGTGCGCGGGCTTCAGTAGTTGTGGCGCGCAGGCTCAGTGGTTGTGGCTCGCGGGCTTTGTTGCTCCGTGGCATGTGGGATCTTTCCGGACAAGGGATCCAACCCGTGCCCCCTGCATTGGCAAGTGGATCCTTAACCACTGAGCCACCAGGGAAGTCCCCGTCAATCGTTTTTAAAAGCTGTCCCCAGGTGATTCTAAGTGCAGTTGGGGTGTGAATCACTGATGTTCATAATTTAAAATATCAGACTCCAAATAAACTCAGGTTCAGGGCTGCCTTCATGGGATGTATCCATGGCAGATTTGAGCTGATTGTTTGAGTAGTGGCTTGTGGAAGTGGATACAAATCTTAGAATCCTTTAGGGATAGATGAAGCTCTGGACCCATGAGGACTCTGATCTTGGTGAAAATTCCCCACGTGCCACAGGCCTCCATTGGAGAAATCACCCAAAGAACACAACTAGGAATTCATTCTGTCCCCAAATGCTTACATGGATGTTTGTTTCAAGAAGATAAATTTAAGTTCCTATTAATGGGAGAACACTTTCTCCCTCCTCTCTGGTTTCCAGGAACGGAGACTTTCC
>NW_006769677.1:5142422-5149726 GCF_000442215.2 Lipotes vexillifer
ACCAGGAACGGAGTCTTTCCTTACATCCGCCTTTTCTTGCCTCACCACTAATGCCCCAGGGAAGGGGGCGTGAGTCCCCGGTGGTGACTAAGGGAAGGGAATTCACAGTGTTAGTCCAGGCCCTTCCTCCCTCCCTTCCCATTAGAAGCCAGCTTCCCCGGGAAAGCACACATTCCGCTTTGTTCTGCCTGGTTTTTCAGGGTCCCTCAGGGGAAGACAAGTTTTCTAAGACTGCCCAGAGTGTGTGGCAATACGTCTTAATTCAGGGCACAGAGCTAGCCATGCCATCCATCTTAGGTGTTCTCATTAACTAAGGTGATATTTTAACCATCGTCCACCTTATTCCTTGTCCATCTCTTAAATAATTCAGAATTTGGATGGGGGAAACAGAGTTGTTACATATTGACTTCTTAAATAAGTTTCATCGGTTCCCTTTAAAATGTCATTTTCTCCTAGCTGAACAAAAGAAACATGAAACTACTACAAATTCTCTCCCTACCCATACAGTCTCTCTCACCGTCGTACTACAACCCTCATTATAATGCATTAGCTTTTTCTTGAAATAATAATAATCAAACCATTTGTAATCCATATGTTTCTACCCAAGACTGGCAATCAGAACTTCAGGATTAATTGCAAGAGCTGTAAAGAGGTTCTTGGACATTTGCCTCAAGAGCCTCCATGAATAGCACGAAGATGAGTAGTAAGCTCAGAGCTCCCCACTGCCGTGCCAGGTTATGATGCCTTCTTTCCTAACCAGCAACCAAGAGAAAAGGCTTTTCAGATCTTCCGGAGGATGTATGACATGGAAAGCTCATTCTAGTAAAGGGAACCAGACCCCTGTCATCTGACACCAACAAGGTGCCCTTCCCTTGGCTTAAAGGGGTCTGGAGGAGGACAGCAGATAACCTTCAGCCTAAATAAGTAATATCATCGCTGCTCTGGAGTCTCTCTGAGGCATGCCCGGTTACAATGTGGAATTCCACAGGGCACGTGGCCCTCTTGGACTCGATCCAAAGGAATAAGTTATCCGAAGGACCTCATCCTCACATGTGCCCCTGGGACAGTGTTCATCAGCAAGCTTCAGGGTAGCTAGTAAAATTCTGGTGCTAGTCAATTGATCACAACACGCTTGTTAATAGAGTGAAGGCGCCATTAAGAAGCAACAACCCAGTTTGTCGCTTGCCCCTTCCTTCATTGTCCGGTTAGCTTGTTCATAAGGCAGCTCTGGGTGTCTGACAAAATGAGCCTCTTGCTTGCATGCCTAATCCAGAGGGCTTTCTTATGATCTGTTGTTTTCTATTACCAGCACTTCTGCTTCATGCCATGCTCTTGGCTAATTGAAGCTGTTCAAGGCATGAGGATTCTGCTAATGGACTCAGCTCTCCCACAGGGGTCAGATGCCAAGACAATTTCACAACAGTGAAAGGAAGAGCCCAGATGGCCAGGCTCAGATGGTAAAGGCCTTTAGAATCTGCCTTGAGGCTCTCACTGGCTTTAGATTGAAAACCATCTTGGCCCCATCCACCAGTGTAAGGCATTTAATGACAGCCTGAAAGCACAGAGCTTAAACAGAATGATGAGCACAGGGCAGGACTTTGGACTCCAGAAGAACTGCCTAAGCACAGATCATTTTTCTACGTATTTGACGAGAACAAACGAGGTGAGAATTTTCCTTTTGTTTGTCCGGCCTCTGGCATTGTTTACTTTCGTTTTATTATTCTCAAAGGCACTTAAAGCTCTGGCAGTGTTTCTGTCCTCAAATCTTATTGTCAGAAGTTTCTTTTTCAGCTGTTTCAAATCATATCTGGTAGAGTGAGTGCTTTGCCTGGGCTCATCGCTTTACCTCAGAAGAAATAAAGTTCACCCTTTAAATGACAATATTGATTGTCTACAGCTTTTAAGTTTTCTACACTTAAGCTGCAGGCTTCATTTAAAGACCTGTTTTCCTTCATCACAAAGGAACGATGGTAGAACTCTACTCTGCTGGCGTCTGGGGAATGATCTAACACCGTATTTTGGACGATCGCTATGTTTTGTCAGATTTTCACTGTGTGTGGAGTAATTCTTTGTCAATGGTGATTTTGTCAACTGTGGTTTTGAGGCAATGAGGTTTTATACGTGTGCCTGAAATTTCTAAAATATATAAGCTTTTAACATTTGCAAAGTTGAATTCAGTCCTCTTTTAAAAGGAACCCAATATGCTGTTTTTCCTCCCCCTCTATCAGGGCGTGCGTGGGACAGAGTGGATTTTACATGCTGCCCTTCCAGAACATGGATAGGATATCAACACAGAAAAATGAGCCCTTCAGCCCTGTGATGATTTGTGGAAAGCTCAGATTGATTTAGCAGGCATTTTCTTGACACCTGTGAAAAGTCAGCGTGTGAGAGAGGGTAGCATGATGGTTATGAGGCCACGTTCTAGAGCTGGACTGCCTGATTGAATCCCAGCTGCACAGCTTTAAATGGTGGGCCCACTCCCAAAAAGATAAGAGCAACTCCTAACCCCAGGAACCTATGAATGTGGCCTTATTCGGAAAAAGGGTCTTTGCAGATGTAAATACATTGCGGATGGATCTCTTGAGCCGAGATCATCCTGAATGAGCAGGGTGGGTCCTGAGTCCAGTGATAAGTGGCTTATAAGAGACAGAGGAGGAGACAGAGGAGGAGACAAAGACACAGAAGAGGAAAAGGCCATGTGAAGACGGAGGCAGAGATTGGAATGATGCTGTCACAGGCCAAGGACCACCTGGAGCCACCAGAAGCTGGAAGAGGCAAGGAATGATTCTCCCTTAGAGACTTTGGAGGGAGGTGGTCCTGCTGGCACCTTGACTTTGGACTTCTGGACCCGAGAACTGTGAGAGAATAAAGTTCTCTTATATTAAGCCACCCAGTTCGTGGTAATTTGCTACAGCAGCCCTAGGAAACAAATACATTACTTACCAGCTAAGTGACCTTGGACAAGTTAGTTGACCTCCGTTAATCAGACCCTTCAAAGGAAAACCCTCCTCGCAGGGTTGCCGTGGGGATAAAAATGCCTTCACACAGGTGAGTGGCTTAGAACAGTGCCTGTACCTGGTGTGCTCAGACAAGTGATTTTTTTCTATCATGATAACAGGCAAATGCAAAGGAGCTGAGATTTCAACCCAGTAAGTGCTGGTCAAAAGAGTCACAATCTGAGAAACAGGAAAATCCGGGAAGAAACTATTTCAGCTGACCTCAGGCCTCAGCAGTAATTCCTAAACAGCTAAAGAATACGAAGCAGGAGGAGGGTTCCCTGCAAGAGCCATTATTTAAATGCTTCTGAATCTAACTGGTTTTGGAAAAGTGCAACTTTTGGAGGTTTATGTGCTGAGACTTTAAGAGCACACGTATTACACACCATGCATACTTTCCCTCAAACCTCCTGCCCACCCTGAGTTTTGAGTTGCCTGCCTGGGTAGTTGTAAGGCCTTCACTCCAGGGGCGAGAGACTGTTCCCTTTTGCCTGGAGATGGGAACCACTGTGGGTCTGTGTGGAGGGTTTGTTAGCGGGCTGTGGAGGGAATGCCCAGGAGACTGAACTTCCTGCCCTCAAATGCCCTTCCTACTCTCAGGATCACAGTTTGATTTTGCTGTGAATCCCGGTGTCTTAGTCAGTTCGAGCTGCTATAACAAAATACCTCAAACTGTGTGGCTTATAAACAACAGGAATTTATTTCTCACTGTTCTGGAGTCTGGGAAGTTCAAGATCAAGGTTCTGGCAAATTTAATGTCTGGGGAGAGCCCACTTCAGAGTCAGCTGTCTTTTCACCATAACCTCACGTGGCAGAAGGGGTGAGCTCACTCTCTGGGTCTCTTTTATAAGGGCGCTAATCCCAATCATGTAGGTTCTCCCCTCATGACCTAGTTACTTCCCAAAAGCCCCTCCTCCTAAGACCATCGCCTTGGGGGATAGGATTTCAACATATGAATTTGGGGGAGACATAACCATTCAGACCATAACACCCAGGAAGGCACAATTCTTCTTAGAGTGTCCGCTAAGAAGGACTCATAGATGTAAAACCCCCATGTCAGTGAAGACTCAAAGTTTTAGAGCTCAGGGGGTTCTATCAGTCATTTTGACCAATGTTCCCATTTTATAGATGAGGAAAATGAGGCTTAGCCAGGCACAACAGCTGACCCCAGTGCACACAGGATCTGGTGGCAGAGCTAGCTCTGTTGGGGGTCCCTCACTCTAAGGGTGTTTGGGCATTTGTTCTAGGAAGTAGACCTGGGTGGGAAACACATGAGGGGCCAAAGCAAATGTTAGGACTTGTATACCTATCACTGCCAGCCCCAGGGCTTAGTCTGAGCATCACCATCACAAACATGAATTTGGTTCTTTTAAGGAGTGGGCCAATTCTCAGCTCTTCCAGCAACTCCCTGACTTTCTAAGGCCTCTAGAACACAAACTGGGAATGGGTGCCTGAGTATATGAAATACAGCTATATTTCTGAGCATGTTTTCGAAAAACAACAACGACAACAATAATTCCCTTTCAGGATAATTGGCGAAATCAGAGTATTCAGGCTTATTATAGCGCCCAATGTGTAGTAGGTGGGACATATACGTTGGTTATTGTTATTTTTATTATTACCAGTATGACTACTCACTATGGCTTTGCTCTGCTCAAACTCTCCACTATAAAAATGAAAGTAATAATAATGGTTTACCAGAATAGAAACTACGAGCATGAACTCCGGAACCAGCAGGGTCCCAGTTCTATCCTTACAAGCTATAGGACCTTAGATACATTATTTGGTTTCCCTTTGCCTCAGTTTATTCATCAATAAAATCAGGATTACAATAGTATGTGCCTTATGGAGCTGCTGTAAGGATTCATCAAATTCATAAATGTAACGTTCTTAGAACAGTGCTTGGCACGTAGCATGTGCTCCATACGGTGTTCACCACTGTATTACTTTTCCTTACCCCACAGAATTGTGATGAGAATCAAACAAAACGATGTATTTAGAAGCATGCAGTATATTCAACTGGTAATTATCACCATCATCATTATCATTATCAAATGACTGGGTCTTTCTGCTGTCAGGATCTGCCCCCGTATTTGCCTGATAGTTAATGCTTCCTGGGCATGTGTGGAGTAAGAAGTAACATGCAAAGAGTGTGTACATAGAACAACACTGAACTGGAAGCTAGGTTTTCAAGAGTCTCTTTAGGGCAGCTTCTACCCTACTGCTGGTAAATCATTTAGGGTGAGAATCCTGCTCTGGAGTGACAGTCTTTGGAAGACCCTAAGTGGAGTGTTTGTTTGATCCCCAGGGTGTCCCCTGTTTTGAGAACGGCCAATGCATGGTTTGTTCTCCGATGGCCATGTCTGTGTAACGTGGCACTGTCCTGGCCTTAGCTGACCAGTCCTGTGGTGCACCCTGCCTCAGTCTCCAGGATTTTTCAAGCAGATCTGAGGAAATAGGATCAGTCTCTTTCTGGTGGTGGAATCTTCAGCAGCCACGCTCCCTGCCAATCTGCAGTAGGGGAGAATGGAACTAATGTGCAGAAAACACCCAGGTGACCATGTGGGGAGGGCCCTAAGATCATGTGAAGCCACGGCACTCCGTGGCATCCCTGCCCTTCCCAAGGTAATGTCTATCCTTCCAATATACACCCCCTGTTTTACCTAAATGGAATTTCTGTTACTCTCAACCAAGAGAATCTTCCTCTCCCTTCTAGAACCAACCCAAGAATCTCCTGTGCTGCAAAAATTCTCCTGACCTCCTCCCCCATGAGGTCTAGTCTGGGCCACAGCATTTTGCACCTCCCACCCCAGGGTACTTCCTAGTCCCCCCGCAATACTAAGCTTCTTAAGGACAGTGTCTAGGTCTTATTTGTCCCAAATTTCCATCACCTGACCCAATGCTGGGGACCAATAATAGATTGGCTTTGTCTTTCAATGAATATGTAAATGACATAGAATGTAGGCACACAGGTCAGATTACCTCTATGATCTTTTCCAAACTGGAGATTCTATAATGTGATCCTAGGTTATTTGTAAAGGGAGGTTCTGAAGGGGTTCAATGGATGGTTCCAGAACTGTAGCAGTTGATAGTTTCAGTCTTATGTTATTTAAATTTTACTTCCATAGCTACGTCTTTCCTTGACAAAGGTATGTCTCTAGCACCACTCATGATTTGGAGTCGTGAATTACTGTCATCATTTTTAGGTTCACAAATGGAGTAAGAAGGGATGAGGAAGGGAGAGAGACTGCACCTGAGAGATGAAGAGCTAAGACAAAACTCATGGTACATATGTGTGAGACAGAAATCTCCAGAAAGAGAATTAAACTGAATTATAAGTGTGAAAGTCAGAGGAAGAGGAGCTGGTGTCTGCAGGAACCTTGTCTGATCAGTCATCACAGTGAAACAACTAAACTGACAGAAGCTATAAGATGTTAGATTTCTCTGTTCCTGACATACAGATGGCCAACAAGCACATGAAGAAATGCTCAACATCGCTAATTATTAGAGAAATGCAAATCGAAAGTACAATGAGGTATCATCTCACTCTGGTCAGAATGTCCATCATCAAAAAGTCTACAAATAATAAATGGTGGAGAAGGTGTGGAGAAAAAGGAACCCTCCTACACTGTTGGTGGGAATGTAAATTGGTGCAGCCACTACAGAGAATGGGATGGAGGTTCCTTATAAAACTAAAACTAGAGTTGCCATATGATCCTGCAATCCTACTCCGGGGCATATATCCAGAGAAAACTCTAATTTGAAAAGATACATGCACCCCAATGTTCATTGCAGCCCTATTTACAATAGCCAGGACATGGAAGCAACCTAAATGTCCATCGACAGATGAATGGATAAAGGAGATGTGATATATGTATACAATGGAATATTACTTAGCCATAAAAAAAGGATGAAATAATGCCATTTGCAGCAACATGGATGGACCTGGAGATTATCATACTGAGTGAAGTAAACCAGACAAAGAAAGACAAATATCATATGATATCGCTTATATGTAGCATCAAAAAATAAGAGATGCAAATGAACTTATTTACAAAACAGAAATCGACTCACAGACATAGAAAACAATCTTATGTTTACCAAAGGGGAAAAGGGTGGGGGAGGGATAAATTAGGAGGTTAGGATTAACATATACACACTACTCTATATAAAATAGATAACCAACAAGTATGTTGTATAGCACAGGGAACTATACTCAATATTTTGTAATAACCTATAAGGGAAAAGAATCTGAAAAAGAATATATATATATATATATATATATATATATATATATATATATATATA
>NW_006769677.1:5149737-5150133 GCF_000442215.2 Lipotes vexillifer
ATATCTGAATCACTGTGCTGTATACCTGAAACTAGCGCAACACTGTAAATCAACTATACTTCAATTAAAAAAAATTTTTTTAATTGAAAAAAAAACAAGATTTCTCTGTTCCTGGCAACCTAAAAAGTTACTTTCATTTCCCAAAGTGTTTTCCGGGGAACAGTCTGGTGGGGGGAGAACCTGGCTGTAAAGGTGGCATGGAAGACCAAGTCTACTTTCTTCATTAAGGGAGACATGGGGCTTTGGGCCATTTCTTTGAAGTCCCTCTAGAGGCTTCTAAAGATTGGGTAGTGGCATCTGATCTTTAATCCCAGACATCAAATTTGTTGAGTTTTGCCCTGGACAATCTGTTTCTCAACTTTTCACAGAACATTTCCTTTGTGACAAGTAGGGAAA
>NW_006769677.1:5150143-5151083 GCF_000442215.2 Lipotes vexillifer
TGCATTTTTCTTTCTTTCTGTTTTGCCTTCCCATCCCAGTCACAGCATCAGAAAGGGGGAATTTACCTGTTGGATGGTGTGCTGAAAGATTAGACACAAAGTGCTGACCTTGGTGTCTGCAACACACCTCCTCCAGATTGGATGTCTTTGCTTTCACTCTCTGATAGGAAGTGAGCGACACTGAGTCTAGTCTTATGACCATTTAATGTCTGAGTCCAGCACACTGTTTGTACTACTTGCAGTCATCATGATAACTAGGAGCATGGACTCTGGGATCTGACAGCCTGTATGAATTCCATTGGAGCCTGTTCCTAGGCAAGTACCTGGACAGGTTATCTAACCTCTCAGATCCAGTCTCCAAGCCTCCAAGGTGGGATAATGATAGCTGCTAGCTCGATGAGGCATTGTGAGGGTTAAATGAGATAAAACATGGAAAGCCTTCATCCAATTACTAAATATCCATGGGCATTTAGTAATTCCCATGAACATTAGTTATTATTACTATATTACTATATCTTTAATATAGTAATAATATTTCTACTAATAAAATAGGAGAAAGCTTGGCACTGGACAGAGAACTTGCAGCAGGAAGGAAGCTAAGTAGTCACACAGGCCTTTCCTTGAGTTCATCCCACCCCAAAGAATTTGGTGCTGCCATATACGGGACATGAAGTTCAGAAATGGCTGTTTCGGGACTTCCCCGGTGGTCCAGTGGGTAAGACTCCACGCTCCCAATGCAAGGGACCTGGGTTTGATCCCTGGTCAGGAAACTAGATCCCGCATGCATGCCGCAACTAAGAGTCCACATGTCTGCGTGCTGCAACTAAGAGCCCACATGCCACAGCTAAAGATCCCACGTGCTGCAACTAAGACCCGGTGCAGCCAAAATAAATAAATACATAAATATTAAAAAAAAAAAAAAAAAAAAAAAAAAAAAAAA
>NW_006769677.1:5151093-5161664 GCF_000442215.2 Lipotes vexillifer
GCTGTTTCCAAACTGGTGAATTCCTTGAGGACTTTTTCTCCATTGTGGTTCATCTGGTTGTGCCCTTGGTTTTCAGTGGCCATGATTGTTCCAAACTGTCCACGAGCTGGAAGAACACTGCTCTATGGTAAGCCCAGTGCCACCCTGATTCAATCTTCTCCAATTCTACAAACCCCAAGTAGTATGTGAGACAACTGATGTAGGCTTCCCTGGCAAATGCTTGCGGGCATCGTAGAGACCCCCACTTCAAGGGGACGGCAGATTCTGGTCATTAGAATAATGGCTGTGGTAACTGAGCTACCTTCTGGACAAGATGGCAGCTCTCTCATTGAACAAGTTTAGGAGACTGATTTTTTTCCCCCTGCAACCACTATTTATTGCATGAGATTTCAGAAGATGATGAGAAAGAGCAAGTTTATAAGACACCATGAGGTTGTATAAATAAAATGAAGTCATATCTGGGAAAGACGTACCAAAGAAAATTGAACCCAAAATATCTAACTTTGTAATTCATACTTGGCCAAAAGTCCCACTGAATTAAAGCACGGACTGAATAACTGTGTACACAAAATGCCTTTAAAGTTCTTCCATAAATTTAGAGAAAAAGGAATAGTCTGTTTAGAGCTACCAAGGCAAAATTCCTTACTGTGGATTTACAGGCACTTGTACAAGTGGTCCCCAAACACCCTTTTTAATTTTTTTAAATTATAAATAAGAAAGGACAGATTCTACCCTCACAACTTCCACTTTGGAACTTGTAATCACCAGGCACAAAGAACAGAGTTCTTGGAAAAAAGGAAGGCTGAATTCCAGGCCTCTGAAGGGGAAGTTATAGTCTGACTGATTACATTGATTGCATTTTAAATCTACCAATTTCTCCCTTGAAACCCACATATTATTTAACATTTTAGTTGCTTTATGTTAAATTTGTTGAAGAAAATCTCTCAATATTTTCAGGCCATTATCATAATGGTTTTTTGTGTGTGTGCTTTTTTTTGTTTCTGCGGTACGCGGGCCACTGTTGTGGCCTCTCCCGCTGCAGAGCACAGGTTCCGGACGCGCAGGCTCAGCGGCCATGGCTCACGGGCTCAGCTACTCCGCGGCATGTGGGATCTTTCCAGACCGGGGCACGAACCCGTGTCCCCTGCATCGGCAGGCAGACTCAACCACTGCACCACCAGGGAAGCCCATATCATAATGTTTTTTATTTCTTAATTTTCCTTTTGGTTTTCTTCATTTCTTTTTAAAATTTATTTTATTTTTTGTTAATTTTCCTTTTTGAATAAGTGAGAGAACCAAGTTGAATAAGCAATACTATATAAGTCATCCATTTAATATAGAAATTCTGGGAATTATAGCTTTGGTGCTCGCCTTCATTACGTGTATTGAAATCAAGCAGTTTCTACATCTAGGCAGACCGAGGCAGTTCTTAGGACATGTCGGAAGGGGTAGTGTCTTGGCACTTACTGTAGGAGAGCCTACAGCTGCTGTGACCCACATTTGAGCAGTGACTCAGGGATGTGGCTGGCAAAGGAGGAGGAAGTGGCTATGAAGAGCAGCTGTTAACAAACATATGACCAAGTCATCCCTCCCCCAACACTTACCATTACCGAGAGTGATACTGTGGAAACAGCCGTGCAGGGGACATGGATCTCTTTGCTACCTATGAGTGTTCCTTTATTATAGCTCAACTACTGTACTCTGATTACATGACATGTAAATATATGGGATGAAGGAGGACTGGGTGGATTTACCCTCGATCCCACAGCCTTATGATAGATTGACTTGTCTACATGTATCTATCAACTACATTGAGACCATCAGATTTATATAAACATACCATTATCATTGCATTTATAAAAAGTACTCACAATCAGCATTCCATAGTTTTCCCCAGTAATCCTATAATATGGGTAGGGAACATCATTTTCATTTTACCAAAGAAGTACCAAATGTAGGAAAAGTGCTTGATCGTACGAGCAATGTAAGAAGAGTACACATTAAAACAAGAAAGCATATTTTGACCGTCAAACTAACAAAGCCATGTAGATCATCAAATTAGCAATATTTTAAGATAATGTTTATGCTGGCAAGGTTGCATTGAGATGGAAATTCTCTTTCTACTGGTGGAAGGACACACTGGTTAAACATTTCTGAAGAGCACTTTGCAACATGTATCAGAACCTTTAAAAGTATTCAGGGAGTTCCCTGGTGGTCTAGTGGTTAGGATTCGGAGTCCTCACTGCTGAGGGCCTGGGTCCAATCCCTGATCGGAAACTAAGTTCCCACAAGCTGTGTGGTGTGGCCAAAAAAAAAGAAAAAGTATTCAGACCTTTGGATGCAGTAATTTCATTTCTGAGAGTTCCTTCTAAGGAAGTAATAGGAAATGTGGACAAATATTGTAAACAAAGATGTTTCTCACAATAGTCTTTATAAAGGTAAAAACCTGGAAATCATTGAAATATTTAACCACAGAAAATAGTCATGACACACCTACACAATGGAGTACTATAAGGCCCCTGGAAGTGATATCTTTGAAGAACTTTTAATGCTGTGAGAAAATGTTCAGAATATAATGTTAAGTGAAAAAGCAGGATGAAAGTCTTACATAATAGCATAATCATAATCATAGTTACATAAAAACACGTACGTAAATCCATTTAAACTAGACCGGAGGAAACAGGACTGTAGTTGTCAGAGGTTTCTGGGTTATGTATAATTTGGATTTTAAAAATACTTTTCTGTATGTTCCCTATGTTTAGAAGGAAACTGTATTACTTTTATAGTCAGAAAAAAACCACAACAAAGTTCTTAAAAATAAAGTGTAAAAGAAGTATTCTCAGGGAGATTCGTTAACTTGACCGAGGTCACACAGCCTCAAAGCAGAGGGGCTAGCACCTAAACCCAGGTCCGGCTCTAATCCCAATGTCTCCTTCCCCATACCACAGTGTCTCTGTAAATAGTTAACTTGAGCAACAAGTTATTGATGTTTGACTTGTTAGAGAACAAACCATTTGTGGACTCATGCTAGAATCCCCACTACTACTTTGATTAGACTCAGGAATACAACTATTCCTTTGTGGCTGTGCTCAACTTTCCGAGTCCTACAAGTGGCTGACATCTACATAGAGAAAACGCAAGTATGCTAAGCTCACTGCTCGATATCACCTGCATGAGATGTGAAACTCCCTTAATACAGAGAACCGTGGAGATCCAATATAGAACATGGCCTGGAAAGGTTATTCCAGTGATTTCCAAAATGAACTAAACAATAAAATTACCAGGATGATTTTCCAAAAATACAGATCCAGGTCTCACCCTAGAGATTCTATTTTAGTAAGTCTGAGGTGGAGCCCTTGCCTCTGGACCAGGACTGTCTTTAAACCATTCTAGCCAGTGGTAGAAAGCTCCCTGTATGCACAGTGAGTCACAGGTGGTGATTCCGCTACTAAAGGTTAGAAAAACTCCCCCTCAAAACCAGGATTCACTTAGAACTTGAGTGCACTGTTCACTGAGTCCTGTGATGACTTGGCCCACCTACTCAGTGGTTAATGGGGGAATCACCTTGTCACCCATTGCTGCCTGTGTTGGTTTTCTATTGTTGCTTAATAAATGACCACCCCTCCCCCCAAAAAACAAAAACAAAAACACAAAACTTAGTGTCTTCAAACAACAAACATTTTTTAGAGTTTCTGTTGATCAGGAATCTGCGCAGAGCTACACTGAGTGCTTCCAGGTCAAGGTCTTTCTGAGATTGCAGGTGAGGTGTTGGCCAGGGCTTGGTTTCATCTGAATGCCAGAAGGAGGACAAAAGGGGAAAGGGTCTACTTCCATGCTTACTTATATCGTTATTGGCAGGTCTCTGTACTTTTTCCTCCACCCTGTGGCTCCCACAGGAAGAATGATCAGAGAGAGAGAATGAGAGAAAGAGAGAGAGTTTGCACTCAAGCTGGAAGCCACAATCTTTTTATGATCTAGTCTCAGAATTGACATCCCATCACTTTTCTGTATTTGCTAGATGCAAGGTAACAACCAAGGAGAGGGAATTACACAGGGTGTGAATGCCAGGATTCAGAGGTCACTGGCGGCCACCTTGGAGGATACTTGCCACACTGCCCCAGACAAAGAGCAGAGTTAAAATTCTGCACTAATCCACCTTCACCTCTATCCTTCAACTTCTACTTGGTAAATAGGCAGAGGTGGGGCTGGAGTGAACTCTGCCTATTGATGGTAATTGAATCAGTAGGCCCAAAGCAGAAGGAAAACAAACCAAGTTTAATGTAGGGCAGTGCCTGAATTTTCACGCATACAGTATGAGCCATGGATGTCACCTTAGGTATCAATAGAGCCACCCAGTTAGTCAACAGGTTCACTCACTCTGTTTTTATCTTTAAAGGAGTGAACATTTCAAATGACCTTGGGAGCTATTATTTTCAACTCTGGCCCTAACTTGTGAAACAATACTCAATTCTCCTAGAAAATATACTTGAACTTCATGTCCTGACCTCAAATGCAACTTGCTCGAGGGTTGATATAATTGTATTTTCCATCCTCTTTGGAAGATAGACAACAAATATTGAGTGAAAATAAATATATTTACTTATATTTTATACATATGTGTATGTATACACATGTATATATATATATATATTTTTTTTAATATATGTGTGCACATACACATACACACCCACACACACTTTATTGGGACCATCTAGGGTGCCTCAGCTTACCCCACTATCTCCAACTCAGCCTTAATAGCGAAGCCTTCTAGTAATGCGGACAAAGGTAGGCATCCAGATACAACTGGTTTATCAACTAGACCTGCCATGTAAAGTTAATTTCAACTTGCCATCTAGTTGCCAGCTGACCACTGCTACACACATTTTCCGGCACCTCAACGTGCTATTGTCAGAGCCACAAATTGAAACAGTAAATACAGCTGTGCCATAGCTGCTCTTAGGAGGGGTGAAATCACTGGTGAGGAGGGAGTCCCCACTGTCATTTCAGCTGCCAAGACATTTCACACTAACGAACTGTGAAGGGGAAGTTGCCAATGATACGAAATCCCTTTTTATGGCCAGGGCTGGGCCAAGGCCACCAGACGGACCATGTTTTTCCCATGCTGCTGGGCCACTCAGAGATGTTCTTAACGACCAACGCTGATCCCTCTGTTCATGGGAGGTAGGAGATGGACAGGCCAATCCGTAAGCCATGCCCAAGGACTCTGGGAACACTGGCATGAATCCATAAGCCGCTATCCCCTCCTACCCCAACACGTCGAAATATTAGAAGGGAGCTTAAGTTACCTAGGTTCAGAGGAAAATAGAAGAGGTAATACTTTTTGGCAGATCACCTAGGAAAACTAAAAGTAATTCCCAAGGTACCTGTTTGAGTTACAGAAAGTCCCATAAATATTGCTATCCCATTGGAGTCCGTCTCCACCCCTAATTCAAGCCAGCTGATGGCCCAGAGACTTGCACAAAGGAATTGTCAAGGGAAGCACTTGTTGTACAATGGAAAGAACCCTGCTTTGGAGTCAGAGAACCCGCTTCCATGTTTCACTTTTGTTATTTTCTTGCTGTGTGACCTTGTGTAAAACACTGGGACTTTCTGAATTTCATATTCTTGTCTATTTATTATTAGCTACTTCATATGATTGTTGTGAAATTAAGTGAATATTAAAATAATGTCACTATTAAAAATGTCTTTTTTTTTTTTTTTTTTTACCATTCTGTCCCTGTGACAGAAATTCTGCCATCAGAAATATGATTCTCTGGGATAAAGCTCTCTTCTGGTGCCCTCTTTTAAAAGCAAACGCCTTTGAAAAAAAGTAACACAGAATCTGTGAGTGATCAGTCAGTAGACTGAATTTCCCCAGCAAATAGGTATTTTAAAGTACTGAAAAGATGAGGGTGCAAGAGAAAAGGGATTTGGGGGAGCACAAATACTATCTTCAAAGAACAGAAATGCAGGTGGGTATCTGGTCTCTGTGTGAAACAGAGGCTGGCTGGTGCAGGGACATTTCTGGGAAGGAGAAGGGGACCCTGCAGGTGAGGAGGCCACTTGATTTGAGTCTTATATTTGAGTTACTTAAGTCTCTATCTCCCACTGAACTGTAAGTTCTTGTTTCCTGTTTACCGATGTTTCCCCGTGGCTTATTACAGCTCTTGGAGTGTGATAGTTGCTAAATGAATGTTTGTAGACTAAAAGCTACATTTTGCAGACTTCACCATTTTACCAGGGTTGGTCCTCAGTCAGTTGATTGACCCAGGCTTTGGGGCACTTCTCCTGGACACACTTCCCTTCCTGACCTCTGGCCTTTACCTCTGATATTTCTGAGGTGGGTGCAAATCTCCACCCCTCCGAGGCATTCCAACCCTGACAAAGGCTTCCTGAATGCACCTGAAGCCCTGGACAGAGGTCTGCATGGAGGAGCCCCTCCTACAAACAGGTCAATCCCTCATCATTTAAGACTCAAAATCCTAGTGGGCACTGATTCCAGGGGTGATACACAGATGTAGGTGACATCTCTAAGGCGGGGCACCTGGCCCAGCAGAACAAGCAACACTGTCATAGGGGCCAAGGAGCCAGCAGGCTCCTGGGTCAGGGGTTGGCCTGACCTGCTAAGTGCATGCTCAGGCCTCCTGGTATCTTTGGATTCCTGTCTTTATCACTAGACACTCTGCGATCAGTTTTATGATTCTTCTGTATGAAACTAAATCAACATTACAGCTCTTGATTAGAGGTGATTAGAGAGCAGATATAGATTCAGGGAAAAAAATAAAATGTGTTTCCCCAGTAACCAGGAGGCTGAATTCAGGGGTGAGAAAATCTGAAAGTTCAAATAGTGAAGCAGCAAATTGGCTCTCACCTGATTAAAATAGCAGCTCAAAATTCCCTTTTTATCCAGACATTCACGATAGATTTTCTGAAGTGTTTGCTGTCTGATCCTCAGAGGAGGTTGAAACGCCCCCCCCCGCACCCGCCCCTGCGTTTTGCTGACACAAATACAAAGGCTCCTGATATCAGGCCTTTGGGGAACAGGGGAGGCAATGACCCCTCGATGGTAAAGTGGATGAGATTTCTCTTTGAAAAAACTTTCTCCTTGTTGGTGTTTCATCTGCTGATCCAGTATCAGCATTCTGCCCCCTTCCCTCTTCTCTAGAAAAATGTGAATGGGAAAACTATTCACTATTTATCCCTCCAAGGCAAGTTTGCATTTTTAAAAATTAATATTTAGTCATAAATGAATCATAAATGGCCCAAGGTTTTGGAGTGCAGTGGAGAATTTTGTCAAATTAAGGGAGTCTCCCTGGAGACTCCCTCCTGTGTGAGGGCAGGATGGCTAGGGGAGATTCTGATGTTTTGAATGATTAAGAATGAGAATGGATGTCCTTTGAAAGAAATGCATGTTGAACTCAACGGAGGTAAACTTAGGCTGTGGCGGAAGCTTGATCTCAACACCAAAGCAACCCTGGAACCCCTGGCTGCAGGAACCCAGCAAAGAGGACTCCACCCACTGTGCAGTGGCTAGGCCATCTCTAACTGCAGGGGCCTTTAAATAACAGGCAGAAATGACTGAGCTGGAAAAATTCTTCAGTCTAGACATGACAGGAAAACAGGCCAAAACGTGCTGTTGCAATTACAGGCGTTATCAGAAATATATTTCAGGAAGTTTTTTTCCACCAATGGAGATTATAACATGTTTTCCAGAAAGTGTCTCTTGATTGGAAGGGGCTCCCAAACCAGTTTTTAAATCTCTTTCTATACTGGCTCTAGCTCCATTGATCACCTGAGGTTCCCTTAGCCTTTGGATAGAGTTCACATGGGACACATCACATAATCAGGATCTCTGTGTCCTTAGCTCCTGTTATGGAAATAGGTGAGAGTGAAGCCCAGTGTGAAAATGATAAAAATAGCCCCATTTACTAAGCACAGAATGTATGCCAGGCACAGTGCTAAGTCCCACATGTGTATATATATATATATATATATATATATATGTATATTTTCATTTTTAAACAGCTTTATTGACATGTATTATTGTACAATAGACTACACATATTCAATGCATACAATCTGATAAGTTTTAACATACGTCTATAGCCATGAGACTATCACCACAATCAATAATGAACATATCCATCACCCCAAAAGTTTCTTGATGCCCCCTTGTCATCCCTTACTGTGACTCTCTTGCCCACAGCCCCAGGCTCAGGTAACCAACCAGTTATCTGCTTTCTGTCATTATAGATTAGTTTGTATTTTCTAACATTTTATATAATTGGAACTATCATACAATATGGCCTCTTTTTTGTCTGACTTCTTTATTCACCATAACTATTTTGAGATTGATCTGTGTTATTATAGATAATAATAGAGTTCATTCCTTTTCATTGCTGAGTAGTATTCCATTTGTATGGCGACTCTACAATTTGTTTTTCCAGGCTTTCACTGACAAACACTTGGATCATTTCTAGTTTTAGAGCACATTGTGAGGCAGGTTTTACAACTGAGGTAGCTTGTTTTCATCAGTTCCTAGAGTGGAGTGTCAGAAAACCCACCTTCTAGAAGTCCAGTCTAACCCTCTGCAAGAGATCTCCCTCTCTCCGTTGAGTCCAGGGCTCCCAATGCTTGTTAAGTGTCCAGTCCAGGCCTGTCTCAGAGCAGAGGGGTGCTGATGGCTGAGTAGACAGTGCCCATGGCAGGCTGGGTGCAAAGCCCTGAAGCAGGGCAGACTTCCAGTGCTCTGCTTCCCCAGAAGCCTGGGCATGAGGGTGTCCATTTGCCTCAAGCAGTTGGAATTCTTTGGGACCAGCCTGACTCCCTTCCAACGTTTCAGTCAGTGAAGGCACCTACCAGTCTGGTTGGCCATGTCCCTTCTCATTAAAGCTCTTCTGATTCACCCATTCAACACCCAGCACGTGGAATTAGGCTGCTCTGGGGAGGTGGGCATGGAAGAGCTTTGGAGCCAGTCATCTCAGGGGCACGGGCAGTGGAGGGGCAACACCAGTGGAAGGTGAGGGCCGCAGGAGGCAGGGCTCCACTTTGGGACCCCCTGCCCCAGGGATCCCTCCTCTGGCGGCCCCATGGGTGCTGGTGTACAGAATGCTTTCACAATAGTTTTCAAGGGAACATGACCTTCCACATACTCAGCTTAGAGGACTTTGCACCCTTGGTCACCTGAGCCACAGTGATCAGCTCGTGGCTTCTAGTTTATCACACAGTCACACCTCAGAGTGAGCTAGCCCTGCACAAGGACACGTTGCCTTGTCTGCAGCCCCACAGACCCAGAACCCTACCGTCCCCCCACCAAGTCTCAGTGCTGGGCCCAGCTCTGGTTCTACTACAACTTGAACTCAAGGTAACTATGCCAGTGGCCCAGGATTTACATCCATAAGTGACTTAAAAGTCTGTGCTCTTATCACCATGTAGCAGAGGAAGAAATAAACTTCTCTATAAGTGACCCTTGGGTAGCAAGTGGTCAGCTAGGTAGGAGAAATTGTTCTGCTAAAGTAAGTGTCCACAATGTGTGTGTCAGGAACATATTGTTGGGACCATATGTGTCAGGAAGAGCATATGGAAGAAAGCAGGTAGGTCATGGAAGGAAGGGCCTTGTCAGTTCCAAGCAGGTTATGTCACACTTCCGGCTTGGGGTTTTGCTACATGGAATTGGTCCTTCCCAGAGACATCTGTCACCTAGTTCAAGAGCTGCAAAGAACTAGGCTGGCCATGGAAACCCTCCCCAATGCAGAGAAGTACGTGCTTAAGAACAGGAGTTCGGCATTAGATGCCTGGGCTACACAGTCTTGGGCAAATCACTGTTGTCCTTTGTGTCTCAGTCTTCTCGTCCGTAAAGAGTTTAACGCTGTGCTTACCGTGTGGCAACAGGTCTCACTCTCACTCTGATGGGTGTGTTCTCCTGACTTAACACTTCAGACAGAAGAGATACTCCTGGCAACTTTCAGGGACACACAGAAGGTTGAAATGAGTCCCTTCTGTGGGTTTCTAGAGTTTTCCCAGAGGAGAAGCGCAAGCAGAGGTCAGTACTGCTCCAATGAGATATTTGCATGTGGATAAAGGTTGTTTGCTTGAATCTCCAGGACAGATACGAAGCATTACTCTGGGCTTCTGGAATCTTTCTTCATAAAAATATTCATACTGTACCCAGAGTAAGGTCTTTCTTTGCCCAGGTGAAAAGAGATTACTCTATTATTGTTGAGAATGATATAAAGCAAATCATATATAAAGTCCAGATTTATTTGTACTTGCTTCTGAGAGTGAACTATTCCTCAATTGTAGCCATACCCCTGGGATATTAATATTAAGCATCCACACACCCTGACCCGCGTGCACATATACACACACACATCACCTAAACTTGCTATATAACAATTGAGATATTCTCCAGAGAAAGGAGAAAGGACCCAGATCTGAGACTTTAGGACAAGAATGCTCCCTTCACCTATTACAGATTAAATTGTCACTGCTCCCTCTTTACCCTTGCCCCAAAGTGCTATAAGATAGATCTATGTCTGTATTTTTTTTTTTTTTTTTTTTTTTTTTTTGGG